>NC_086454.1:222907760-223207760 GCF_028390025.1 Pseudophryne corroboree | reverse complement strand
TGGTGCCCCGTCACTTGTGCATGCAGGCCAATATGGACGATCTCGTCCATATTTGCCTGCACTGCTATGGAGCAGGGTGATGGGGGGAGTGAAGAAACTTCACTCCTCCCGTCACTGCCCCGGCGGCGGATCGACAAATGTGTAGGGCCCATAAGGACAAAAGACAAATTCGGATACATGGATTCTAACATTTTTGGGACTTTTCTTTTTCTGCATAATTAGGCCTACATAATGTCTATGGACAGAGATCTAGGGCAGGAAAAGTTAGAAAGAGAACAAGGGCAAGTGATGCCCATAGCAACCATTCGGGTTCTAGCTATCATTTTATAGAATGTATTAGATAAATAATAATTAGAATCTGATTGGTTGCTATGGGCAACACCTACACTATAAAGTTTAATGATCTCTGTTATAGTTTCTTTAGGTTTTAGATTATTTTTACACTACAACCGTGTCTTTATTTTTATTATTATTATTGTTTAGAAATTCATGACACATCCCCTTTCAATACAGAGTGAAGTTTGGCATTCTTATGCAGGAACAACTTGGAGTTAAATCTGCTTAAAACAGTAGAAATGGTCGTGGACTTTAGGAGGTGTTCAGCTCCTGTGTCCCCACTTATGATTGCTCGCAATGTTGAGTCTATGGTGGACTCCTTTAAGTTTTTGGGGTCTACAATTGCACGAGACCTTAAGCAGGGGCCCAACATTCAGGCCATTGTTAAAAAATACCAGCAGACATTTTACTTTTTGCGTCAGCTTAAAAAGCTTAACCTCCCCGGAGAGTTGTCAATTCTTTTTTATTCTGCTATACATCGAGTCTGTGCTATATTCCTTGGTTATTGTCTGGTTTGGTTCAGCAACTGAACATGATAAGCGAAGGCTCCAAAGGGCTGTGAGAACAGCGGAAAGGATTATTGGGGGCAGATCTCCCATCTGTTCATGAGGTGGGCAAGTAATAATGTAAGGGATCACTCGCACCCTGGTTGTTCCCTGTTCCAACTGCTTCCCTCAGGTAGATGCTATAGAGCGCTGCCTGTAAAAACCTCTAGACAGCAAAAATAGGATTTTAGTACCTACCGGTAAATCCTTTTCTCCTAGTCCGTAGAGGATGCTGGGGACTCCAAAAGGACCATGGGGTATAGACAGGATCCGCAGGAGCTTGGGCACACTGAAAAGACTTTGACTGGGTGTGAACTGGCTCCTCCCTCTATGCCCCTCCTCCAGACCTCAGTTATAGGAACTGTGCCCAGGAGAGACGGACATTTCGAGGAAAGGATTTTTGTTTAAACTAAGGCGAGAACCAACCAGCCCACACCACAAACATACCGTACAACCGGAGTATCAGGAAACCAGATAACAGTATGAAGTAACAACAGAAACAAGTTGAATATAACTAATACACAACCCGCGTGTAAACAAATTTAACCAGTAATAATACACTGCAAGTAACAGTCCGCACTGGTAAGGGCGCCCAGCATCCTCTACGGACTAGGAGAAAAGGATTTACCGGTAGGTACTAAAATCCTATTTTCTCTTACGTCCTAGAGGATGCTGGGGACTCCAAAAGGACGATGGGGATTATATCAAAGCTCTAGGACGGACGGGAGAGTGCGGACGACTCTGCAGCACCGATTGAGCAAACATGAGGTCCTCCTCAGCTAGGGTATCAAACTTGTAAAACTTAGCAAAGGTGTTTGAACCCGACCACGTAGCTGCTCGGCAAAGCTGAAGTGCCGAGACCCCTTGGGCAGCCGCCCAAGACGAGCCCACTTTTCTGGTAGAATGGGCCTTTACTGATTTCGGCAACGGTAGCCCCGCCGAAGAATGAGCTTGCTGAATCGTACTGCAAATCCAGCGTGCAATAGTTTGCTTAGAAGCAGGATTCCCAATGTTATTGGAAGCATACAGGACAAACAAGACCTCCGTTTTCCTGATAACAGCCGTTCTGGCGATGTAAATTTTCAAAGCTCTTACAACATCAAGAGACCTTGGAACTGCCACAGCATCCGTAGCCACAGGTACAATAGGTTGGTTAATGTGAACCGAAGAAACCACCTTCGGCAGAAATTGTTGACGAGTCCTCGATTCTGCTCTATCCGAATGGAAGATCAAGTATGGACTCTTGTGAGATAAGGCCGCCAACTCTGACACTCGTCTGGCAGACGCCAGAGCCAAAAGCATGACTACCTTCCAAGTGAGAAACTTTAACTCCACCTTACGTAAAGGTCCAAACCAGGGAGACATAAGAAACTGCAACACCACTTCAAGATCCCACGGCGCCACAAACGGAGGATGGATATGCAGCACTCCCTTCACAAAAGTCTGAACCTCTGGAAGGACTGCCAATTCCTTTTGAAAGAAAATAGATAAAGCCGAAATTTGCACTTTGATGGAACCCAATTTCAGGCCTGCATCGACGCCTGCCTGCACAAAATGGAGAAACCGACCCAAGTGAAATTCCTCCGCAGGAGCAGTTTTGGTTTCACACCACGAAACATATTTTCTCCAAATACGGTGATAATGTTTCGCCGTAACCTCCTTCCTAGCCTTAAGGAGAGAGGGGATGACCTCCCCAGGAATACTTTTTCGAGCTAAGATCTGGCGCTCAACTTCCATGCCGTCAAACGCAGCCGCGGTAAGTCTGGAAACACGCATGGCCCCTGCAGTAACAGGTCCTCTCTTAGAGGAAGCGGCCAAGGATCTTCCACCAATAATTCCTGAAGATTCGGATACCAGGCCCGGCGCGGCCAATCTGGACCTACGAGAATCGCCCGAACCTTTGCTCGTCGTATAATTCCCAGCACCTTTGGAATGAGAGGAAGTGGAGGGAACACATATACCGACTGAAACACCCACGGTGTCACCAGGGCGTCCACTGCACTGGCTTGAGGGTCCCTTGACCTGGAACAATACCTCAGAAGCTTCTTGTTGAGGCGAGACGCCATCATGTCTATCAGAGGAATTCCCCAACGCTTCGTTACTTCTGCAAATACCCCTTGGTGAAGAGCCCACTCTCCCGGATGGAGATCGTGTCTGCTGAGGAAGTCTGCTTCCCAGTTGTACACTCCCGGGAGGAAAACTGCTGACAGAGCGCTCACGTGCTGTTCCGCCCAGCGAAGGATTCTTGTGGCCTCCACCATAGCCGCCCTGCTTCTTGTTCCGCCTTGCCGGTTTACATGCGCCACCGCTGTTACGTTGTCCGACTGGATCAGGACAGGTCGACCCTGAAGAAGGCTCTTTGCTTGGAGCAGGCAGTTGTAAATGGCTCTTAACTCGAGGACATTTATGTGGAGACAAGATTCCTGGTCTGACCATTTCCCCTGGAAATTTCTTCCTTGGGTGACTGCGCCCCAGCCTCGGAGACTTGCATCTGTTGTCAGTAGGACCCAGTCCTGGATTCCGAATCGGCGCCCTTCTAGAAGGTGAGAACTTTGCAGCCACGACAGGAGAGAAATCCTGGCCCTGGAAGATAGGCATATTTTCCGGTGCATGTGCAGGTGAGGCCCGGACAATTTGCTCAGCAGATCCCACTGAAACACCCGGGTATGAAACCTGCCAAACGGAATGACTTCGTACGCCGCAACCATTTTCCCCAGAACTCGAGTACACTGATGAATCGACACACTTGTCGGCCTCAGAATCTCCCTGACCATTGTCTGTAGTTCCAGAGCGTTGTCTTCCGGAAGAAACACTCTCTGTAACTCCGTATCCAGAATCATGCCCAGAAAGGGCAGCCGAGTGGTCGGAATCAACGGAGACTTCGGTAAATTTAGAACCCAACCGTGTTGTCGCAGAACCGACAGAGAATATTCCACATTTCTTAACAATTTTTCCTTGGACCTCGCCTTTATCAGGAGATCGTTCAAGTACGGGATAATTGTAACCCCTTGTTTGCGAAAGAGAGCCATCATTTCCGCCATGACTTTGGTGAAAATCCTCGGGGCCGTGGAAAGCCAAAACGGCAACGTCTGAAATTGGTAATGACAATCCTGTATCGCAAACCTGAGGAAAGCTTGATGCAGAGGATAAATCGGGACGTGTAAGTAGGCATCCTTTATATCTACTGACGCCATAAAATCCCCCCCTTCTAGGCTGGAAATCACAGCCCGAAGAGATTCCATCTTGAACTTGAAAACTTTCAAGTAAGGATTGAGGGATTTTAGGTTCAGAATAGGTCTGACCGAACCGTTCGGCTTCGGAAAAACAAAGAGGCTCGAGTAGAACCACTCCCCCCGTTGGGACGGGGGAACGGGAACAATGACCCTCTGTTGAAACAACTTTTGTATTGCTGCCTTCACGACCTCCCTGTCCGGAAGGGACATTGGCAAGGCCGAAATGAAAAAGCGGTGAGGGGGCATCTCCTGAAACTCCAGTCTGTATCCCTGAGACACTATTTCTAGAACCCAAGGATCCAGGCCTGATTGAACCCAGACCTGACTGAAGAGCTGCAGACGGCCCCCCACCGGTCCGGACTCCCCCAGGGGAGCCCCAGCGTCATGCGGTGGACTTGGTAGAGGCGGGGGAGGACTTTTGGTCCTGTGCGCTTTTGGTCCTGTGCGCCTGATACTGCAGGCGATCTTCTTCCCCTCCTCTACCCTTTGAAGCGAGGAAGGACGAGCCTTTACCCCTCTTGTATTTAATTAGACGAAAGGACTGCATTTGTTGATGGGGTGCCTTTTTCTGCTGTGTAGGAACAGAAGCAAGAAAATATGACTTACCTGCAATCGAGGTAGACACCAGGTCAGCCAAGCCGTCACCAAACAAGACACTACCTTTGAAAGGGAGAGCTTCCATAGATTTCTTGGAGTCGGCATCAGCATTCCATTGATGGATCCACAGCGTCCTCCTGGCCGAGATCGCCATAGCATTGTCTCTTGATCCCAAGAGACCAACATCCCTCACCGCATCCTTCAGGTAAACTGCAGCGTCCTTGATATAACCAAGAGTCAAAAGAACATTATCTTTATCAAGGGTATCCATATCAGAAGCTAAATTCTCAGCCCATTTAGCAATAGCACTACTTACCCATACCGACGCCACAGCAGGTCTGAGCAATGCACCCGTATTAGCGAAAATGGCCTTCAGAGACATCTCCAGCATGCGATCCGCCGGATCCTTGAGAGCTACCGTGTCAGGAGACGGAAGCGCCACCTTCTTAGACAACCGGGAAAGAGCCTTGTCGACATTCGGAGACGACTCCCATTAGTCCCTGTCATCCGAGGGGAAAGGATACGCCATGAAAATTCTTTTGAGAATCTGCCAGCTCTTGTCCGGCGACTCCCAAGCCTTTTCACAAAGAGTATTCATTTCATGAGGGGGGGAAATTTCACCTCAGGTTTTTTCCCTTTAAATAAACAAATCCTTGTTTCCTGCACCGCAGGTTCCTCAGAGATACGTAAAACATCTTTAATAGCCACAATCATGTACTGAATACTCTTAACTAACCTTGGGTGTAAGGTAGCCTCAGTGAAGTCGACATCGGAATCAGAATCCGTGTCGGTATCTGTATCTACCATCTGGGTAAATGAACGCTTTTGCGACCCTGACGGGGCCTGCACCTGAGACAAAGCATCCTCCATGGATTTTCTCCACACTTGTGTCTGAGATTCCGATTTATCCAATCTCTTAGACAATGAGGCCACATTTGTATTAAGTGCACTTAACATCGTAAGCAAATCAGGTGTCGGCCGTGCCGACAGAGCAATCTCCAGACCCGTATCTGCGCCCCCAACCACCTCCTCCGGGGAGTAACACTCAGCTTCAGACATGCCGACACGGCTTACGGACACACCAACACACACACCCTGTCTCAGCTAGGGGACAGACCCACAAGGAAGCCCGGATAGAGAAAACACAGAGGGAGTATGCCAGCTCACACCCCAGCGCCCATATATCCCACCAAACGATATATGTTGAAAAGCGCTGCTGTTAAATACATGTACATGCACCAAATATCTGTCTCCCCCCCCCCCCCAATTTGCTCCCCTTTACTTGACTGAAGCTTGAAGGTCCCGGGCCAGCGTCTCATGCAGCAGCTGAGGATGAGAGAAAATGGCGCTGCTACCTCGTTACTGAAGTCTTCTGCCGTCTGATGTCTTCGGATCTTCACATACTCACCCGGCTTCTTTCTTCTGGCTTCTGTGAGGGGGGTGACGGTGCGGCTCCGGGAACAAGCAGCTAGGTGCACCAAGTGATCGAACCCTCTGGAGCTGATGGTGTCCAGTAGCCTAAGAAGCAGAGCCCTTAACTAAGTAGAAGTAGGTCTGCTTCTCTCCCCTCACTCCCACGCTGCAGGGAGCCTGTAGCCAGCAGGTCTCCCTGAAAATAAAAAACCTAACAAAAGTATTTTCTAGAGAAACTCAGTAGAGCTCCTTTAGTGAGTGTCCAGTCAGTCCTGGGCACAAAGTCTAACTGAGGTCTGAAGGAGGGGCATAGAGGGAGGAGCCAGTTCACACCCAGTCAAAGTCTTTTCAGTGTGCCCAAGCTCCTGCGGATCCCGTCTATACCCCATGGTCCTTTTGGAGTCCCCAGCATTCTCTAGGCCGTAAGAGAAATAGTTTCTTTCCTTAGGAAATTTGCTTGTTGAACAATTGATGGAAAGGTCTGATTAGTCTTGTACTATTCTTCCTTTTATCTTTTTAATAATAGGCGATTTTACCTATGTACTGTTTTATGTGTTGTGATTGGAATGTAAGATTATTATTTATGTGAGATTTCTGGCGCGCAGTAAACCGGAGATAAATTCTGGGCATCTCTAAGTAACAGTCACAAGCGTACGCCAGTGTGGGTACCCTCTGGCGGCGCACACCAACTGTGGAAGATCACATGACCGCTGGTACAAATAGCTAAAGCGCTCGGTTTCCGGAAGTGGCACAAATGCGTTCTACCAATGGAACGCACCACTTACGGAAAAGTCATCAGGTTGTCAAGCCAAGGAAAATGACCACAAAAAGTGACAGAAAAGAGAAATGCCCAGGGTTAGTGACTTTAAATTGCGTTTATAAAAACTGGAATCCAAGCGGATCTATAAACTTAACACCTTTGTCACCCAATGTACTAAATGAAAATAATTAGTTCAACATATTTTTTAGCTTACTTTTGAGACTGTCAGATTGCTTTTTGAACAATTTGATAGTAGATGGTTCATGATTTTGTGATCTGTGGACTGGATTTTAATTTTTCTACTTTTTTATTGCTTGTGGTATCTTTTCATATAATGGTGGTTGAATTGTATGCTTTTGTGCATATTGTACTCCATGGTAATGATCTTATCTTCTGGTTGGTGTGGGTCAAATGTTTTTATTATTCTAAAAAATCATCTGATAGGGCCTGATTGTACATTTGCATGTAAGTAATGTTTTAATTTTATAATTTTTATATTAAATTAAGACAGTGTCCAGTTATTTATTGTTAACATTATAATACTTACCATCATACTTGGAGGTACTGTCAGACTGTTACCAACAGTACCTTTTCTGAATACGAGGTGTGGGTATTAAATAACGAGACTATACTTGCAAAATGAAAAAGCAAACTGCGAGAGTTAAAAATAAGATTTTACTCACCGGTAAATCTATTTCTCGTAGTCCGTAGTGGATGCTGGGACTCCGTAAGGACCATGGGGAATAGCGGCTCCGCAGGAGACTGGGCACAACTAAAGAAAGCTTTAGGACTACCTGGTGTGCACTGGCTCCTCCCACTATGACCCTCCTCCAGACCTCAGTTAGGAAACTGTGCCCGGAAGAGCTGACACAATAAGGAAGGATTTTGAATCCCGGGTAAGACTCATACCAGCCACACCAATCACACCGTATAACTCGTGATACTATACCCAGTTAACAGTATGAAATATAACTGAGCCTCTCAACAGATGGCTCAACAATAACCCTTTAGTTAGGCAATAACTATAAACAAGTATTGCAGACAATCCGCACTTGGGATGGGCGCCCAGCATCCACTACGGACTACGAGAAATAGATTTACCGGTGAGTAAAATCTTATTTTCTCTGACGTCCTAAGTGGATGCTGGGACTCCGCAAGGACCATGGGGATTATACCAAAGCTCCCAAACGGGCGGGAGAGTGCGGATGACTCTGCAGCACCGAATGGGCAAACTCTAGGTCCTCCTCAGCCAGGGTGTCAAACTTGTAGAATTTAGCAAATGTGTTTGACCCCGACCAAGTAGCTGCTTGGCAAAGTTGTAGAGCCGAGACCCCTCGGGCAGCCGCCCAAGAAGAGCCCACTTTCCTCGTGGAATGGGCTTTCACTGATTTAGGATGCGGCAGTCCAGCCGCAGAATGTGCAAGCTGAATCGTGCTACAGATCCAGCGAGCAATAGTCTGCTTAGAAGCAGGAGCACCCAGCTTGTTGGGTGCATACAGGATAAATAGCGAGTCAGTTTTCCTGACTCCAGCCGTCCTGGAAACATATACATTTCAGGGCCCTGACTACGTCCAGTAACTTGGAATCCTCCAAGTCCCAAGTAGCCACAGGCACCACAATAGGTTGGTTGACATGAAAAACTGATACCACCTTAGGAAAGAATTGGGAACGAGTCCTCAATTCCGCCTTATCCATATAAAAAATCAGATAAGGGCTTTTGCATGACAAAGCCGCCAATTCTGATACACGCCTGGCCGACGCCAAGGCCAACAGCATGACCACTTTTCACGTGAGGTATTGTAGCTCCACGGATTTAAGTGGCTCAACCCAATGCGACTTCAGGAAATCCAACACCACGTTGAGCTCCCACGGTGCCACTGGAGGCACAAACGGGGGCTGACTATGCAGCACTCCCTTAACAAAAGTCTGAACTTCAGGCAGTGAAGCCAGTTCTATTTTGGAAGAAAATCGATAGAGCCGAAATCTGGACCTTAATGGAACCCAATTTTAGGCCCATAGTCACCCTGACTGTAGGAAGTGCAGAAATCGACCTAGCTGAAATTCCTCCTTTGGGGCCTACCTGGCCTCACAGCACGCAACATATTTCCGCCATATGCGGTGATAATGGTTTGCGTTCACTTCTTTCCTAGCTTTAATTAGCGTAGGGATAACATCCTCCGGAATGCCCTTTTCCTTCAGGATCCGGTGTTCAACCACCATGCCGTCAAACGCAGCCGCGGTACGTCTTGGAACAGACAGGCCCCCTGCTGCAGCAGGTCCTGTCTGAGCGGCAGAGGCCATGGGTCCTCTGAGATCATTTCTTGGAGTTCTGGGTACCAAGCTCTTCTTGGCCAATCCGGAACAATGAGTATAGTTCTTACTCCTCTCCTTATTATTCTCATTACCCTGGGTAAGAGAGGCAGAGAAGGGAACACATACACCGACTGGTACACCCACGGTGTTACCAGAGCGTCCACAGCTATCGCCTGAGGGTCCCTTGACCTGGCGCAATATCTTTGTAGCTTTTTGTTGAGGCGGGACGCCATCATGTCCACCTGTGGCCTTTCCCAACGGTGTACAATCATTTGGAAGACTTCTGGATGAAGTCCCCACTCTCCCGGGTGGAGGTCGTGTCTGCTGAGAAAGTCTGCTTCCCAGTTGTCCACTCCGGGAATGAACACTGCTGACAGTGTTAACACATGATTTTCCGCCCATCGGAGAATCCTTGTGGCTTCTGCCATCGCCATCTTGCTTCTTGTGCCGCCCTGTCGGTTTACATGAGCGACCGCCGTGATGTTGTCGGACTAGATCAGCACCGGCCGGTGTTGAAGTAGGGGGTATAGCCTGACTTAGGACATTGTAAATGGCCCTTAGTTCCAGAATATTTATGTGTAGGGAAGTCTCCTGACTTTTCCATAGTCCTTGGAAGTTTCTTCCCTGTGTGACTGCCCCCCCAGCCTCGAAGGCTGGCATCCGTGGTCACCAGGACCCAGTCCTGTATGCCGAATCTGCGGCTCCCTAGAAGATGAGCACTCTGCAGCCACCACAACAGCGACACCCTGGCCCTTGGAGACAGGGTTATCCGCCGATGCATCTGAAGATGCGACCCGGACCACTTGTCCAACAGATCCCACTGGAAGATCCTTGCATGGGACCTGGCGAATGGAATTTCTTCGTAAGAAGCTACCATCTTTCCCAGGGCTCGCGTGCATTGATGCACCGACACCTGTATTTGTATTAGGAGGTCTCTGTCTAGAGACGACAACTCCTAGTACTTCTCCTCCGGGAGAAACCATTTTTATCCTGTTCTGTGTCCAGAACCATACCCAGGAACAGTAGACTCATCGTAGGAACCAGCTGCGACTTTGGAATATTCAGAATCCAGCCGTGCTGTTGTAGCACTTCCCGAGATAGTGCTACTCCGACGAACAACTGCTCCCTGGACCTCGCCTTTATAAGGAGATCGTCCAAGCATGGGATAAGTATTTCGGCCATTACCTTGGTAAATACCCTCGGTGCCGGGGACAGACCAACGGCAACGTCTGGAATTGGTAATGACCATCCTGTACCACAATTTTGAGGTACTCCTGGTGAAGAGGGTAAATAGGGACATGCAGGTAAGCATCCTTGATGTCCAGTGATACCATGAAATTCTCCAGGCTTGCAATAATCGCCCTGAGCGATTCCATTTTGAACTTGAACCTTCGTATATAAGTGTTCAAGGATTTAAATTTTAGAATGGGTCTCACCGAACCGTCTGGTTTCGGTACCACAACATTTTGGAATAGGAACCCCGGCCTTGTTGAAGGAGGGCTACCTTGTTTTCACCTGCTGGTAGTACAGCTTGTGAATTGCCGCCAGTACTACCTCCCTTTCTCCGAGGCAGCAGGCAAGGCTGATGTGAGGTGACGGCGAGGGGGAGTCGCCTCGAACTTCAGCCTGTATCCCTGTGATACTACTTGCAGAACCTAGGGATCCACCTGTGGGCAAGCCCACTGGTCCCTGAAGTTCCCGAGACGCGTCCCCACCGCACCTGTCTCCACCTGTGGAGCCCAAGCGTCATGCGGTGGACTCAGAGGAAGCGGGGGAAGATTTTTGATCCTGGGAACTGGCTGTCTGGTGCAGCTTTTTCCTTCTTCCCTTGTCTCTGTGCAGAAAGGAAGCGCCTTTGACCCGCTTGCTTTTCTGAAGCCGAAAGGACTGTACCTTTCTTAGGCTGTGAGGAAACCTGAGGTAAACTTTTTTCTTCCCAGCTGTTGCTGTGGATACGAGGTCCCAGAGACCATCCCCAAACAATTCCTCACCCTAATAAGGCAGAATCTCCATGTGCCTTTTAAAGGCAGCATCACCTGTCCACTGCCGGGTCTCTAATACCCTCCTGGCAGAATGGACATTGCATTACTTCTGGATGCCAGCCGGCAAATATCCCTCTGTGCATCCTTCATATATAAGACGACGTCTTTAATATGCTCTATGTTAGCAAAATATTATCCCTGTCTAGGGTATTAATATTATCTGACAGGGTATCAGACCACGCTGCAGCAGCACTATTTATGCTGAGGCAAATGCAGGTCTCAGTCTAGTACCTGAGTGTGTATATACAGACTTCAGGATAGTCTCCTGCTTTTTATCAGCAGGCTCCTTCAAAGTGGCCGTATCCCAAGACGGCAGTGCCACCTTTTTTGACAAACGTGTGAGCGCCTTATCCACTCTAGGGGATATCTCCCAACGTAACCTATCCTCTGGCGGGAAAGGGTACGCCAGCAGTAACTTTTTAGAAATTACCATTTTCTTATCGGGGGAACCCACGCTCTTTACACACTTTATTCACTCATCTGATGGGGGAACAAAACACTGGCTGCTTTTTCTCCCCAAACATAAAACTCCTTTTATGTGGTACTTGGATTTATGTCAGAAATGTGTAACACATTTTTCATTGCCGAGATCATGCAACAGATGTTCCTAGTGGATTGTGTATATGTCCCAACCTCGTCGACACTGGAGTCAGACTCCGTGCCGACATCTGTCTCTGCCATCTGAGGTAACGGGCGTTTTTTGAGCCCCTGATGGCCTTTGAGACGCTTGGGCAAGCGCGGGCTGAGAAGCCGGCTGTCCCACAGCTGTTACGTCATCCAGTCTTTTATGTAAGGAGTTGACATTGTCGGTTAATACCTTCCACCTATCCATCCACTCTGGTGTCGACCCCACAGGGGGCGACATCCATTTATCGGCCTCTGCTCCGCCTCCACGTAACCTTCCTCATCCAACATGTCGACACAGCCGTACCGACACACCGCACACACACAGGGAATGCTCTGACTGAGGACAGGACCCCACAAAGTCCTTTGGGGAGACAGAGAGAGAGTATGCCAGCACACACCAAGCGCTATATAATGCAGGGATTAACACTATAACTGAGTGATTTTTCCCCCAATAGCTGCTTGTATACACATATTGCGCCTAAATTTAGTGCCCCCCCCTCTCTTTTTAACCCTTTGAGCCTGAAAACCACAGGGGAGAGCCTGGGGAGCTGTCTTCCAGCTGCACTGTGAAGATAAAATGGCGCCAGTGTGCTGAGGGAGATAGCCCCGCCCCTTTTTCGGCTGACTTTTCTCCCGCTTTTTTCATGGATTCTGGCAGGGGTAATTTATCACATATATAGCCCTGGGACTATATATTGTGATGATTTGCCAGCCAAGGTGTATTATATTGCCCTCAGGGCGCCGGCCCCCCCCCTTGTGCGCTACCTTGTTGAAGACAGAAGTCTTCTGCCGCCGATTTTCCGGAACACTTCTTGCTTCTGGCTCTGTAAGGGGGCCGGCGGCGCGGCTCCGGGACCGAACATCGAGGTCGGGTCCTGTGGTCGATCCCTCTGGAGCTAATGTGTCCAGTAGCCTAAGAAGCCCAAGCTACCACCAGTTAGGTAGGTTCGCGTCTTCTCCCCTTAGTCCCTCGCTGCAGTGAGTCTGTTGCCAGCAGATCTCACTGTAAAATAAAAAACCTAAAATATACTTTCTTTCTAGGAGCTCAGGAGAGCCCCTAGTGTGCATCCAGCTCAGCCGGGCACAAGATTCTAACTGAGGTCTGGAGGAGGGTCATAGTGGGAGGAGCCAGTGCACACCAGGTAGTCCTAAAGCTTTCTTTAGTTGTGCCCAGTCTCCTGCGGAGCCGCTATTCCCCATGGTCCTTACGGAGTCCCAGCATCCACTTAGGACGTCAGAGAAATAAGATTTTAAACCTACCAGTAAATCTTTTTCTCGTAGTCCGTAGAGGATGCTGGGGACTCCGTAAGGACCATGGGGAATAGACGGGCTCCACAGGAGACATGGGCACTAAAAAGAACTTAAGGTATGGGTGTGCACTGGCTCCTCCCTCTATGCCCCTCCTCCAGACCTCAGTTAGAGAAACTGTGCCCAGAGGAGACGGACAGTACGAGGAAAGGATTTTGTAAATCCAAGGGTAAGATTCATACCAGCCACACCATTCACACCGTATAACATAGGATATACGAACCATTCAACAGTATGAAACAAAACCAGTATCAGTCCAAAACTGATCCAACTGAAACATAACCCTTATGTAAGCAACAACTATATACAAGTCCTGCAGGATGTTGTACGCACAGGGACGGGCGCCCAGCATATCTACGGACTACGAGAAAAAGATTTACCGGTAGGTTTAAAATCTTATTTTCTCTTACGTCCTAGAGGATGCTGGGGACTCCGTAAGGACCATGGGGATTATACCAAAGCTCCAAAACGGGCGGGAGAGTGCGGACGACTCTGCAGCACCGAATGAGCAAACATTAGGTCCTCATCAGCCAGGGTATCAAACTTGTAGAATTTTGCAAAAGTGTTTGAACGCGACCAAGTCGCGGCTCGGCAAAGTTGTAATGCCGAGACGCCCCGGGCAGCCGCCCAAGAAGAGCCCACCTTCCTAGTGGAAAGGGCCTTAACCGAATTCGGTAACGGCAATCCAGCCGTAGAATGAGCCTGCTGAATCGTGTTAAAGATCCAGCGAGCTATAGTCTGTTTAGACGCAGAAGCACCAACCTTGTTGGCTGCATACAGGACAAACAGTGCCTCTGTTTTCCTAACCCGAGCCGTTCTGGCCACATAAATTTTCAATGCCCTGACCACATCTAGGGACTCTGAATCCTCCACGTCCCTTGTAGCCACAGGTACCACAATAGGTTGGTTCATATGAAAAGAAGAAACCACCTTAGGCAAAAATTGGGGACGAGTCCGCAACTCGGCTCTATCCACATGGAAAATCAGATAAGGGCTTTTGCGAGACAAAGCTGCCAACTCTGACACTCGCCGTGCCGAAGCTAAGGCCAATAACATGGCCACTTTCCAAGTAAGATAATTCAACTCAACTGTTTGAAGCGGTTCAAACCAGTGAGACTTAAGGAACCGTAACACCACGTTAAGGTACCATGGTGCCACTGGAGGCATAAAAAGAGGGTTGATATGCAGCACCCCTTTCACGAAAGTCTGGACTTCTGGAAGAGAAGCCAATTCCTTTTGAAAGAAAATGGATAAGGCCGAAATCTGAACCTTAATGGAGCCTAACTTTAGGCCCAAATTCACTCCTGTTTGCAGGAAGTGAAGAAAACGGCCCAGATGGAACTCTTCCGGAGGAGCAGTCTTGGCTTCGCACCAAGACACATACTTCGATGTCACCTCCTTCCTAGCCTTTATCAGAGTAGGAATGACCTCCTCCGGAATGCCCTTCTCCGCTAGGATCCTGCGTTCAACCGCCATGCCGTCAAACGCAGCCGGGGTAAGTCCTGGAACAGACAGGGCCCTTGTTGTAACAGGTCTTCTCTGAGAGGAAGAGGCCACGGATCTTCTGAGAGCATTTCCTGTAGATCCGGATACCAGGCCCTTCTAGGCCAATCTGGAACGATGAGAATCGCCTGAACCCCTCTTCGTCTTATGATTCTCAGTATCTTTGAAATGAGAGGAAGAGAAGGGAACACATAGACCGACTAAAACACCCATGGTGTCACCAGTGCGTCCACTGCAATCACCTGAGGGTCCACTGACCTGGCGCAATATCTCGGAAGTTTCTTGTTGAGGCGTGAAGCCATCATGTCTATTTGAGGCAGACCCCACTGACTTGCAATCTCTGCGAAGACGTCCTGATGAAGTCCCCACTCTCCTGGATGCAGATCGTGTCTGCTGAGGAAGTCTGCTTCCCAGTTGTCTACTCCTGGAATGAAGACTGCTGTCAGAGCGCTTACATGACGCTCCGCCCATCGAAGAATCTTTGAGGCTTCTGCCATTGCCACTCTGCTCCTTGTGCCGCCTTGGCGGTTTACATGCGCCACTGCTGTGATGTTGTCTGACTGAATCAGAACCGGTAGACCCTGAAGTAAGGTCTGCACCTGACGAAGGCCGTTGTATATGGCCCTTAATTCCAGAATGTTGATGTGTAGACAAGCCTCCTGGCTTGACCACAGACCCTGGAAGTTTCTTCCCTGTGTGACTGCTCCTCATCCTCGGAGACTCGCGTCCGTGGTCACCAGAACCCAGTCCTGGATTCCGAACCTGCGACCCTCTAGAAGGTGAGCACTCTGCAGGCACCACAGGAGAGATACCCTGGCCCTGGGGGACAGGCGGATCATCTGATTAATCTGTAGATGTGACCCGGACCACTTGTCCAGAAGGTCCCATTAAAAAGTTCTGGCATGGAACCTGCCGAATGGAATGGCCTCGTAAGACGCCACCATTTTCCGCAGCACTCGCGTGCAGTGATGTACCGACACCCTGTCTGGCTTCAACAGGTCCCTGACCAAGTCCCGCAGTTCCTGGGCCTTTTCCATCGGGAGAAAGACCCTCTTTTGTTCCGTGTCCAGAATCATGCCTAAGAAAGGCAATCTGGTTGTTGGAACTAACTGTGAATTTGGCAGGTTTAGAATCCAACTGTGTTGTTGTAACACCCTCAGGGAGAGTGATACTTTGACCAGCAACTGTTCTCTCGATCTCGCTTTTATCAGGAGATCGTCCAAGTATGAGATAATTGTGACCCCCTGCTTGCGCAGGAGCACCATTATCTCCGCCATTAATTTGGTAAAAAGTCTCGGGGCCGTGGACAGCCCAAACGGCAACATCTGAAATTGGTAGTGACAATCCTCCACCACAAATCTCAGGAACGCCTGATGAGGTTGATAAATGGGGACATGAAGGTATGCATCCTTTATGTCTAGAGACACCATATAATCTCCCCCTTCCAGACTTGCAATGACCGCCCTGAGCGACTCCATCTTTAACTTGAACCTCCTTAAGTATAGGTTTAAGGATTTTAAATTTAGAATGGGTCTGACCGAACCGTCCGGTTCGGGACCACAAACAGGGTTGAGCTGCAGCAGGGGAACCTTGACCACCACTTGTTGGAGACACAATTTTTGAATTGCTGCTAAAACTACCTCCCTCTCTGGGGAAGAAGTCGGCAGTGCCGATTTGAGAAACCGGCGAGGAGGCACCTCTTCGAATTCCAGCTTGTACCCCTGGGAAACAGTGTCTATTGCCCAGGGATCCACCTGAGAGTGAACCCAGACTTGGCTGAAAAGACGAAGACGTGCCCCCACTGGAGCGGACTCCCCCAGCAGAGCTCCAGCGTCATGCGGTGGATTTAGTAGAAGCCGGGGAGGACTTCTGTTCCTGGGAACTGGCTGTAGCTGGCAGCTTTTTCCCCTTGCCCTTACCTCTGGCAAGAAAGGAAGATCCCCGAGCTCTCTTGGATTTATGCGGCCGAAAGGACTGCATCTGATAATGTGGCGCTTTCTTAGGCTGTGAGGAAACATAAGGTAAAAAAGTTGATTTACCAGCAGTAGCTGTGGAAACCAGGTCCGCGAGACCTTCCCCAAACAACTCCTCACCCTTGTACGGCAAAACCTCCATATGCCGTTTTGAGTCGGCATCGCCCGATCACTGTCGGGTCCACAGCGCCCGCCTGGCAGAAATCGCCATAGCGTTTGCTCTGGACCCCAGTATGCCTTGTCAAAGTCGGAAAAATATCATGCTACACGTTGCCATATATCCACCCCATGCGCGTGCCTGCTGCACGTGCACATTCTCTCCCGTGCGTGCGGATACTCGCAGCCGCGTGATGGCGCCTCGGCCATGCGCTCGAGCGCGTGGTATGTGCATTTACGGTAGAGTTTGTGTGCGTCTAGCGGGCGACTCAATCGTTAAATAATAAAACCAAATAGTATGTTTTATAGATAATGTCCCCCTTAATAATGACTAAGTTTGTTTAATGTAAATGGTCGCTGAACAGAGGAATTCCTCTTTGTATGGTACGAAGGGTCAGACAGGGTTTGAGCAGCTGTGTCTGGTACCTAACTAAAGAACATTTTATTAGAAACAATCCGGTGCTGGTTAGGTAAAGATTAGTCGCTCCTGCGTATAGTTATGGCCATTAGAATTTTCTGGACATTTACTATATTTGCGATTCATTACCCATGCGGCGGGAATCTTCAGATTCCCTCCCACCTGAGCAGTTTGATATAGTCGCAGCCCACCTGTTCAAACTAACCTATGACCTTTTGTTATGATGCGAGGAGACATTCCTGTGTCCAATGAACAATGAGATTATAGGTCCCTTTGTAGTGTACTGTACTCAGTGTATATAAGATCAGCCAGCCTGGGCAGCTCTCTCACTCTCCACAAACGGTTTTCATATTGACTAACTTGGAGCTGGTACCAGGACTAGCGCAGCGATCGTTCCCAGTGTGTGTAAGTAATTCTCTGTAATCAACTTGTTCCCTGTTTGTATTGGCCATACTCTCTCTCTCTCCGTTATTGTATAAGATTGTGACGCAATTGTATATTTCTGTCTAGATATTCTGTTAGAATTATATGTTAGCTTGTAGTGTATGACTTGTAAACGGTTTCCCCTTTTCGATATAACTAAAAGCTTGTTAGTAAAGGTGTTGGAACCTTAGCAAGGTATCGTGTGTTTATTATATTGCAGAAGGTAATAGGAGCGTCTCAAACGCTCAAGCAGCTTTAGCATTAACAAGGTTAAGCAGCGTTACATCGCTACAGTATTTCAGTACAGGGTTTACAGTATAAGAGTATTCTTTCTGTGTGTTACATTCAAGGTTTACTGATTGTCATCCCGTGAGCGTCTGCGCCGCTCGTGTTCTCCTCGTGGACTCGAGCGTCCGCTACGCTGGTAGCGTAGCATTACGGTAGTCGCCCGCCTATAGCGTGCTCGACACCACGCATTAAGCTGTGAGCGAGCGTGTCGCATGTGCGTCTCGATCACGGCTGAGCGTATGCTACGCTAAGTGCGTACCCTTACGGTACCCCATACGCCAATTGCGTACTGTGTCTCTTACCTATTTATTGTGAATGTTATAAGATATATAATCAGCATTATCAGCCTATATCCCTTTGAGCCTCTCTCATATAAAGTACCGCATCCTTAATATGTCCCAGGGTCAATAAAATAGTTTCCTTATCCATCGTCTACATATCAGCAGATAAGGTATCGGTCCACGCTAGTACTGCGCTACAAACCCAAGCCGACGCTATCGCCGGTCTGAGTAATGTACCGGTATGTGTGTAAACTGACTTCAATGTAGTTTCCTGCTTGCAGTCAGCAGGATCCCTGAGGGCCGCTGTATCCTGAGACGGCAGCGCCACCTTTTTGGAAAGGCGCGTCAACGCCTTGTCCACCCTTGGGGAGGATTCCCACCGTATCCTGTCCTTGATAGGGAAAGAATACGCCATTAGAATCCTTTTGAGAATCTGCAGCTTCTTATCTGGAGTTTCCCAAGCACTTTCAAATAACCCTTCTTTAAAACCCTCTGTCACCGGTGATCAGCAGGGGAGAGTCCGGGGAGCCAGCTTCTCAGCGTGTGCTTGAGGAGAAAATGGCGCTGGTGAGTGCTGAGGGAGAAGCCCCGCCCCCTCAGTGGCAGGCTTCGGTCCCGCTCTTTCTTTAAACTGGCGGGGGCTCTGAAATAATATCAAACTGAGTAATTATACTAAAAGCCAGGGCTGAGGTCTACATTGCAGCCCAGGGCAACCCCCCCCCCCCCCGCACCCTGCAACCCACAGTGTGCGCTGTGTGTGTGTGTTGTGGGAGCAATGGCGCGCAGCGTTACCTCTCCGAAGCTCTGAAGTCTTCTGCCGCCTGTGAAGTCTTCTGCCTTCCTATACTCACCCGGCTTCTATCTTCCGGCTCTGCGAGGAGGACGGCGTCGCGGCTTTGGGACGAACCGCTAGGGAAGACCTGCGTTCTGACTCCCTCTGGAGCTAATGGTGTCCAGTAGCCTAAGAAGCAGAGCCTAGCATTTAAGTAGGTCTGCTTCTCTCTCCTCAGTCCCACGATGCAGGGAGCCTGTTTGCCAGCAGGTCTCCCTGAAAATAAAAAAACCTAACAAAACACTTTCTTTTCAGGAAGCTCAGGAGAGCTCCCTGTAGTGCACCCAGTCTCCTCTGGGCACAGTATTAAACTGAGGTCTGGAGGAGGGGCATAGAGGGAGGAGCCAGTGCACACCCATACCTAAAGGTTTTTTTAGTGCCCATGTCTCCTGTGGAGCCCGTCTATTCCCCATGGTCCTTACGGAGTCCCCAGCATCCTCTAGGACGTAAGAGAAAAGGGAGTGGGAGAACACTGACCTAGGACTATCCCAAAACAGTTTATAAACATTTAGTAAATTCTTTTAATACAAACTGGTCTATATATTTTTAATTTTCCTTAACTTACACCGGAGTCTAGCCACTTATTAAGATTGCAACTTTTTCTCTGTATTCATTAATAAAGACCATTTCTGGAATTATTTGCCAGGTCAATCAAGAGTCACCAGTCCGACCTAGAGTCTAGTTACAGTAATAAGCAGGCCGCTTCTACATACAGCATAATTACAGTACAGCAAGCAGGCATGGGACCATAATAAGCACATAGGAACCAGCAAACATCCTACATCAATTAAGTTTAGCTTCAATTCACATTTTACTGCATTGTTCTCCACACAATGGTATTACTCCAACGTCCTAGTGGATGCTGGGGACTCCGTAAGGACCATGGGGAATAGACGGGCTCCGCAGGAGACTGGGCACTCTAAAGAAAGATTTAGTACTATCTAGTGTGCACTGGCTCCTCCCTCTATGCCCCTCCTCCAGTTAGAATCTGTGCCCGGACAGAGCTGGGTGCTTTTAGTGAGCTCTCCTGAGCTTGCTAATAAGAAAATATTTTAGTTAGGTTTTTTTATTTTCAGAGAGCTTCTGCTGGCAACAGACTCTCTGCTACGTGGGACTGAGGGGAGAGAAGCAAACCTACTAACTGCGGCTAGGTTGGGCTTCTTAGGCTACTGGACACCATTAGCTCCAGAGAGATCGAACACAGGACCTGACCTTGTCGTCCGTTCCCGGGGCCGCGCCGCCGTCCCCCTCACAGAGCCAGAAGACAGAAGCCGGCAGAAGCGGAGAAGACATCGAAATCGGCGGCAGAAGACTCCTGTCTTCACATGAGGTAGCGCACAGCACTGCAGCTGTGCGCCATTGCGCCCACACTAACCCACACACTCCGGTCACTGTAGTGTGCAGGACGCAGGGGGGGGCGCCCTGGGCAGCAATTTATACCTCCTGGCGAAAGCTGCATATAGACAGTGGGACACTGTTATATGTATGAGCCCCCGCCATTTATTTTACAAAAAATCGCGGGACAGAAGCCCGCCGCTGAGGGGGCGGGGCCTTCTTCCTCAGCACTCACCAGCGCCATTTTCCTTCCACAGCTCAGCTGAGAGGAAGCTCCCCAGGCTCTCCCCTGCAGAATCACGGTAGAAGGGTAAAAAAGAGAGGGGGGGGGCACATAAATTTAGGCGCATTAATCATAATACAGCAGCTACTGGGTAAACACTAAGTTACTGTGTAATCCCTGGGTTATATAGCGCTGGGGTGTGTGCTGGCATACTCTCTCTCTGTCTCTCCAAAAGGCCTTGTGGGGGTCCTGTCCTCATTTAGAGCTTCCCCTGTGTGTGTGGTGTGGTGTGTCGGTACGCGTGTGTCGACATGTTTGACGAAGAGGGCTATGTGGAGGCAGAGCAAGTGCAGTTGACTGACGTGTCGCCGCCGACGGTGCCGACACCTTATTGGATGGATATGTGTAAGGTGTTAAATGATAATGTAAACTCCTTACATAAAAGGTTGGATAAAGCTGATACCTCGGGCCAGTCAGGGTCTCAACACATGCCTGATCCTACAGCGCAGAGGCCCTCAGGGTCTCAAAAGCGCCCACTATCCAAAATGGTTGACACAGATGTCGACACGGATTCTGACTCCAGTGTCGACGACGATGATGCAAAATTGCAACCGAAAATGACAAAAGCTATACGTTACATGATTATAGCGATGAAGTATGTTTTACACATATCAGAGGTAAACCCTGTCCCTGACAAGAGGGTTTATATGTATGGGGAGAAAAAGCAAGAGGTGACTTTTCCCCCTTCACATGAATTAAATGAGTTATGTGAAAGAGCGTGGGATTCCCCAGATAAGAAAGTCCGGATTTCCAAAAGGTTACTTATGGCGTACCCTTTCCCGCCAGAGGGTGCGCTGGGAATCCTCCCCTAGGGTAGATAAAGCTCTCACACGCTTATCTAAGAAGGTGGCCCTGCAGGATACGGCCACCCTAAAGGATCCTGCAGATAGAAAGCAGGAAAGTATCCTAAAATCTGTTTATACACATTCAGGGACTCTACTGAGACCGGCAATTGCATCGGCGTGGATGTGTAGTGCTGTAGCAGCGTGGACAGATAATCTGTCTGAGGAAATGGATACCTTGGACAGGGATACCATTATGCTGACCCTGGGGCATATAAAAGACACTGTCCTATATATGAGGGATGCCCAGAGGGACATTTGCCTACTGGGCTCTAGAATTAATGCATTGTCAATTTCTGCCAGGAGGGTCCTGTGGACTCGGCAGTGGACAGGTGATGCAGACTCCAAAAAACACATGGAGGTGTTACCTTACAAGGGTGAGGAATTGTTTGGGGACGGTCTCTCGGACCTGGTATCCACAGCTACTGCTGGGAAGTCAAAGTTTTTGCCATATATTCCCTCACAACCTAAGAAAGCACCATATTACCAAATGCAGTCCTTTCGCGCACAAAGAAGCAAGAAGGTCAGAGGTGCTTCCTTTCTTGCTAGAGGCAGGGGTAGAGGAAAAAAGCTGCACCTTACAGCTAGTTCCCAGGAACAGAAGTCCTCCCCGGCTTCCACTAAATCCACCGCATGACGCTCCAAGGGTGGAGCCAGGAGCGGTGGGGGCGCGTCTCCGACATTTCAGCCACCAGTGGGTACGCTCACAGGTGGATCCCTCGGCCATACAGATTGTGTCTCAGGGATACAAGCTGGAATTCGAGGTGATGCCCCCTCAACGTTACCTAAAATCGGCCCTGCCAGCTTCCCCCATAGAAAAGGGAAGTAGTGGTAGCGGCAATTCACAAGCTATTTCTCCAGCAGGTGGTGGTAAAAGTTCCCCTTCTTCAACAGGGAAAGGGATACTATTCCACAATGTTTGTGGTACCGAAACCGGACGGTTCGGTCAGACCTATATTAAATTTAAAGTCCCTGAACATTTATCTGAAAAGATTCAAGTTCAAAATGGAATCGCTCAGAGCGGTCATTGCAAGCCTGGAAGAGGGGGATTTTATGGTGTCTCTGGACATCAAGGATGCTTACTTGCATGTCCCCGTTTATCCGCCTCATCAGGAGTACCTCAGATTTGTGGTACAGGACTGTCATTACCAATTCCAGACGTTGCCGTTTGGGCTCTCCACGGCACCGAGAATATTTACCAAGGTAATGGCAGAAATGATGGTGATCCTGAGAAAGCAAGGAGTCACAGTTATCCCATACTTGGACGATCTCCTCATAAAGGCGAGGTCCAGGGAGCAGTTACAGATCAGCGTAGCGCACTCTCAGGAAGTGTTGCAACAGCATGGCTGGATTCTGAATATCCCAGAGTCGCAGCTGATTCCTACGACTCGTCTGCCCTTTCTGGGCATGATTCTGGACACAGACCAGAAGAAGGTGTTTCTCCCGACGGAGAAGGCTCAAGAGCTTGTGACTCTAGTCAGAGACCTCTTAAAACCGAAACAGGTGTCGGTGCATCACTGCACGCGAGTCCTGGGAAAGATGGTGGCATCGTACGAAGCCATTCCCTTCGGCAGGTTCCATGCGAGGATCTTTCAATGGGATCTGTTGGACAAATGGTCCGGATCGCATCTTCAGATGCATCGGCTGATCACCCTGTCCCCCAGGGCCAGGGTGTCTCTTCTGTGGTGGCTACAGAGTACTCACCTTCTCGAGGGCCGCAGGTTCAGCATACAAGACTGGGTCCTGGTGACCACGGATGCGAGCCTCCGAGAGTGGGGGGCAGTCACTCAGGGAAGAAACTTCCAAGGGTTGTGGTCAAGTCAGGAGGCTTGTCTGCACATAAATATCCTGGAACTAAGGGCCATATTCAACGCCCTGAGTCAAGCGGAGCCCCTGCTTCGCAACCAACCGGTGCTGATTCAGTCAGACAACATCACTGCGGTGGCTCATGTAAACCGCCAGAGCGGCACAAGAAGCAGAGTCGCGATGGCGGAAGCCACCAGGATTCTTCGGTGGGCGGAGAATCACGTACAAGCACTGTCAGCAGTGTTCATTCCGGGGGTGGACAACTGGGAAGCAGACTTCCTCAGCAGGCACGACCTTCACCCGGGAGAGTGGGGACTTCATCACGAAGTCTTCATTCAGATTACAAATCGATGGGAACTGCCACAGGTAGACATGATGGCGTCCCGTCTCAACAAGAATCTACAACGGTATTGCGCCAGGTCAAGAGACCCTCAGGCGATAGCTGTGGACGCCCTGGTAACACCGTGGGTGTTCCAGTCGGTCTATGTGTTCCCTCCTCTTCCTCTCATACCCAAGGTGCTGAGAATCGTAAGAAGAAGAGGAGTGAGAACAATACTCATTGTTCCGGATTGGTCAAGAAGGCCTTGGTACCCGGAACTGCAAGAAATGCTCACAGAGGACCCATGGCCTCTGCCTCTCAGACAGGACCTGTTGCAACAGGGGCCCTGCCTGTTCCAAGACTTACCGCGGCTGCGTTTGACGGCATGCGCCGGATCCTAGCGGAAAAAGGCATTCCGGAGGAAGTTATTCCTACGCTGATAAAGGCTAGGAAGGACGTGACAGCAAAGCATTATCACCGCATATGGCGAAAATATGTTGCTTGGTGTGAGGCCAGGAAGGCCCCTACAGAGGAATTCCAACTGGGCAGATTTCTGCACTTTCTACAGTCTGGAGTGACTATGGGCTTGAAGTTGGGATCCATAAAGGTCCAGATTTCGGCCCTATCCATTTTCTTTCAAAAGGAACTGGCGTCTCTACCTGAAGTTCTGACGTTTGTTAAGGGAGTGCTGCATATTCAGCCCCCTTTTGTGCCACCAGTGGCACCTTAGGATCTCAACGTGGTGATGGGTTTCCTAAAATCCCACTGGTTTGAACCACTTAAGACCGTGGAGCTAAAGTATCTCACGTGGAAGGTGGTCATACTATTGGCCTTAGCTTCGGCTAGGCGTGTGTCAGAATTGGCGGCTTTGTCATGTAAAAGCCCCTATCTGGTTTTTCATATGGACAGGGTAGAATTGCGGACTCGTCCCCAATTTCTGCCAAAGGTGGTGTCATCTTTTCATTTGAACCAACCTATTGTAGTGCCTGCGGCTACTCGTGACTTGGAGGATTCCAGGTTACTGGATGTAGTCAGGGCTTTGAAGATTTATGTAGCCAGAACGGCTGGAGTCAGGAAAACTGACTCGCTGTTTATCCTGTATGCCCCCAACAAGTTGGGTGCTCCTGCTTCAAAGCAAACCGTTGCCCGCTGGATCTGTAACACGATTCAGCAGGCTCATTCTGCGGCTGGATTGCCGCATCCAAAATCAGTAAAAGCCCATTCCACAAGGAAGGTGGGCTCTTCTTGGGCGGCTGCCCGAGGGGTCTCGGCTTTACAGCTTTGCAGAGCTGCTACTTGGTCGGGTTCAAACACATTTGCAAAATTCTACAAGTTTGATAACCTGGCTGAGGAGGACCTTGAGTTTGCCAATTCGGTGCTGCAGAGTCATCCGCACTCTCCCGCCCGTTTGGGAGCTTTGGTATAATCCCCATGGTCCTTACGGAGTCCCCAGCATCCACTAGGACGTTAGAGAAAATAAGATTTTACTCACCGGTAAATCTATTTCTCGTAGTCCGTAGTGGATGCTGGAAGCCCGTCCCTAGTGCGGACTTTCTGCAATACGTGTATATAGTTATTAGTGATGTGCACCGGACATTTTTCGTGTTTTGTGTTTTGGTTTTGGATTCGGTTCCGCGGCCGTGTTTTGGATTAGGACGCGTTTTGGCAAAACCTCCCTGGCAGGATGATGACGTTCGGGCGCGCTCGGGTTAACCGAGCCATACAGGAGAATCCGAGTATGGCTCGGACCCGTGTAAAAAATAAGAATTTACTTACCGATAATTCTATTTCTCATAGTCCGTAGTGGATGCTGGGGACTCCGAAAGGACCATGGGGAATAGCGGCTCCGCAGGAGACTGGGCACAAAAGTAAAAGCTTTAGGACTACCTGGTGTGCACTGGCTCCTCCCCCTATGACCCTCCTCCAAGCCTCAGTTAGGATACTGTGCCCGGACGAGCGTACACAATAAGGAAGGATTTTGAATCCCGGGTAAGACTCATACCAGCCACACCAATCACACCGTACAACTTGTGATCTGAATCCAGTTAACAGCATGATAACAGAGGAGCCTCTGAAAAGATGGCTCACAACAATAATAACCCGATTTTTGTAACAATAACTATGTACAAGTATTGCAGACAATCCGCACTTGGGATGGGCGCCCAGCATCCACTACGGACTATGAGAAATAGAATTATCGGTAAGTAAATTCTTATTTTCTCTGACGTCCTAGTGGATGCTGGGGACTCCGAAAGGACCATGGGGATTATACCAAAGCTCCCAAACGGGCGGGAGAGTGCGGATGACTCTGCAGCACCGAATGAGCAAAGGCAAGGTCCTCCTCAGCCAGGGTATCAAACTTGTAGAACTTAGCAAATGTGTTTGAACCCGACCAAGTAGCAGCTCGGCAAAGTTGTAAAGCCGAGACCCCTCGGGCAGCCGCCCAAGATGAGCCCACTTTCCGTGTGGAATGGGCTTTTACAGATTTTGGCTGTGGCAGGCCTGCCACAGAATGTGCAAGCTGAATTGTACTACAAATCCAACGAGCAATAGTCTGCTTAGAAGCAGGAGCACCCAGCTTGTTGGGTGCATACAGGATAAACAGCGAGTCAGATTTTCTGACTCCAGCCGTCCTGGAAACATATATTTTCAGGGCCCTGACTACGTCCAGCAACTTGGAATCCTCCAAGTCCCTAGTAGCCGCAGGTACCACAATAGGCTGGTTTAAGTGAAACGCTGAAACCACCTTAGGGAGAAATTGAGGACGAGTCCTCAATTCTGCCCTGTCCGTATGAAAAATTAGGTAAGGGCTTTTATAGGATAAAGCCGCCAATTCTGAGACACGCCTGGCTGAAGCCAGGGCTAACAGCATTACCACTTTCCATGTGAGATATTTTAAGTCCACAGTGGTGAGTGGTTCAAACCAATGTGATTTTAGGAACCCCAAAACTACATTGAGATCCCAAGGTGCCACTGGAGGCACAAAAGGAGGCTGTATATGCAGTACCCCCTTGACAAACGTCTGAACTTCAGGAACTGAAGCTAGTTCTTTTTGGAAGAATATCGACAGGGCCGAAATATGAACCTTAATGGACCCTAATTTTAGGCCCATAGACAGTCCTGTTTGCAGGAAATGCAGGAAACGACCCAGTTGAAATTCCTCTGTAGGGGCCTTCCTGGCCTCACACCACGCAACATATTTACGCCAAATACGGTGATAATGTTGCACAGTTACATCCTTCCTGGCTTTGATCAGGGTAGGGATGACTTCATCCGGAATGCCTTTTTCCTTCAGGATCCGGCGTTCAACCGCCATGCCGTCAAACGCAGCCGCGGTAAGTCTTGGAAGAGACAGGGTCCCTGCTGGAGCAGGTCCTTTCTTAGAGGTAGAGGCCACGGGTCTTCCGTGAGCATCTCTTGAAGTTCCGGGTACCAAGTCCTTCTTGGCCAATCCGGAGCCACGAGTATAGTCCTTACTCCTCTAATTCTTATGATTCTCAGTACCTTGGGTATGAGAGGCAGAGGAGGGAACACATACACTGACTGGTACACCCACGGTGTTACCAGAGCGTCCACAGCTATTGCCTGAGGGTCCCTTGACCTGGCGCAATATCTGTCCAGTTTTTTGTTGAGGCGGGACGCCATCATGTCCACCTTTGGTTTTTCCCAACGGTTCACAATCATGTGGAAGACTTCTGGATGAAGTCCCCACTCCCCCGGGTGGAGGTCGTGTCTGCTGAGGAAGTCTGCTTCCCAGTTGTCCACTCCCGGAATGAACACTGCTGACAGTGCTATCACATGATTTTCCGCCCAGCGAAGAATCCTTGCAACTTCCGTCATTGCCCTCCTGCTTCTTGTGCCGCCATGTCTGTTTACGTGGGCGACTGCCGTGATGTTGTCCGACTGGATCAACACCGGCTGACCCTGAAGCAGAGGCCTTGCCTGACTTAGGGCATTGTAAATGGCCCTTAGTTCCAGGATATTTATGTGAAGTGACGTTTCCATGCTTGACCACAAGCCCTGGAAATTTCTTCCCTGTGTGACTGCTCCCCAGCCTCTCAGGCTGGCATCCGTGGTCACCAGGACCCAGTCCTGAATGCCGAATCTGCGGCCCTCTAGAAGATGAGCACTCTGTAACCACCACAGGAGAGACACCCTTGTCCTTGGAGACAGGGTTATCCGCTGATGCATTTGAAGATGCGATCCGGACCATTTGTCCAGCAGATCCCACTGAAAAGTTCTTGCGTGGAATCTGCCGAATGGAATCGCTTCGTAAGAAGCCACCATTTTTCCCAGGACCCTTGTGCATTGATGCACTGACACTTGGCCTGGTTTTAGGAGGTTCCTGACTAGGTCGGATAACTCCCTGGCTTTCTCCTCCGGGAGAAACACCTTTTTCTGGACTGTGTCCAGAATCATCCCTAGGAACAGCAGACGTGTCGTCGGAATCAGCTGAGATTTTGGAATATTTAGAATCCACCCGTGCTGTCGTAGTACTACTTGAGATAGTGCTACTCCGACCTCTAACTGTTCCCTGGACCTTGCCCTTATCAGGAGATCGTCCAAGTAAGGGATAATTAAGACGCCTTTTCTTCGAAGAAGAATCATCATTTCGGCCATTACCTTGGTAAAGACCCGGGGTGCCGTGGACAATCCAAACGGCAGCGTCTGAAACTGATAGTGACAGTTCTGTACCACAAACCTGAGGTACCCTTGGTGAGAAGGGCAAATTGGGACATGGAGGTAAGCATCCTTGATGTCCAGAGACACCATATAGTCCCCTTCTTCCAGGTTCGCTATCACTGCTCTGAGTGACTCCATCTTGAATTTGAACCATTGTATGTAAGTGTTCAAGGATTTCAGATTTAAAATAGGTCTCACCGAGCCGTCCGGCTTCGGTACCACAAATAGCGTGGAATAATACCCCTTTCCCTGTTGTAGGAGGGGTACCTTGATTATCACCTGCTGGGAATACAGCTTGTGAATGGCTTCCAATACCGCCTCCCTGTCGGAGGGAGACGTTGGTAAAGCAGACTTCAGGAACCGGCGAGGGGGAGACGTCTCGAATTCCAATTTGTACCCCTGAGATACTACCTGCAGGATCCAGGGGTCCACTTGCGAGTGAGCCCACTGCGCGCTGAAATTCTTGAGACGGGCCCCCACCGTGCCTGAGTCCGCTTGTAAGGCCCCAGCGTCATGCTGAGGACTTGGCAGAAGCGGGGGAGGGCTTCTGTTCCTGGGAAGAGGCTGCCTGCTGCAGTCTTTTTCCCCTTCCTCTGCCCCGGGGCAGATATGAGTGGCCTTTTGCCCGCTTGCCCTTATGGGGACGAAAGGACTGAGCCTGAAAAGACGGTGTCTTTTTCTGCTGAGAGGTGACCTGGGGTAAAAAGGTGGATTTCCCAGCCGTTGCCGTGGCCACCAGGTCCGATAGACCGACCCCAAATAACTCCTCCCCTTTATACGGCAATACTTCCATATGCCGTTTGGAATCCGCATCACCTGACCACTGTCGCGTCCATAACCCTCTTCTGGCAGAAATGGATAGCGCACTTACTCTTGATGCCAGAGTGCAAATATCCCTCTGTGCATCTCGCATATATAGAAATGCATCCTTTAAATGCTCTATAGTCAATAATATACTGTCCCTGTCCAGGGTATCAATATTTTCAGTCAGGGAATCCGACCAAGCCACCCCAGCACTGCACATCCAGGCTGAGGCGATTGCTGGTCGCAGTATAATACCAGTATGTGTGTATATACTTTTTAGGATATTTTTCAGCTTCCTATCAGCTGGTTCCTTGAGGGCGGCCGTATCAGGAGACGGTAACGCCACTTGTTTTGATAAGCGTGTGAGCGCCTTATCTACCCTAGGGGGTGTTTCCCAACGCGCCCTAACCTCTGGCGGGAAAGGGTATAATGCCAATAATTTTTTAGAAATTAGCAGTTTTTTATCGGGGGAAACCCACGCTTCATCACACACCTCATTTAATTCATCTGATTCAGGAAAAACTACGGGTAGTTTTTTCACACCCCACATAATACCCTTTTTTGTGGTACTTGTAGTATCAGAAATGTTCAAAACCTCCTTCATTGCCGTGATCATGTAACGTGTGGCCCTACTGGAAAATACGTTTGTTTCCTCACCGTCGACACTGGAGTCAGTGTCCGTGTCTGGGTCTGTGTCGACCATCTGAGGTAACGGGCGCTTTAGAGCCCCTGACTGTGTTTGAGACGCCTGTACAGGTAATAACTGATTTGCCGGCTGTCTCATGTTTTGTAAAGTGCTGACACTATCACGTAATTCCTTCCATAAGACCATCCAGTCAGGTGTCGATTCCCTAGGGGGTGACATCACTATTACAGGCAATTGCTCCGCCTCCATACCATTTTCCTCCTCATACATGTCGACACAACGTACCGACACACAGCACACACACAGGGAATGCTCTGATAGAGGACAGGACCCCACTAGCCCTTTGGGGAGACAGAGGGAGAGTTTGCCAGCACACACCAGAGCGCTATATATATACAGGGATAACCTTATATAAGTGTTTTTCCCTTATATAGCTGCTGTATAGATTTACACAAAAAGAAAAATGCCCAAAACTAGCGCTCTATACACATGAAATGAAGATGTTTACTATTGACACGCAGAAATCCCCTGTGTGGTCTCTCTCCTGGAAAAACACTTACAGGTTGTTTCTTTCACGTGTGTCCATAAAGGTATCTTTAAACAGCTTACAGATTTCACCCACTGGTGTCACAGTTTTCTTTATCTAATAGCTGACAGTATGTAACTTACATTAGATTTCTGTCCCGCAGACAGGTGAGCGCACCGCACGGAGTCCGAATCACCGATCTCCAGGACCTTCTGAACACAGACACAGGACGGCTTCAACGCGTTTCAGGGAGTCCACTCCCCTTTTTCAAGAAGGACCTGTCTGCAGCCGGTGCGTTCTTTCACGGGGTTTTCCATCAACTGCCGATACCCAGTTCCAATTGATGTATGCGGACTTGTTTTTATGACTTTTTGTATTTTAAATAAAAATCCTTTTTGGAAGCAAGTGTGTTCTGCTGGGAATTCCTATTGGATACTAACACACAGAGAGGATAAAGATACCTTTATGGGAACGCGGGACAGAAATCTAATGTAAGTTACATACTGTCAGCTATTAGATAAAGAAAACTGTGACACCAGTGGGTGAAATCTGTAAGCTGTTTAAAGATACCTTTATGGACACACGTGAAAGAAACAACCTGTAAGTGTTTTTCCAGGAGAGAGACCACACAGGGGATTTCTGCGTGTCAATATTAAACATCTTCATTTCATGTGTATAGAGCGCTAGTTTTGGGCATTTTTCTTTTTGTGTAAATCTGTGTTAAATAGGAGGTATTGGGTGTTTCCTCTATTACCTTAGAACTAGCAGCATTTAACAAGCGCAAGGCTGCTATCAATTCCGTTTTGAAGTGCTGTATAGATTTATCTGCCAAATTAGTGCCCCCCTCTCTTGTTTTACCCTGTTTCTGTAGTGCAGGACTGCAGGGGAGAGTCAGGGAGCTTCCCTCCAACGGAGCCGTGAGGAAAAATGGCGCCAGTGTGCTGAGGAGATAGGCTCCGCCCCCTTCTCGGCGGCCTTTCTCCCGCTTTTTTAAGGAAAAATTAGCAGGGGTTAAATGCATCCATATAGCCCAGGAGCTATATGTGATGTATTTTTTGCCATATAAGGTGTTTTTATTGCGTCTCAGGGCGCCCCTCCCCAGAGCGCCCTGCACCCTCAGTGACCGGAGTGTGAAGTGTGCTGAGAGCAATGGCGCACAGCTGCGGTGCTGTGCGCTACCTTATTGAAGACAGGACGTCTTCTGCCGCCGATTTTCCGGACCTCTTCAGTCTTCTGGCTCTGTAAGGGGGCCGGCGGCGCGGCTCTGGGACCCATCCATGGCTGGGCCTGTGATCGTCCCTCTGGAGCTAATGTCCAGTAGCCGAAGAAGCCCAATCCACTCTGCACGCAGGTGAGTTCGCTTCTTCTCCCCTTAGTCCCTCGGTGCAGTGAACCTGTTGCCAGCAGGATTCACTGAAAATAAAAAACCTATACTTAAACTTTTTTACTAAGCAGCTCAGGAGAGCCACCTAGTGAGCACCCTTCTCGTTCGGGCACAAATATCTAACTGAGGCTTGGAAGAGGGTCATAGGGGGAGGAGCCAGTGCACACCAGGTAGTCCTAAAGCTTTTACTTTTGTGCCCAGTCTCCTGCGGAGCCGCTATTCCCCATGGTCCGTTCGGAGTCCCCAGCATCCACTAGGACGTCAGAGAAATGGTGAAGTTCGGGGGGGTTCGGTTCCCTAGAAACCGAACCCGCTCATCACTAATAGTTATTGCTTAATAATGGGTTATGTTATGTTGGCATCCATTGTTGATGCCCTGTTGTTGTTCATACTGTTGACTGGATAAGTGTATCACAAGTTATACGGTGTGATTGGTGTGGCTGGTATGAGTCTTACCCGGGATTCCAAAATCCTTTCCTTATAATGTCTGCTCTTCCGGGCACAGTTTCCTTAACTGAGGTCTGGAGGAGGGGCATAGAGGGAGGAGCCAGTGCACACCAGATAGTACTAAATCTTTCTTTAGAGTGCCCAGTCTCCTGCGGAGCCCGTCTATTCCCCATGGTCCTTACGGAGTCCCCAGCATCCACTACGGACTACGAGAAATAGATTTACCGGTAAGTAAAATCTTATTTTTAGTTTTAACAGTTTAAAATGCACTGCTTATCACAGCAAAATAACCACTTACCTCCCCAGAGTAGCTATATTTTCCCTTTAAAATTTGTCGGTACAGCCGTGTTCTGTTATCATCTTCAAACGGCATAGTCCCACTCAGAAGAATGTAAGATATGACTCCTAGTGCCCACATGTCTACAGAGTTGGTATAAGGCTTCCTTACGAGAATTTCAGGTGCAATATACTCCGGAGTTCCACAGGTGGTCTTCATCAAACAGTCGTCCCCTTTTTTTCTAGCACTTGCAAGCCCAAAGTCTGTAATCATAATTTTTGAGTCTGTTCCGGGGTGGTAATAAAGGAGATTCTCAGGCTTTAAGTCTCTGTGTGTGATCCCAAGAGTGTGCAAATACTTTACCCCCTCCAAAACCATCTGTAACACATGAGTGGCATCTCTCTCCGTGAAGGAGCCCTTAGCGATTATTCGGTCAAAAAGTTCTCCACCTGTTGCTAACTCCATCACCATATACACCCTTTCCTGTGTTTCAAATACTTCAATCAGCTGGATGATATTGGTATGTCGAACTCGCCTAAGAACACTAAGTTCTGACTCGCACACCTCCCTTCCCTCTCTGTATTTAGTTTCAATCATTTTAATGGCATATGGTTGCTTGGAGGCTTTGTGCTCCACTCTTACAACACGGCTGAAGCTTCCTCTACCAATAAGAGCCTTAATGTCATATTTTGCAGTCACTCTCGGATCAAATTTAGCTCTGTACTTAGCTACTTTATGTCTGCGAGGATCTGCAGTTTCTGTGTGACCGTGTGGGTAGCCATTAGAGTAAGGGGGAGTTGGGGAAGACCCTTTTGTGTCTGTTCGTCCATGGTCTGTAATAAAGTGCTTATACTGGTCGTTTTTTGAGGTTAGATAAGGTTCCACTTTTTTTACCAGGTCCAATTGGATATTCTTTGGAGGCTCTGGGAGAACTTTGCTTGTCCCACAGCCCATCATGGGAAACACTCAGTCGTCCATGTGGCATCGTGTTTGCAGAAATCAATAAAAAGGATGTGCCTGTACGTTCTTTAAATGGACCTGGAAAACAAAACTATGAATATCAGTGTTCGTTTCCACAGCAATGTAAAAATAATTGTATTCAGTAGTGGTTACGAATGTGCAGAATCTTAAAATATCAAGATTGAAAATAGGTGGGAAAGCATTACTCACTCCTTTCAACTCTGCATATTACCTTCAAACTATTCTGAATATTTGTAACCATTTCAACTTACATATATTGTCTTACATAAAATCCACGAAATCAGCAGTTAAACTTACATGCTTGCAATAGTGAAACTTTACTAGATCACAGCAGTAAATTATAGTAGCTATCTGCTACTGGAAAATAATTAGTTTGTCCTCTTCATCTCTCCTGGCATTAGTAACCCATTCCTAGAGGCCGAAACACTTCAAAAGAGACCACCCACTCCCTGCATATAGTCTAGCTCCTCCTATTGTTCCTCGTCTTTTTACAGGTCTCTAGGATAAAGTAGGGGACTTGTTTATTTACTGTAAACAGAGACTGCAACCATTAACAACCCAGCGGTGCACCTCTTGGAGCCACAAGCCGTAGTGATATGGGGTGGCTCTGACCCAGCGAAGGAGCATGCACCCCTCATTGCTGCTGGTCCCGGTAGAGTGTATAAGACATGCATAAGTCAACAGATGTTGATATAAGGAGGTTTATGGTAGACTTACCATTGTTAAATCTCTTTCTGCGAGGTACACTGGATTCCACAGGAAATAACATCGGGGTGTAGAGTTGGATCTTGATCAGAGGCACCAACAGGCTAAAGGTTTGATTTTTCCCAGGATGCACTGCACCGCCTCCTCTATAGCCCCGCCTCCAGGCACTGAGCTCAGTTTTGTTAACCAGTCTAATGCAGTAGCAGGTAAGAGACGGTAGATGTTAGTCACACAGAACCACATTCTCACAACAGGAGAAATGACTAGCGTCTAATGCCATAGAAACCCAAAGAAGCTAAGTGCGTCAGGGTGGGCGCCCTGTGGAATCCAGTGTACCTCGCAGTAAGAGATTTAACAATGGTAAGTCTACTATAAATCTTCTTTTCTGCAGCGGGGTACACTCGTATTCCACAGGGAATAACATCGGGGATGTCCTAAAGCAGTTCCTCATGGGAGGGGACGCACTGTAGCGGGCACAAGAACTCGGTGTCCAAAGGAAGCATCCTGGGAGGCAGAAGTATCAAAGGCATAGAACCTGATGAACGTATTCACAGAGGACCACGTAGCCGCCTTGCACAATTGTTCTGCGGACGAGCCACGGCGGACCACCCAAGAAGGTCCAACCGACCGAGTAGAATGGGCCTTGATAGCAACAGGAGCTTGGAGTCCAGTCTGCGCATAAGCTTGTGCAATCACCATTCTAATCCATCTGGCCATGGTTTGCTTATCGCAGGCCAGCCAAGTTTGTGAAACCCAAAAAGTACAAAAAGGGAATCTGACCTCCTGATGGAGGCAGTCCTCTCCACATAAACACGGAGAGCCTGAACCACATCCAAAGAGTTTTCTTTGGAAGATAGACCAGAAGAGGTGAAGGCCAGAACCACAATCTCCTGGTTAAGGTAAAAGATGATACCACCTTAGGCAAATAACCAGGGTGAGTTCGAAGAACAGCCCGGTCACGGTGAAAAATCAGAAAGAGTGGACAGGACAGGACAAAGCGCCTAAGTTCAACTCCCTCCTAGCAGAGGCAATAGCCAACAGAAATACAACCTTAAGCATAAGGTATTTAAGGTCCACAGACTCAAGAGGTTCAAATGGAGACTCTTGCAGGGCATTTAAGACAACAGACCGATCCCATGGAGCCACAGGAGGGACACAGGGGTCATTCCGAATTGATCGTAGTTGTGCTAAATTTAGCACAGCTACAATCATGCACTCAGACATGAGGGGGGATGCCCAGCACAGGACTAGTCCGCCCCGCATGTCACCTTGGTGGCGTTGTTCGACTGTACTTGAACAGGCCTGTTCTGTACCAGACGTAAAGCCAGAGTCAACGCATTGAACACTGCCCACAATTCCAGAATGTTTATCGGTCCACCAACCCTGGAGAGAGTGTTGCTCCAACACCGTGCCCCAACCTCGCAGACTGGCGTCCGTTGTCAGGAGGACCCAGTTGGATATCCAGAAGGGACGGCCCCTGCTCAACTGTTGGTCCTGTAGCCACCAGCTCAGTGACAGACGAACCTCCGGAGTCAAGAAGATCATTTGAGACCTGATCCGATGAGGCAGGCCGTCCCATTTGGAAAGGAATAACCTATGCAGAGGACGGGAATGAAATTGAGCGTACGCCACCATGTCGAAAGCCAACACCATGAGGCCTAGTACTTAGATCGCAGAGTGTATCGACACTCTCTGGCGAGAGAGGAAGCATCTGATCTTTTCCTGAAGTTCCAGGACCTTCTCCGGAGACAGAAACAGTCTTTGGCTGTGTGTGTGTCCAGCAGCGCCCCCAGGTGCACCATGCTCTGAGCAGGAACCAGCGAGGACTTCTTCTAAATGATGAGCCACCCGTGGGCTTGTCGGAATTGGACCAACATCTCCAGTTGACTGAGGAGGACTTCTTGTGAGTTCACCAGAATCAGCAAGTCATCCAGATACGGCAGGATCCTGATTCCCTGACGACGGAGGAAAGCAGTCATCACGGCCATGACCTTGGTGAAAATCTGAGGTGCCGTGGCCAGTCCAAATGGCAGAGCCTGCAACTGAAAATGAAGGTTGCCGATAGCAAACCGCAGATACTGCTGATGTGAAATGGCAATAGGTATGTGTAGGTAAGCATCCTGTATGTCCAGGGATACCATACAGTTCTCGGGTTCCGTAGCCAGCACAACAGAGTGCAGAGTTTCCATACGGAATTTGGACACTCTTACAAACTTGTTCAATGATTTGAGGTTGAGGATAGGCCGGAAAAAAACATTCAGTTTCGGAACTAGAAACAGGATTGAATAGCATCCGCTGCCTTTCTGGGACAGAGGTACCGGCACTACCACTCCTGTTTCCAGGAGGGATTGTACAACCAAGTGTAGAGCTTGCGCTTTCAACGAACCAGAGGGGATAACCATTGAACAGAACTGGCGAGGGGTACGTCTCTTGAAAGAGATTGCGTACCCATGAGAGACAACTTCCCGTACCCAGGCGTCTGAAGTGGTCTTTAACCAGGCCTGGGCGAATTGCAGAAGTCGGGGTGCCCCATGGGGAGGCCCGCCCCATCATGCAGCAGGCTTGTCTTGCTTGGAAGCAGGCTGACGGGCGGCCCAGGATTGTTTCGATTTGGGCTTAGATGTTTTGGAAGTATGAGCCTGTCTCGAGTATGCCTGAACTTTTGCTTTACTGGGAGGTCGAAAGGAACGAAAAGTGGTACTCTTAGCCTTCTGAGCAGGATTAGTACTTGGGAGAAACGCTGTCTTGGCCGTTGCAAAGTCAGTCACAATCTTATTCAGAGCTTCCCTGAACAGGATGTCTCTCTTAAGGGTCTTTTTAGATTCCAGGTCCACTTTCCAGGACCTCAAACACAGAATCCGGTGAGTCAGGATAGACGTAGTAGAAGCCTTGGCCGCCATGACCCCTGCATTAGAGGCCGCTACCTGAATATAGTGAGAGGCTGTGGTAATATACAACAGATATTGTCTGGCAGTATCAGAAAAATCCTGAGGTAGCTCCTCCTCAATTGCCTAAACCCATGCTTCAATTCCTTTTGCTGCCCAAGAGGCAGCCATAGTGGGTCTATGTACAGCACCGGTAAGAGTGTAAATAGACTTCCGGCATTCCTCCACTCTTATCTGTCGGTTCCTTCAGAGAAGTGACAGTGGTGACAAGCAGAGTGGAGGACACCACAAGACGAGCGACATGAGAGTCTACCGGAGGTGGAGTTTCCCACTTGTTGCTCAACTCCGCAGGGATAGGATAACGAGCTAGCATCTTTTTAGACAGGGAAAACTTCTTTCCTGGAGGTGACCAGGATTCCTGACGTATGTCAATTAAGAGGTCAGAATGTGATAAAACTACTTTAGCAACCTTCTGACGTTTAAACTTATCAGGTTTCTTAGATGTAACAGGAGGCTCAATGTCATCATCAATTTGGAGAATCAGCTTGATAGCCTCCACAAGGTCAGGAACATCAACCTGGGTTGCAGATTCCTCATCAGAAGCAACTGAATCAGTGTCTGACGGATCAGTATATTCCCCATCTTCATAGGAGGAATTATCCGAAATATTAGTGGATTGTGAGGAAGAAATGGCCCGATTAGAGGACCCCTTGGCCCCAGAGGGATGTGGGGTGGACTTTTGTCTAACCAAAGTCCGATTTAATCGCTGTAACTGGGTAGACCAAGTATCCGCCCATGGCAGATTAACTACAGGGACATGTGGCTGTAATGGCACAGGAGACCCCACAGGGGGCGAGAAACGCGTTACAAGCGTAGTCAGCATATTTGAAAAAGCTGCCCAAGGTGGGTCTTGATTGACCACAGGTGCTACAGATGGACTGAGAGATGTATGACCCCCAGTGCCTTGAACCAGCAGCTAACACTTCCACCACTGGTGAATCCGTGACGACAGCACTGCGTGAGGCAGGAGCGTCCGCGGATGTCCCACCCTGTGTAGCAGACATCATGTGGGATGTAGCCTTAGGATGTAATAGTACAATATAGCCAGAGAATCACACACAACAACAAAAAAACAGCAAAAAATGCCCTGTATTCTGTGACAGTAAATACAGAGCACAGACAGAGGATTTAAGTGGTATGGGGTGACTGAAAAACAGTGAGTAATACAAACAGTATACCCTGTGTAGCACTTTATATTATATGAGACCTTGACGCACCTTGTTCCCAAGGGTACAGAATATAGTGATAGCAAACGTGTGATACACAAGAGTGGAATCCACACAGCAGCTATAGGCACACTCAGTCATAGGTACAATGCATTAATTATCACATATAACAATAAAACTGCACTGGACTAGTAATTACATATAGGTATGTATGTATACAGATATAACATACATCCAGTGTTTACTGTGCATTATCATAAAATACTTGTACTAGATATCCCGATAGCAGTACACTTGTTCTAAACGAACACGGTCTAAAATGACATGTACAATATTTAAGTGTCTGTAAATGCACAGCGCTGATGATACAGGCGGATTTACAGAGGAGACAGTGCCCAGCAGTCCCGGAGATCAGCCCAGCTATGTAATGGCGCCAAAATCTCTTCAGGGAGTGAGGGGGAGAGAGAGAGATGCAGCTCTAGGACAGGAACATCAGCGGTAGATGGCGCCTGGAGCTGGGGGAGGGGCTACAGGTCAGCACCTTATCCCCTCTGCTGGACTTCACCACCAGGTACTGTGGAGCCTTTTTCAAATGGATTTTTAATAAATCCGACCTGTGCTCCTTGCCCTGCTGGATATAGTGGGGTCCCTGTGCGAAACAGTGTCCACGCCAGCGGCGCAGTCCGTCTCCTGGGACCGTGACCGGATCGCGACTTACCTCCCCCCTTCAAGTGCAGCCATGCGATCCTGGAGAACAACAGTGGTGGTGTGCCTGAAGAAAACCGGTACGTCTCCGCTGCAAGTACCCAGAAACCAGGCAGCGGAAGGGAGGTGATGGAGCCACAGCACAGCATGTCATAAAGACATAGAAAGTGCTGCGGCCCTTGAAGTCTTCTATATAAAAAAAAAAAAAAAAGCTCTTTCAGGGATGCCTAGCGCAGCCCCACCTTTTAGTGACCAACTTACAAACTGAGCTCCAGTGCCTGGAGGCGGGGCTATAGAGGAGGCAGTGCAATGCATCCTGGGAACAGTCAAAGCTTTAGCCTGTTGGTGCCTTGGATCAAGATCCAACTCTACACCCCGATGTTATTCCCTGTGGAATACCAGTGTACCCCGCTGCAGAAAAGGGGTTATAAAAAACAAAAGAGATTTATGGTAAGAACTTACCGTTGTTAAATCTCTTTCTGCGAGGTACACTGGGCTCCACAGGGAATGACATTGGGGTGTAGAGTAGGATCTTAATCCGAGGCACCAACAGGCTCAAAGCTTTGACTGTTCCCAGAATGCATAGCGCCGCCTCCTGTACAGCCCCGCCTTCATGCACAGGAGCTCAGTTTTTGTTAACAAATCCAATGCAGTAGCAGGTAAAAGAGATGACAACTGTTAGTAGCCACATACACCACACTCTCACGGCAGGAGAAAGTGTCAGTAGCTAATGCCACACCAACCCAAAGAAGCTAAGTGCGTCAGGGTGGACGCCCTGTGGAGCCCAGTGTACCTCGCAGAAAGAGATTTAACAACGGTAAGTTCTTACTATAAATCTCGTTTTCTGCTGCGGGTTACACTGGGCTCCACAGGGAATAACATTGGGGATGTCCTAAAGCAGTTCCTAATGGGAGGGGGACGCACTGTAGCGGGCACAAGAACCCGGCGTCCAAAGGAAGCATCCTGGGAGGCGGAAGCATCGAAGGCATAGAACCTTATGAACGTGTTCACTGAGGACCACGAAGCCGCCTTGCACAATTGTTCAAGGGTCGCACCACGGCGGCCCGCCCAAGAAGGTCCAATCGACCGAGTAGAATGGGCTTTTATGGTAGCAGGGGCTGGAAGACCAGCCTGTACATAAGCATGTGCAATCACCATTCTAATCCAACTGGCCAGGGTCTGCTTGTGAGCATGCCAGCCACATTTGTGAAAACCAAACAGTACAAAGAGAGAATCCGACTTCCGAAGGGAAGCAGTTCTCTTCACTTAGATACGGAGAGCCCGTACCACATCCAAAGACCGCTCTTTGGAAGACAACTCAGGAGAGGCAAAAGGCCAGAACCACAATCTCCTGATAAAGGTGGAAAGAAGATACCAACTTAGGTAAAATACCCCGGAAGTGTTCTAAGAACCGCCTGATCACGGTGAAAAATCAGATATGGTGACCTACAAGGCACCCAAATCCAACACCCGTCTAGCAGAGGCAATAGCCAGCAGAAACACTACCTTGAGAGAAAGCCACTTTAGGTCTGCAGATTCAAGAGGCTCAAACGGAGACCCATGCAACGCCTCCAGAACCACCAACAAGTCTCAAGGAGCCACAGGCGGGACATAAGGAGGTTGAATCCGCAACACACCCTGAGTGAACGTATGCACATCAGCAAGGTCGCGATTTTTCTCTGAAACCAAACGGACAAGGCAGAAATATGAACCTTGATGGAGGCCAGACGAAAGCGCAAGTCCAGGCCCTGTTGTAGGAAGGCCAAAAGTTTGGCCGTACTAAACTTGTAAATGTCATGATTGTTAGATGCGCACAAAGTAAAGTAAGCATTCCAGACCTATGGTAAATCTGAGCAAACGCCGGCTTAAGGGCCTTCAACATGGTTTGAATGACCGCCTCAGAAAATCCTTTGGCCCTCAAGACGGAAGCTTCAAGAGCCACGCCGTCAAAGCCAACCGGGCTAAATCTGGATATACACAAGGGTCCAGAACGAGGAGGTCTGGTCATTGTGGAAGTAGAAGGGGACGAGACCCAGTAGATCAGAGAACCAGTGCCGTCTGGGCCACACTGGAGCGACCAGAAGCAGGTTTCCTCCTTCTTGCTTGAACTTCCGTATTACTCTGCGCAGGAGTGACACCGGAGGGAACACATACGGAAGCTGAAAATTCCATGGAATTGCCAGAGCGTCCACGAACGCAGCTTGAGGATCCCTTGTCCTTGCTCCAAAGACCGGAACCTTGTGATTGTGTCGAGACACCATCAGATCCACATCTGGAAGTTGAAAAACCTCCGGATGGAGGCTCCACTATCCGGCGTGTACGTCCTGACGACTGAGATAGTCCGCTTCCCAGTTCAGGACTGAACACTGCGGATATGGCAGACAGATGGCGCTCCGCCCACTGAAGAATCGGTGATACTTCCCTCATTGCAATGCGGCCTCGAGTGCCGCCTTGATGATTTATGTACGCCACCGTGGTGGCGTTGTCTGACTGTACTTGAACAGGTCTGTTCTGTATTAGATGCTGGGCCATTGTCAACGTATTGAACACTGCTCACAGTTCCAGAATATTGATCGGGAGGAGTGACTCCTCCTTGGTCCACCGACCCTGAACAGAGTGTTGTTCCAACACCGTGCCCCAACCTCTCAGACTGGCATCCGTCGTCAGAAGGACCCAGTTGGATATCCAGAAGGGACGGCCCCTGCTCAATTGTTGGTCCTGGAGCCACCAGCTCAGTGACAGGTGGACCTCCGGAGACAATGAGCTCATGTGAGATCGGATCAGGTGAGGTAGGCCGTCCCACTTGCTCATAATTAACTTCTGCAGAGGGCGAGAGTGGAATTGAGCATACTCCACCATGTTGAAAGCCGACACCATGAGACCCAGCACTTGCATTGCCGAATGTATCGACACTTGCGGACGAGATAGGAAGCAACGAATCCTGTCCTGAAGCTTCAGGACTTTCCCTTGAGACAGGAACAGCCGCTGGCTGTGAGTGTCCAATAACGCTCCCAGATGTAACATGCTCCGAGCAGGAACCAGGGAGAATTTCTTCCAGTTGATCAGCCACCCGTGGGCTTTCATGCACTGGACCGTCAGATCGAGATGAGACAGGAGAAGTTCTGGGGAATTTGCCAGGATCAACAAATCGTCCACGTACGGTAGGATCCTGACCCCTTGACGGCAGAGTGTAGCAGTCAAGACCGCAATAACTTTGGTGAAAACTCGGGGGAGCCGTTGTCAAACCAAAGGGTAACGCCCGAAATTGGTAATGAAGGTTGCCCACCGCAAACCTCAGGTATTGCTGATGAGATACCGCAATAGGAATATGTAGGTAGGCATCCTGTATGTCCAGGGAGACCATATAGTCCCCAGGCTCCAAGGCCAGAACAATAGAGCGCAGTGTTTACATACGAAACTTGGAGATCCGCACATGCTTGTTCAAGGACTTCAGATTGAGAATGGGCCGCGAGGACCCGTTCAGTTTCTGGACTAGGAACAGCAGTGAATAGTACCCCTTGCCTCTCTGAGCCAGAGGCACCTGTACTACCACTCCTGTGGTCAGGAGGGAATGTACCACCGAGTGCAAAGTGTTTGCTTTTGCCGGATCCAGAGGCACATCTGTCAGGCAAAATCGATGAGGGGGACGATTCTTGAAGGGCATGGCGTAACCTCGAGCGACGACTTCCCTCACCCAGGTATATGAAGTGGTCTTCAACCATTACTGGGCAAAACCTAGAAGCCGGCCCTCCACCCTGGGATCCCCCAGAGGGCGGCCCGCCCCGTCATGCAGCAGGCTTGTCAGTTTTGGAAGCTAGCTGACGGGCGGCCCAGGCACGCTTCGGTCTGGGCTTGTCAGGTCTGGAAGCACGAGCTTGCTTTGGGTACGCCTGACCTTTTGCTTTTCCCGGAGGACAAAAGGGCCGAGGGAAAGTACTTTTAGCCTTCTGTGCGGAAGGAGTCGTACTAGGTAGGCAAGCTGTTTTAGCAGTAGCCAGATCAGCCACAATCTTATTGAGGTCTTCTCCGAAGAGAATGTCTCCCTTGAAAGGAAGCACCTCCAGGGTTTTCTTGGAATCCATATCCACCGACCAGGTCTCACCAAAGGATACGTCTGGCCAAGACGGACGTAGTAGCAGCCTTGGCCGCGAGCACCCCGGCATAGGAGGCTGCCTCCTTAAGGTACAGAGAAGCCGTGGCAATATACGAGAGACATTGTCGAGCATCCTCAGATGCGTTGGAAGGCAGTTCCGCCTCAAGCTCTGGAGCCCACGCCTCAATAGCTTCAGCAGCCCAAGTCACTGCAATTGTTGGCCTATGCACAGCCCCCGTTAGGATATAAATCGCTTTTAAACAGCCCTCCACGCGTCGATCCATCGGTTCCTTCAGAGAGGTGACGGTAGTTACTGGCAGAGCAGAGGAAACAACCATACGCGCCACATGAGAATCTACAGGCGGAGGGGTTTCCCAATTTTTACATACCTCCGCAGAGAGAGGATAGCGAGCAAACAGTCTTTGATTCGGTGTGAATTTTGTCCCCGAATTTTCCCAGGATTCCGGACGTATGTCTCCCAGGTATTTAGAATGAGGTAAAACTTGTTTAACCACCTTCTTACGTTTAAACCTATCCGGTTTCCTGGAAACAGTCTCAGGCTCATCAGACACCTGAAGAATGAGCCTGATCGCTTCAATCAGATCCTGGACATCCATTAATGACTTACCTTCCCCATCAGAAACATCTGTGTCAGTGTCTGTGGGATCAGTATATGCACCGTCCTCGTCAGAGGAGGTGTCTGGAATAGCAGTGGATTGGGAGGAGGTAATGGCCCATTTGGAAGACGACAAGGTCTTAGGCGGGCGAGAGTGACACTCAGATTTAGTCATTGACCGGTTCAAATGCTGTAACTGAGTGGAAAGTTGATGCGCCCATGGCGGATTAAGAGCAGGGACCATAAACTGCTGCATTGGCACAGGTGGTCACACAGGGGGAGTCAATTTAGTTACAAGCGTGTTTAACAATGTGGAAAATGTAGCCCAAGGTGGGTCCTGTGATGCTCCAGGTGCTACCGACCCACTGGGGGGTAAGGAACCCCCTGAACCTGAACTCAGCTGCCATATTATCCTCCGTCATGTCCGCGGCTTCACTACCACGCAGTGTGGGAGAAGCCTCAGCGTCGTTGCCACGTGTAGCAGACATAACTATGTGCACAATATGGGGCAACCTGATACAGAGTGTAGCAGCAATATACCTAGCAAGGACACCCGATGAAGTGTGACTATGATCAGCACAAACCGAGAGTTCAAGAGATATATAGGGTGACTATAAATCACAAGTAAAAATACACAACAGGTATATCTTGTCATACAATCCTATATCATATAGAAGAAAACCTGATACACTTAGCCCCCTCAGGTACAGCAATATAGGAGTAGCACGCTGAGTGAAATAACCTGTAATAAGGCAACCACGCAGCAGCTACATGCGCATGCGCGCACACACACACACGTATATAGTCACAAGAGTACCATGCAGAAATTATGTACCATAAACTGCACTGGACTAGCAATACAAAGTAATACTCAGTATGGCTATATATGATAACAATAGATATAACAATGCACAGTAACTACTGGATGTATATCACAGGGTGATTTTACCACACAACCCAGAATGTATGCACGCTTTCTTAACTAACACTGTCCCAGTGACAGGTAGAATACTTACGTGTCCTGTAGGAATCACAGCACTGGCAATCAGGCGGTTCTACAGAGGAGGATTTGCCCCAGCAGTCCCAGGATCAGCAAGGCTCTATCTGTAATGGCTGATGGCCGGGAATGAGGGAGAAGAAAGCAGCTCCAGGGCGGGAACATTTGTAGAAATGGCGCACTGGGGCTGGGGCCACAGGTCCGACCTGCTCCCCCTGCTGGCATCCCCACTGGGTGCTGCGGGCAGTGTAAAATGGAGGATGTATAATAAAATACCCCCTGACCTGTGCCCATGAGATGACCATCGTGGCTAGTGGAGCGGCTGCCCAGTAATCTAAGTCCACGCCAGCGCGTGCACAGCCCGCCTCCTATGGCCGCGCTGGATCGTGGTAAAGAGCTGGCACAGAAGCCAGTTACCTCCCCCTTATCTGCGGCCCCACGATCCGGGAGAACGGCGGCGTGTGTGTGACTCACGTTGTGGAAGGAACTGGCGCCTCCGCTGCAGTGACCCGGTAACCAGGGCGCGGGAGTATACAGCGCCGCCGGGGGTGAGGGAGCCGCACACAGACAAGTCAGAAAGACTGTGCCTGCAGCAGCCCTTGAAGTCTTGTAGAAAAAAAATCTTTTTTCTGTCATTTAAGCTATCAATAGACTGCCTGAGGCAGCCCTCCTGTTAAGTGCCTGCTTACTGCATGGCACCAATTTACAAACTGAGCTTTTGTGCATGGAGGCGGGGGTTATAGAGGACTAAAACAAACAAAAACTTCTGAAAGCGCCCCGTAATAAATTGTTCTATATAAAAAAATTCCCCAATTTCAATGTGCTGCTGTGTAGGCACTGTGTATTTGCCTAATTGAAGGAAACTAGATTGAAAAAAGAACTCAGCTGCGCAATGAAATTGGTAACATGAACAAAAACTGACGTATGCTGAGATAAATTATTAAGAGAATTTAATATGACAATAAAAGAAATTTCATACAATAAAACATATAGTCTGGACTTAAACCTTATAAGGAAAATAGTAAAATACCCTGTACTGGATATCAGATAAAACAAGCACTTGTGGTGTGAGCAGTAACAATATGCAACATTTGTATCCAACAAGTAGAAACAGTATCGTATCCTGGATATGAATGAATTGTTAGAATGTGGAGAAATTCATAAGTTTTAAACTGGTAACTGCAGTCCCATGAATGTATTGATGGAGCTCCTTTATGTAGAAATGCTCCGATGTCAGATAAAGTCAAAATTACCTCTCCCATGGGCTGGTTTCTAACCGAGCGTCCTCGGTTAGATTATCCTGCGTTGCCCACCACGTAGCCGTCACTGGGAGGGAGAGGGCAAAGCTTGCACCGGGCGGAGTCCTACACGGAGACGCTGCTGGAGGTATAAAGGAGCCACTATGGAGACTGAGTTGCCAATGCTGCTCGGCAGGCCTTAATGTCAGCTGCGGTGTGCAGAGAATAATATGCCACTGCAGGGGCTGCAAGGCCAATATCGGTCTCTTAGTATAGATGAAAGTGCTTGTCATGCAAAATGCTTGTTAGGCAGAGTGTAGAAGTCCAGTAGGTAAAAAAGAATTGAGGAGTCCTAACCGGTTTCGTCACGCTCCACGTGACTTTCTCAAAGGTATATCCCCTCAGTCCAGGTATCGGTATATAAAGCAAATGATTGAATACATGCAGGAGTCAATAATCAATTAATTAATTAAGAAACTCAGCAACGTCAGCTTGTCAAATAGTAAAATGCTTAGTAATTCACAACAGAGTGTGTTGTAGGGAACAAAAAGGCAGACACAATATTATATAGACCTTATATGTCACAGAAAACAGACGAAACCTATAACTCCAAAATAAATTAAGTAAATTATAAACTCTGAGGTAGATAGAACAATACATGTAAACATACATGTGAACAAACATTTTGTACATATTTATACCATATAGTGTTTATTTTATATATTTCAGAGAAAATAAAACATTAATTAAAAAACCAGGATGGACTAAAAAGAAATTAGAATTATTAACAACAATTAAAAACATTTATTTGAAAAAAATAATAATAATAATAATAATAATAATAATAATAATAATAATCTGAAATCAGGTTTGAACTCTACTCTCTCTAAAGAGCTGATAGAAGCATGTGCCAGTGAATCTCAAGTTAAGAGAGAGAGGATAACAAACCTATATAACAGTCAATATCCCATATAATTAATAATATTAATATGAAAACCACAATCCATACTTAATTAACTGCACTATATCTGATAAACTATATGTATGAGTGCACATTGGATGTAGAAGGAATATATAGATACAGGGGTATATGCAATTGCGGTCGAATTCCCGAAAATGTCGAAAAACGGGACATTTTCGCCAAAAAAAAAAAAAATCGACAATGCAATTCAGTACTTTTCGTCAAAAAAACGGACTTTCCAAATTCGACATTTCTGCAATGGTACAAATGCGGCAATTCGACAAAAGTATATTCAATTGAAGATTGTAAATTCGACAACAGTGCTTTTAGACAGTAAATTCGTCATTTTCAATCCGCCACACTTTGCTGGCGGAGTCTAATAAAAAAATGTAAAAACATGTTTTTTTTGTGTTTTTTTATTGGTAATAGCATATCTATTTATATTAGAAGGGATTAGGTACTTGGTTTGTCTATTTTGGAGGCACAAGTATTATTTATATATTTTTAAAAATATAATTTTTTTATCTATTTTTTAATGGAATGGTAAAAATCTGGAAAAAAAAATGCGTGGGGTCCCCCCTCCTAAGCATAACCAGCCTCGGGCTCTGCGAGCCGGTCCTGGTTCTAAAAATCCGGGGGGAAAACTGACAGGGGATCCCCCGTATTTTTAAAACCAGCACCGGGCTCTGCGCCTGGTGCAAAAAATACGGGGGACAAAAAGCGTAGGGGTACCCGTATTTTTTACACCAGCACCGGGCTCCACTAGCTGGACAGATAATGCCACAGCCGGGGGTCACATTTATACAGCGCCCTGCGGCCGTGGCATTAAATACCCAACTAGTCACCCCTGGCCGGGGTACCCTGAAGGAGTGGGGACCCCTTCAATCAAAGGGTCCCCCCCCCATCCACCCAAGGGCCAGGGGTGAAGCCCGAGGCTGCCCCCCCCCCCCCATCCAAGGGCTGCGGATGGGGGGCTGATAGCCTTTTGAAAAATGAAAGAATATTGTTTTTTCCAGTAGTACTACAAGTCCCAGCAAGCCTCCCCCGCAAGCTGGTACTTGGAGAACCACAAGTACCAGTATGCGGGAGAAAAACGGGCCCGCTGGTACCTGTAGTTCTACTGGGAAAAAATACCCAAATAAAAACAGGACACGCACACCGCGAGAGTAAAACTTTATTTCACACATGTCGACACACACATACTTACCTATGTTCACACGCCGACCTCTGTCCACTTGTCCAAGTAGAATCCACGTTGTGTACCTGAAAATAAAATTATACTCACCTCAATCCAGTGTCCTGTGATTTGTAATCCACGTACTTAGCAAAACAAAAAAACGAATACCCGGACCACACGGACTGAAATGGGTCCCATGTTTACACATGGGACCCCTTTCCCCGAATGCAGAGACCCCCCGTGACTCCTGTCACAGAAAGGTCCCTTCAGCCAATCAGGAAGCACCACTTCGTGGCACTCTCCTGATTGGCTGTATGCGTGTCTGAGCTGGCAGACAGCGCATCGCACAGCTCCCTCCATTAGTTTCAATGGTGGGAACTTTGCGGTCAGCGGTGGGGTTACCCGCGGTCAGCCGCTGACCGCGGGTGACCTCACCGCTGACCGCAAAGTTCCCACCATTGAAAGTAATGGAGGGGGCTGTGCAATGCGCGTCCGAGCGCAGAGCCAATCAGGTGAGTGCCACGAAGTGGCGCTTCCTGATTGGCTGAAGGGACCTTTCTGTGACAGGAGTCACGGGGGGTCTCTGCATTCGGGGAAAGGGGTCCCATGTGTAAACATGGGACCCCTTTCAGTCCGTGTGGTCCGGGTATTCGTTTTTTTGTTTTGCCAAGTACGTGGATTACAAATCACAGGACACTGGATTGAGGGGAGTATAATTTTATTCACAGGTACCCCGGATCGTCGGCGACATTGGAGACGTGGCAGTCGGCGGGTCAACATAGGTAAGTATGTATGTGTCGGCATGTATGAAATAAACTTTTACTTTCACGGTGTGTGTCTCCTGTTTTTATTTGGGTATTTTTTTTCCAGTAGAACTACAGGTACCAGCGGGTGCGTTTTTCCACCCGCATGCTGGTACTTGTGGTTCTCCAAGTACCAGCTTGCGGGGGAGGCTTGCTGGGACTTGTAGTACTACTGGAAAAAACAATATTCTTTCATTTTTCAAAAGGCTATCAGCCCCCCATCCGCAGCCCTTGGATGGGGGGGGGGGGGGGGGGGGGGGGAGAGACAGCCTCGGGCTTCACCCCTGGCCCTTGGGTGGCTGGGGGGGGGACCCCTTGATTGAAGGGGTCCCCACTCCTCCAGGGTACCCCGGCCAGAGGTGACTAGTTGGGTATTTAATGCCACGGCCGCTGTATAAAAGTGACCCCCGGCTGTGGCATTATCTGTCCAGCTAGTGGAGCCCGGTGCTGGTGTAAAAAATACGGGGGACCCCTACGCTTTTTGTCCCCCGTATTTTTTGCACCAGCACCAGGCGCAGAGCCCGGTGCTGGTTTTAAAAATACGGGGGATCCCGTCAGTTTTCCCCCCGAATTTTTAGAACCGGCTCGAAGAGCCCGAGGCTGGTTATGCTTAGGAGGGGGGCCCCACGCAATTTTTTTTCGGGTTTTTTACAGTTTTTACCCATTTTTTAACATTTTTAAAAATCTAATCAAAATCCATCAAATCGGCCGTTTTTCGACAGCGGGACTGTCGAATCCGTTTTTTATTGAATATGTTGAATTCCGGCACCCATCTGCCGGAATTCGACGGTCGAATTGTGTCGAATTAAAAGACGGGCGAAAAATTACCGCGATTCGCCGGCAATTGCATATACCCCACAATGTTCCTACATATTCTTAAAGTAAGAAAATAAATAAATAAATTTAATTTTTTTTATCTAGAGTCAGGTTGTGGATTGTGGTTATTATTTTTGTACTAATTATACAGGACACTGACTAATATATAGGTTTGTTATCCTCTATTTCTTAACTTGAGAATCAGTGGCACATTCAGCTAATACCCCCATTAGTTCTTCAGAGAGAGTAGAGTTCAAAACCGGACTCTAGATTATTATTTTTTTTCTTACTCTAAGAATATGTAGGAACATTGCATCTATATATTCCTTCTACATCAAATGTGCACTCATACATATCATTTATCAGATATAGTGCAGTTAATTAAGTATGGATTGTGGTTTTCATATTAATATTATTAATTATATGGGATATTGACTGTTATATAGGTTTGTTATCCTCTCTCTCTTAACTTGAGATTCACTGGCACATCCAGCTAATGCTTCTAGCAGCTCTTTAGAGAGAGTAGAGTTCAAACCTGATTTCAGATTATTATTTTTTCAAATAAATGTTTTTAATTGTTGTTAATAATTCTAATTTCTTTTTAGTCCATCCTGGTTTTTGAATTAATGTTTTATTTTCTCTGAAATATATAAAATAAACACTATATGGTATAAATATGTACAAAATGTTTGTTCACATGTATGTTTACATATATTGTTCTATCTACCTCAGAGTTTATAATTTACTTAATTTATTTTGGAGTTATAGGTTTCGTCTGTTTTCTGTGACATATAAGGTCTATATAATATTGTGTCTGCCTTTTTGTTCCCTACAACACACTTTGTTGTGAATTACTAAGCATTTTACTATTTGACAAGCTGACGTTGCTGAGTATCTTAATTAATTGATTATTGACACCTGCATGTATTCAGTCATTTGCTTTATATACTGATACCTGGACTGAGGGGATATAGCTTTGAGAAAAGTCACGTGGAGCGTGACGAAACCGGTAAGGACTCCTCAATTCTTTTTTACCTACTGGACTTCTACACTCTGCCTAACAAGCATTTTGCATGACAAGCACTTTCATCTATACTAAGAGACCGATATTGGCCTTGCAACCCCTGCAGTGACATATTATTCTCTGCACACCGCAGCTGACATTGAGGCCTGCCGAGCAGCATTGGCAACTCAGTCTCCATAGTGGCTCCTTTATACCTCCAGCAGCGTCTCCGTGTAGGACTCCGCCAGGTGCAAGCTTTGCCCTCTCCCTCCCAGTGACAGTTACGTGGTGGGCAACGCAGGATAATCTAACCGAGGACACTCGGTTAGAAACCAGCCCACGGGAGAGGTCATTTTGACTTTATCTGACATCGGAGTATTTCTACATAAAGGAGCTCCATTAATACATTCATGGGACTGCAGTTACCAGTTTAAAACTTATGAATTACTCCACATTCTAACAATTCATTCATATCCAGGATACGATACGGTTTCTACTTGTTGGATACAAATGTTGCATATTGTTACTGCTCACACCACAAGTGCTTGTTTTATCTGATATCCAGTACAGGGTATTTTACTATTTTCCTTACATACCTCCCAACATGACACTCTCCAGGAGGGACACAATGCTCTGCTTCTGGACTTTTCTCTTAATGTATGATTGCTGGCAGCTGTGTTGAACAGGATAATGGATAAGAAAGGTGTTTCACCACAGGTGCTGGCAATCATACATTGAGAAAAGTCCAGAACCAGAGCATTGTGTCCCTCCTGGAGTGGGTCATGTTGGGAGGTATGTCCTTATAAGGTTTAAGTCCAGACTATATGTTTTAGTGTACGAAATTTCTCTTATTGTCATACTAAATTCTCTTTATAATTTATCTCAGCATACGTCAGTTTTTGTTCATGTTACCAATTTCATTGCGCAGCTGAGGTTTTTTTTTCAATCAGGGTTATAGAGGTGGTGGCGCTGTGCATCTTGGGAACAGTCAAAAAAGCTTTAAGCCTGTTGGTGCCTCGGATCAAAATCCTACTCTACACCCCCATGTTAATCCTTGTGGAGCCCAGTGTACCCCGCAGAAGAAAAGGATTTACGGGTAGGTATTAAAATCCTATTTTCTCTAGCATCCATAAGGGATATTGGGGAATTAGCATGATGGGGACGTCCCAAAGCTTCCAAAATGGGCGGGAATGTGCGGAGACGTCTGCAGCATCGCCTGCCTAAACTGGGAATCCTCTTTGGCAAGGGCATCAAACATGTAGAACTTCACAAAGGTGTTCTAACCTGACCAGGTAGCCGCTTGGCACAGTTGCAAGGTCGAGACTCCACGGGCAGCCGCCCAGGAAGACCCCACCAATCTTGTAGAGTGGGTCTTCAGAGAGTGTGGAACAGGTAATGCTGCTGACAAACACAGATGGAGCCACACTCATCTAGGCTTCTCTACTGCACAAAGGTTTATTAGCATAAACCTTTCATCTATTGTTTTCAGCTGCAATACAATACAGAGAGAATACAGCATGGGATTTAGTCATAACAGCAGGGGATTAAGTCCGACTGCCCTGGCTCAGTTAATCCTATTAAAGGCAAAGATGAGGAGGGCTCATCTGAAGGCCTGTTGGATATTAAGTCTCTGCCAACGAGCAATGGACTGCTTTAAAGCAGGGCAACCCTTTTTCTGCGCTTCATCTAGCACGAACAAGGAATCCGTCTTTCTGATCCAAGCCATTCTCTTGACATAGATCTTCAAGGCTCGCACAGCATCCAATGACTCTGGAGGAGCAGAACTGCCAGAACTTGAACCACAATAGGTTGACTCAAGTGGAACGCAGAGACGACCTTTAGCAGGAACTGCTGCCTAGTCCTGAGCTCCGCTCTGTCCTCGTAAAAGACCAAGTAGGGGTTTTTACATGATAAAGGCCCCCAATTCTGAGACACGCCTAGCAGAAGCCAGGACCAATAACATCAGTCTTCCACGTGAGGTACTTGTCTTCTAACGTCATCAGAGGTTCAAACCAGGAGGACTGTAGAAAATACAACACTACATTCAAATCCCAGGATGCCGTGGGCGGCACAAAAGGAGGTTGGATGTGAAGTACCCCTTGCAAGAAGGTCTGAACTTCTGGCAACACTGCCAATTTCTTCTGGAAGAAAATTGAGAGAGCTGAAATCTGGACCTTAATGTAACCCAGACGTAAGCCCTTATCCACACCAGCCTGCAGGAAACGGAGGAAAAGTCCCAAGTGGAACTCTGCAGGCGGATACGTGCTTTCCTCGCACCAAGAGACATATCTTCTCCAGATATGAGGATAGTGTTTTGACGTCATAAGTTTCCTGGCCTGAACCATGGTAGCAACAACCTTTTTGGAAAGGCCCTCATGAGCTAGGATGTTCCGCTCAACCTCCATGCCATCAAACGAAGGCGCCGTAAGTCCGAGTAGACTAATGGTCCTTGTTGAAGAAGATCTCTTCGCAGTGGCAGAGGCCAAGGGTCTTCGACGGACATGTCCAGATCCGCGTACCATACCCTCCGGAGCCAATTGGGGGCAATCAGAATTGCGTGGACTTCTTGATTCTCGATTCGCTTTAGCACCCTTGGGAGCAATGGAATCGGAGGAAACATGTAGACCAGCCGGTAAGGCCAAGGCGACGTCAGTGCATCTACTGCCCTCGCCTGAGGGTCCCTGGTTCGTGTGCAATACCAACGAAGCTCCTTGTTGAGTCGAGAAGCCATCATGTCAATTTGTGGGCAGCCCCACCGGTCGATGACCTGCTGAAACACCGCATGGTGAAGCCCCCACTCTCCCGGGTGGAGATCGTGACGACTCAGGAAGTCCGCTTCCCAGTTGTCTATTCCCAGAATGAAGATTGCGGACACTGCTCTTGCATTTCTTTCTGCCCAGAGGAGTATCTTTGACACCTCTCGCATGCAGTCCCTGCTTTTTGTCCCTCCTTGTCGATTGATGTACGCCACTGCTGTGGCATTGTCCGACTGAACTTGGATCGCGTGATCCCTGAGTAGAGGATAGGCCTGAATCAGAGCATTGTAGATTGCCCGAAGTTCCAGACTGTTTATAGGAAGGAGGGCTTTGTGGGCTAACCACCTGCACTGGAACAGAGCCCCCTGGGTGACAACTCCCCATCCTCTCAGACTCATATCAGTCGTGAGGAGGATCTAATCCTGAATCCCGAAACTTCGACTTTCCAGTAGGTTGGGGGACTGCAGCCACCACAGAGGGAAATCCTGGCCTGAGATGACAGCCATATTATCCTGTGCATCTGAAGATGTGATCCGGACCACTTGCTCAGGAGATCCAATTGAAATGTTCTGGCATGGAACCTTCCATACTGGATCGCCTCGTATGAGGCTACCATCTTCCCTAACAATCTTATGCAAAGATGGATGGATACTCGAGTAGGCCGGAGAACCAAGCGGACCATCTCATGACATGTTCTCACTTTGTCCTGTGGGAGGAACACTTTCAGGGCCTCAGTATCCCATGGTGTGACCGAAGTTGGATAGTGCGGTCTATATGGAGCAATAAAAGCTCCCTGATCTCGCTTTTATCAAGAAATTGTCCAGATAAGGGACAATATTGACCCCCTGGACCCGGAGTTGGAACATCATCTCCGCCATTACCTTTGTGAACACCCTTTGAGCTGTGGACAGGCCGTAGGGTAGCGCCTGGAACTGGTAGTGATCATTCAGCAGGGCAAACCTCAGGTAAGCCTGGTGAGGTGGCCAAATCCGGATATGGAGGTAGGTGTCCTTTATATCCAGGGAGACCATGAACTCCCGTTCTTCCAGGCTTGTAATCACTGCTCACAAGGATTCCATCTTGAGCTTGAAAACCTTTAGGTAAGGGTTCAAGGATTTTAGATTCAAAATGGGACTTACCGAACCGTGCGGTTTCGGTACCACAAACCGGCTGGAGTAGCAACCCTTTCTCTGTTGTTGCAGTGGTACTGGAACAATGACTTGGGACTGGACCAATTTCAGGATGGCCTGTTGCTGCGTAACACGCGTATCCTGCAAAGCTGGTAAGCTTGATTTGAAAAATCGTTTGGGAGGAGCGCTGTCGATCTCCAGCTTGTAGCCTTGAGAGATGAGGTCCTTTACCCAAGTATCCTGGCAGGAGCTTTCCCAGATGTGGCTGAAGTGATGCAGCCGATCTCCCACCTCAAAATCCCCCGGGGGTGGGTGGACACCGTCATGTTGAGGCCTAAGTGGAAGCTGAACTGGTGCCCTCCTGAGAACCTGTGATTGCCGATTTTCTTGGCTTACCTCTGGCCCTAGATCTAAATCTGTTAGACCAAAAGGACTGGGTAGACGGCCCCATGTAGGAACGTCTAGTCGACGGGGCCCCAGAGGGGAGAAACGTGGATTTCTCCGCGGTAACTTTAGAAATCCACGTATCCAATTACACCCTGAAGAGCCAATCCCCTGAAAAAAAGGGAGACTCTACACTGCGCTTGGAATCTGCATCCGCTATCCACTGAACACAAACACAAAGCTCTGTGCACAGACCCTGCCATGGCAGTGGTACTAGCATTAATATTTCCCATCTCCTCGAGAGAGAGAGAGAGAGTTACACAGGACGTGTGCGGTGTCCTGAATGTGCTTTAGGAGAGTCACTGTAGTGACCAGGGACATATCCCCTGAGTGGTCCTCCTGAATTTGTGTAGCCCACGGATAAATGGCATTAGTCATCCAGCAACCTGCTATGACCAGTCTTTGTGATATACCTGCTGCTGTGTAGACAGACTTCAGCGTAGTATCTATCTTTCTATCCCCAGGGTCCTTTATGGTAAAGAAGACCGAAGCTGGCAGTACCGCTTTTTTAGGTAGGCGAGAGACTGATACGTCAACAGCTGGGGGATTCTTCAGATTTTCCTGCCTTCAGGAGCAAATGGGAAAGTGTGCAAAAACCGTCTTGACACTTGGTATTTTTTATCTGAATTTTTCCAGGCTAACTTAAACTGGTCATCTAACTGCAGAATCAGGAAAAGTGACACTAAGTTTGTTCTGTGTTAGGAAAAACGACTGCTGTGTCGCAGCATCCTCTATAGGGAGTTTTAACACGTCCCATATAGCTAGAATGAGGGGGTTCAATACCCTGTGTAGAAGGGGAATCCCCAGTAGCAGGATCCAGTTCCTCCCCCTCCTCCTGTTTCCCTCATCAGAGTCTGAGAGTAAAGCAGATAACCTACGCTTTTGTGGTCCTGATCTAGAGAGGGGGGCTAGATCTAGAGAGTTGTTGAGTTTTTTGAGTATTAGCAGTGAGGTGAGAAGACATATCTGACATCATGGATTTTATGGCACCTAGCCGGGAAGGCTCTTGTCATGAACCGGGGGGGAGGGGCGACCAAGGGAGCGTCTTACTCCCCACTGCTGACATCAACCTTAGGGATCGCGGCCTCATACTACCCCTGGAGCCTATGATCCCTGAGGCCTAGTGCTGGTGCACCCGAGGTGGCAGCCGTATCAGCGACTGTTTGGTAGTCTCCACCCGAAACAGTGCGGCTGTGTCTCGCATGCTCACCTACTAAGCAGAACCAATTGCCTTACCTTCTCCCAGTGCTCCGGCCACAGCCTGGTAACGTCTGTTGGACTTGCTAGTACATCCTACGCAGACGCCCGCCGAAACAGCACTGTACACGTGGGTAAGCATTGTCGCGACCCGTTGGAAAGATGTTGGAGCGATTCTTTCTAAGGTACGTATAAGACGCTTTTTAGAAAGATCGCTCAAAAAAATAGCAAGACTATAAAAAATATAATAAAAAAAGCTTATGGCTCTAAAAACCAGCAGCTCATTTGACCATGGTCCGACTCCTGCTGCACCAAACAAAAAAATTATTTGCCTGAGCCAGGAGGCGGGGATATAGGGATGGGCCTGTTGCATGCTGGGAGATCGAAAGCTTTGACCATTTGGTGCAAATCTGCGGTCGCGTCATCATATCCCAATGTTATCCTGTGGACCCCGCTGGAGCAAAAATAATTGGTATACATTTGCAGATTAAGCATAACGATGGTCTGTTTCTTGCCTGTTTACCCTAGAATGTGTACTTAGCAAGGGTGACCTGTTTTTTTTTTCCCCGGTTTACCCTAGATTATGTACTTTTTCCTCAACTTTACTACTTGTTCCTCAGTTTTGCTCCTTAGTTTGCTTATAGCGCTCTACGAATTTAAGATTAGTGTTTTGGTGCAGCTAAGTAGTACAATCCGTGGTATAGATAACAGTGTTATCTGGTGTGCTGTGTATGTGGACACATCTATAAGCATAAGCTGTGAAGTCTATGGCTGGTTATTATAGCACTCCTTGTATTCTGCTTAGATACATTCCATAGTATAGCTGACATGGAGGATGAATAAGAAATCCCCCCATCCCCCTATCACTAACTTGTGCTTCATCCAGAGATCCAACAAGGAGACACTCACCACTTTTTTTAAAATCTATTTTAACTGCACAAATCTCATCACCAATCTGCCCACGTTAACCACTTAAATGGCTAATATTCTTTTCCAAAAACCGCTCAGAAATTGTCTTTTTTTTTTCAAAGATTGAATTAGATTAAGAACATTTATTTTAAACATGTCCAACACAATTTAAGTAAAAAAATTTTTTTTTTTTAAACTTTCATTGTTTTATTAAAAATTGGTATAAGCATTGATGGATGATATTAGACCATCGTGACTCTACATTCGCCTCGCTGCAGCCGTCGGGCGTCCACAGGGAAGAAGAGTGCTGCATTTTTACATTTGCCCAGCGGCAGCTAATCTCTGGAGCCATGGGGTGTTGGGTGCCGCCATGCTGCCTGATCACTGCTGATCGGCTGCATGGCGGGCACTGGGGAAGGGAAACAGGAAGTCCCTATGTGAGCGACAGAGTGGGCATTTCTGACTGGTTGCATCAGATGCAATCATGTCAGGGAAAGCCCAGCATGGTGTGGTACTACCTAATGCAACCATGCCAGGCAAGTGGTTAACGGAAAAAACATGCATGAATCTATATCAGTTAACAGTCAAAGAAACACTGGTTGGTGGTAAAAAGTTCCTCATCTACCATGCTTCTACAAATCAGCATGAAAGCCTACAGAAATTATAAACTTCTGTACAATAATTAATATATTATCAAAGGAAATAGTCTCTAACCATAATGTTATGTGATTTTAAAATATTATAGATTAAAAACAGGATTTTTATACCTACCGGTAAATCCTTTTCTCCTAGTCTGTAGAGGATGCTGGGGTCCACTTTAGTACCATGGGGTATAGACGGTTCCGCAGGAGCCATGGGCACTTTAAGAATTTTTCAGAGTGTGAACTGGCTCCTCCCTCTATGCCCCTCCACCAGACCTCAGTATAGGAACTGTGCCCAGGGAGATGGACAATTCGAGAAAAGGATTTACTTTTAAGTTAATGGTGAGATTCACACCAGCTCACACTTCAACCATGCCGCACAACATGGCATTCAATCTAACACATGCTAACCAGCATGAACATCACAGCAACGTGCTGAAAACTATTTTAAACACAACACCTGTGTAAAACTATAACAAAATTACTACTGCAGGTAAAGTACGCACTGGGCTGGGTGCCCAGCATCCTTCGGACTAGGAGAAAAGGATTTACCGGTAGGTATAAAAATCCTGTTTTCTCATAGGTCCTAGAGGATGCTGGGGTCCACTTTAGTACCATGGGGTTATACCAAAGCTCCAGTACGGGCGGGAGAGTGCGGATGTCCCTGCAGAACCGATTGACCAAACTTTAGGTCATCAGCGGCCAAGGTATCAAACTTTTAAAACTTAGCAAACTTGTTTGCCCCTGACCAAGCAGCTGCTCAGCAAAGTTGTAATGCAGAGACCCCCCCGGCCAGCCGCCCAGGATGAGCCCACCTTTCTTGTAGAATGGGCATTCACCGAATTCAGCATCGGCAATCCTGCTGTGGAATGAGTGTGTTGAATTGTACCTCTGATCCAGCGTGCAATCGTCTGCTTAGAAGCAGGACACCCAATCTTGTTGGGAGCATACAGGACAAACAGAGCATCTGTTTTCCGTATCCTAGCCATTCTGGCAACAAATTTTCAAAGCTCTGACCACGTCCAGAGACTTCGAACCAGCGAATGTGTCAGTAGCCACTGGCACCACAATAGGTTGGTTTATATGGAAAGGAGAAACCACTTTTGGACGAAATTGCTGACGAGTTCTAAGGCTCAGCTCTATCTTCATGGAATATCAAGTAAGAGCTCCTGTGAGACAAGGACCCTAACTCAGACACCCTCCTTGCGGATGCCAAGACCAACAGCATGACCACTTTCCAAGTGAGAAACTTCAACTCCACCTCCTGGAGAGGTTCAAATCAATCCGATTGAAGAAACAGCAACACCACGCTAAGATCCCACGGTGCCACAGGAGGCACAAATGGAGGTTGGATGTGCAGAATCCCTTTCACAAAGGTCTGAACTTCTGGAAGGGAGGCCAATTATTTCTGAAAGAAAACGGACAAGGCCGAAATCTGGACCTTGATTGAATACCAATCGTAGGCCCGCATCCACACCCGCCTGAAGAAAATGGAGAAAACGTCCTAGCTGAAACTCTTCCGTTGGAGCCTTCTTGGATTCACACCAAGACACATTTTCTCCAAATATGGTGGTAATGTTTAGACATTACTCCTTTCCTGACCTGAATGAGAGTGGAAATTACTTCTTTGGGAATATCCTTTCGGGCTAGGATCGGGAGCTAAACAGCCATGCCTTCAAACGTAGCCGCGGTAAGTCTTGATACACCAACGGCCCCTGCTGCAGCAGGTCCTCGCGAAGAGGAAGAGGCCAAGGATCTTCTATGAGCAACTCCTGAAGATCTGGATACCAAGCCCTCCTTGGCCAGTCTGGGACAATGAGGATCGCTCAAACTCCTGTTCTCCTTATGATTTTGAGAACTTTTGGTATCAGTGGAAGTGGATGGAAGACATACACAGACTGAAACACCCACTGGGTCACCAGTACGTCCACTGCTATTGCTTGAGGGTCTCTCGACCTGGAACAATATCTCTGAAGCGTCTTGTTGAGACGAGATGCCATCATGTCTACTTGAGGAACTCCCCAAAGACCTGTCAACTCTGCGAAGACTTCTTGGTGGAGGCCCCATTCTCCTGGATGGAGTTTGTGTCTGCTGAGGAAGTCTGCTTCCCAGTTGTCCACTCCCAGAATGAAAATTGCCGACAGAGCTTTTGCATGTCTTTCTGCCCAGAGGAGAATCTTTGTCACCTCAGCCATTACCGCTCTGCTTTTCGTTCCGCCCTGACGGTTTATGTACGCTACTGCTGTTACATTGTCTGACTGGATCTGTATGGGTTGATCTTGAAGAAGATGCACCGCTTGTAGAAGGCCGTTGTAAACGGCTCTCAACTCCAGAAAATTTATGTGAAGACAGGTTTTGTGACTTGACCATCTTCCTTGGAAGCTTTCCCCCTGTGTGACTGCTCCCCAACCTCGGAGACTTGCATCCGTGGTTACTAGGGCCCAGTCCTGAATCCCGAACCTGCGTCCTTCAGGAGGTGAAAACTGTGCAGCCAACACAGGAGCGAAATTCTGGCTTTGGAAGACAGGATTATCCTCTGATGCATGTGTAGATGGGATCCGAACCACTTGTCCAACAGGTCCCACTGGAATACTCTGGCATGGAATCGGCCAAACTGTATGGCCTTGTAGGCCGCTACCATCTTCCCCAACAACCGAATGAATAGATGAATCGACACTCTTGTTGGTTTCAGAATTTGTTTGACCATTCTTTGGATTTCCAGAGCCTTTTCTACTGGAAGAAATACCCTCTGTACTTCTGTGTCCAGTATCATCCCCAGAAACGATAAGCTTGTCGTCGGTTCCAACTGTGACTTTGGAAAATTTATGATCCAACCATGTTGTTGAAGTACTGTCAGGGAGAGTGCAATATTCTGCACCAACCTTTCCCTGGACCTCGCTTTTATCAGAAGATCGTCCAGGTAAGGAATTTTATTGACTCCTTGCAGTCGGAGGACCATCATCTCCGCCATCACCTTGGTGAAGACCCTCGGTGCCGTGGAGAGTCCGAACGGCAACGTCTCAAATTGGTAATGACAATCCTGCACTGCAAATCTCAGATAAGCCTGATGCGGAGGATAAATCGGAACATGCAAGTAGGCATCTTTTATGTCCACTGACACCATGATGTCCCTTTCCTCCAGACTGGAAATCACTGCCCTCAGAGATTCCATCTTGAATTTGAACCTTTGCAGGTAGAGATTCAGTGTTTTAAATTTAGAATCGGTCTGACCGAGCAGTCCGGCTTCGGAACTACGAAAAGGCTTGAATAAAACCCTTCTCCTTGTTGCGACAAGGGGACCAGGGCAATCACTTGATCCTGACACAATTTTTGTATTGCTGCTGATACCACTTCCCTGTCTGGGATAGAAACTGGTAAGGCCGATTTGAAAAATCGGCATGGGGAAATGTCTTGAAACTCCAGCTTGTTACCGTGGGACACTATTTGCGAGAACCACGGGTCCATGCCAGATTGAATCCAAATCTGACTGTAGAGTTTCAAACGTGCCGCCACCTGAGCAGACTCCCGCAAGGGAGCCCCAGCGTCATGCTGAAGATTTGGCAGAAGCAGAGGTTGATTTCTGCTCCTGTGATCCTGGAGACGCTGTGGACTTATTTCCTTTTACCCTTCCTCTACCGGCAAAGAAAGGGGAACCTTTTTGTATTTATTTTGCCGAAAGGACTGCATCTGAGAGTGATGTGTCTTTTTCGCCGGCGCAGGAGCATAAGGCAAAAATGTCGACTTACCTGCGGTAGCCGCAGAGACTAAGGCATCCAGCCCCTCTCCAAACAAGGCCTCTCCTTTATACGGGAGAGCCTCTATATTCCTTTGGAATCTGCGTCAGCATTCCATTAGCGAATCCACAGCACCCTACGTAGCGGCTCTTGAACCCAAGAGACCAATATCTTTCATAGCTTCAAGCATGTACGCAGCAGCGTCTTTGATATGACCTAGAGTTAGGAGTAATTCGTCTTTATCTATCGTGTCAATGTCTGATAAGTTTTCAGACCATTTTTCAATAGCACTACTCACCCACGCACAGGCAATGGTAGGTCTGAGTAGTGTCCCATTGGCCACATAGATAGATTTCAATGTAGTCTCTAACTTGCGGTCTGACGGCTCCTTTAGGGACGCCGTTCCCGGCGCCAGAAGAATCACCTTTTTTGTTAAACGTGACAGGGCACTGTCGAGAATAGGGGGTGACTCCCACCCTTTCCTGTCTTCTGCAGGGAAAGGGTAAGCCGCCTGAATTCTGTTTGGAATCTGAAATTTCTTTTCAGGATTAGTCCAGACTCCCTCAAAGAGACTGTTTAGCTCATGAGATGGAGGAAAAGTTACATTAATTTTCTTTTCTTAATTAAAGTAAGCCTTCTCCTGTGGTAAAGGAGGGGGCTCCGTAACTTCTAACACCTCCTTTATAGCAATAATCATGTATTGAATGTTTTTTGCTAATTTTGGATCTATTCCCCTGGAATCACTAGTGTCGACACAGGAATCAGAGTCCATGTCGGTATCAGTTTGTACTACTTGTGCAAAGGACCTCTTTTGTGAATCAGAGGGGTCCTCTGCGGATGAAAGAGCAGAACTATGAAAAATAACATCTTCCACAGATTTTCTCCAGTTTTCTACATGACTCATATTTATCCAATCTCTTACTGATATGATTCACACTATCACGCAATTCTTTCACCCATTCAGGCTCGTGGTGTGTCGGCAGCGCCACCACATTACAACTCTGTGTCCCTAAAATGGCTCCCTCAGGGGAAGAGCTCCCAGCCTCAGACATGCCACACACGTGCACAATCACACCACATACACTCCGGGGCTTATAGGGGACAGACCCACAGTAGAGTCTGACAGAAGGACACAGAAATGGAATTGCCAACTCACACCCAGCGCCAATGAAAAAAATCCCTGTGACATGTAAATCGTCCACAGAAACCTTTTGCACTTTATAATTCCAAATAATATGTTTGAGCACCAAATTAACACTCTCTCTCTCCCCCCCCCCCCTCCCCTTTTTACACCCCGATACTTGATTCAGAAGTGGAGAGGAGGATCAGCGTTTCTTCTCCTGCAGCAGCTTGGAGAAAATGGCGCTGAGCAGTGTTCTGGCTGCCTGAGGAGGAAGCTCCGGCCCCTGTAATGGCGCGCTTCCCCTCAGAAAACAACACTAATTATTTATACTGGCGGGGGTGTAGGACTGTGCCACAGCATCATATGCTACCTTTTGCCAGTCAGAGTTCCCGCCCGCTGCGCGGTACCTTAAGCCATCACAATGAGGTCCCTCTTGCAGATCTCTGGTAACACTACTCACCAGTCTTCTGACTTCTGGCTCTGTTAGGGGGGTGACAGCGTTCTGTGGGAGTGAGCGCATAGCCGCAGCTAGTGTTCAGTACCCTTCAGGAGCTAATGGTGTCCTGACAGCAGAAGCAGAGCCATGAAACTATTTAGGAAGTTGGTTCCTACTTCTTCCCCCTAAGTCCCACGAAGCAGGGAGACCGTTGCCAGCAGTCTACCTGTAAAATAAAAAACCTAACAAAGTCTTTTAGTAGAACTCGGTAGAGCTTCACTAGAGTGCGACCAGTCTGCCTGAGCACATTTTCTAAACTGAGGTCTGGAGGAGAGGCATAGAGGGAGGAGCCAGTTCACACTCTGAAAAAGTCATAAAGTGCCCATGGCTCCTGCGGAACTGTCTATACCCCATGGTACTAAAGTGGACCCCAGCATCCTCTAGGACGTATGAGAAAAAGAGGCTGCCAAACTAATTCCTAAAGTATCCAAAACAGTTTGTTTTCCAAAAAAAAAGTGTAAGTTAATTATGTATGCACTAGCTAGGAGATCTATCAAACTGTTAGGGGTCCTTGAGGATCGAGATTGGCTACCCCTAGTTTATACTATAACATACATTTCATAGAACTTACCTTTGTTAAAACTGTTTCTGCGAAGTACACTGGGCTCCACAAGGAAAGACATAGGGGTGTAGAGTAGGATCTTGATCCGAGGCACCAACAGGCTCAAAAGCTTTGACTGTTCCCAGAATGCATGGCACCGCCTCCTCTATAACCCCGCCTCCCTGCACAGGAGCTCAGTTTTTAGTTAACCAGCCCAATGCAGTAGCAGGAAAAGAGACGACAACGGTTAGTAGCCACATACATCACAATCTCACGACAGGAGAAGTGTCAGCGGCTAATGCCATACCAACCCAAAGAAGCTAAGTGCGTCAGGGTGGGCGCCTTGTGGAGCCCAGTGTACCTCGCAGAAAGAGTTTTAACAAAGGTAAGTTCTTACCATAAAACTCGTTTTCTGCTGCGGGGTACACTGGGCTCCACAAGGAAAGACATAGGGGATGTCCTAAAGCAGTTCCTTATGGGAGGGGATGCACTGCAGCGGGCACAAGAACCCGGCGTCCAAAGGAAGCATCCTGGGAAGCGGCAGTATCGAAGGCATAGAACCTTACGAACGTGTTCAGAGGACCACGTAGCCACCTTGCACAATTGTTCAAGGGTCGCACCACGGCGGGCCGCCCAAGAAGGTCCAACAGACCGAGTAGAATGGGCCGTAATGTGAGCAGGAGCTGATAGACCAGCCCTCACATAAGCAATCACCATTCTAATCCATCTGGCCCGCTTGTGAGCAGGCCAGCCCAGTTTGTGAAATCCAAACAGCACAAAGAGAGAATCAGATTTCCTAATAGAAGCAGTTCTCTTCACATAGATACGGAGAGCCCGTACCACATCCAAAGACCGCTCTTTGGGAAACAGATAGGAGGAACAAGTGCCGGAACCACAATCTCCTGGTTAAGGTGGAACGAAGAAACCACCTTAGGTAAATATCCGGGACGAGTCCTAAGAACCGCCCGGTCACGGTGAAATATCAGATATGGGAAACTACAAGATAAGGCACCCAAATCCGACACTCTTCTAGCTGAAGCAATAGCCAGCAGAAACACCACCTTAAGGGAAAGCCACTTAAGATCAGCTGAACCAAGAGGTTCAAACGGAGACTCTTGTAACGCCTCCAAAACCACCGACAAGTCCCAAGGAGCCACAGGCGGGACATAGGGAGGTTGGATACGCAACACACCCTGAGTGAAGGTATGCACATCAGGTAAGGTCGCAATCTTTCTCTGAAACCACACCGACAAGGCAGATACTTGAACCTTGAGGGAGGCCAGACGCAGGCCTAAGTCCAAGCCCTGCTGAAGAAAGGCCAACAACTTGGCTATACTAAACTTGGAAGCGTCATAATTGTTAGATGTGCACCAAACAAAGTAAGAATGCCAGACCCTATAGTAAATCCGAGCAGAAGCCGGTTTCCGGGCCTGCAACATAGTTTGAATGACCGCCTCAGAAAACCCTTTAGCACTTAAGACGGAAGCTTCAAGAGCCACGCCGTCAAAGACAGCCGGGCAAGGTCCTGGTAGACACAGGGGCCCTGAACGAGGAGGTCTGGGCATTTTGGAAGTAGAATTGGACGCTCTGACGATAGGCCCTGCAGGTCTGAGAACCAGTGCGTTCTGGGCCACGCTGGAGCTATGAGAAGCAGAATTCCTCTTTCTTGCTTGAACTTCCGAATTACCCTGGGCAGGAGTGACACCGGAGGGAACACGTACGGCAGCCGAAACCTCCATGGCACCGCCAGCGCATCCACGAATGCTGCTTGAGGATCCCTTGTCCTTGCTCCGAAGACAGGAACCTTGTGACTGTGTCGAGACGCCATCAGATCCACGTCTGGAAGGCCCCACTTTTCCACTAGGAGTTGAAACACTTCTGGATGGAGGCCCCACTCTCCGGCGTGTACGTCCTGACGACTGAGAAAGTCCGCTTCCCAATTCAGGACTCCCGGAATGAATATTGCTGATATGGCCGGTAGATGGCGTTCCGCCCAATGTAGAATCCGTGAGACTTCCTTCATTGCTAAACGGCTTCGAGTGCCGCCTTAATGGTTTATGTAAGCCACTGTGGTGGCGTTGTCCGACTGTACTTGAACAGGACGGTTCTGAATTAAATGCTGGGCCAGAGTCAACGCTTTGAAGACCGCCCGCAATTCCAGAATGTTGATTGAGAGGAGAGACTCCGCCTTGGTCCACCGCCCCTGAAGGGAGTGTTGCTCCAGCACCGCTCCCCAAACTCTGACACTGGCATCTGTCGTCAACAGGACCCAGTCGGATATCCAGAAGGGACGGCCCCTGCACAATCGTTGGTCCTGGAGCCACCAGTGCAGCGACAGACGGACCTCCGGAGTCAATGAGATCATGTGAGACCTGATCCGGTGAGGTAGGCCGTCCCACTTGGCTAGAATCAGCCTCTGGAGGGGGCGAGAATAGAATTGAGCATATTCCACCATGTCGAATGCTGATACCATGAGGCCAAACACCTGCATCGCCGAATGTATCGACACTTGCGGACGAGAAAGGAAGCAACGAATCCTGCCCTGAAGCTTCAGGACTTTCTCCTGAGACAAGAACATCCGCTGGTTGTGAGTGTCCAATAGCGCTCCCAGGTGCACCATGTTCTGAGCAGGGACCAGGGAGGATTTCTTCCAGTTGATGAGCCACCCGTGGGCTTGTAGAAACCGGACCGTCATATCCAGATGACGTAGGAGAAGTCCTGGGGAATTTGCCAGGATTAACAAGTCGTCCAGATACAGCAGTATCCTGACCCCTTGACGCGGAGTACCACCGTCATCACCGCCATAACTTTGGTGAAGACTCGCTGAGCCGTAGTTAAACCAAAAGGTAACGCCCGAAACTGGTAATGGAGGTTGCCAATAGCGAACCTCAGGTATTGTTGATGTGACACTGCTATAGGAATATGCAGGTAAGCATCCTGTATGTCCTGGGAGACCATGTAGTCCCCAGGTTCCAAGGCCAGAACTATAGAGCGAAGGGTTTCCATACGGAACTTGGAAACCTTCACAAACTTGTTCAGTGCCTTGAGGTTGAGAATGTGCCGGGAGGACCCATTCGGTTTCGGGACTAGAAACAGCGGAGAATAGTACCCCCGACCCCTCTGACCAAGAGGCACCTGTACTACGACTCTTGTATCCAGGAGGGTCTGTACCACCGAATGCAGAGTGTTTGCCTTTGTCTGGTCCGACGGGACGTCTGTCTGACAAAATCGATGAGGGGGTCGGTTTTTGAAGGCTATGGCGTAACCTCGAGTGACGACTTCCCGTACCCAGGCATCTGAAGTGGTCTTCAACCATTCCTGGGTATACTCTAGAAGCTGGCCCCCCACCCTGGGATCCTCCAGGGGGAGGCCCGCCCCGTCATGCGGCAGGCTTATCGGTCTTGGCTGCTGGCTGACGGGCAGCCCAGGCTCTTTTGGGCTTCGACTTACCAGGTTTGGAAGTACGGGCCTGCTTATGGTACGCCTGACCTTTTGCTTTACCTGAAGGACGAAAGGGGTGAAAGGACGTGCCTTTAGCCTTCAACACAGAAGGAGCTGTATTAGGCAGACAGGCAGTTTTGGCAGTAGCCAAGTCAGCCACTATCTTATTTAAGTCCTCCCCAAACAGAATATCCCCCTTGAAAGGGAGTACCTCCAGGGTTTTTCTAGAGTCCAGATCCACAGACCAGGATCTCAGCCACAATATCCTGCGAGCCAGGACTGACGTAGTAGAGGCCTTGGCTGCTAGGATACTGGCATCAGAAGCCGCCTCCTTAATATAGCGAGAAGCTGTGACAATATATGAAAAGCATTGTCTAGCATGGTCAGAGGAGGTTTCAGCTTCTAACTCCAAGTCCCATGCTTCAATAGCCTCTGCCGCCCATGTAGCTGCAATAGTGGGCCTTTGTGCAGCACCCGTGAAAGTGTAAATCGCTTTTAGACAACCCTCGACACGTTTATCCGTAGGCTCTTTTAGAGACGTGACGGTAGTGACAGGTAGAGCTGAGGAAACCACCATCCTAGCCACATGTGAGTCTACTGGAGGAGGCATTTCCCAATTCTTAGACAGCTCTGGCGCGAGGGGATAGCGAGTCAGCATCTTCTTTTGAGGCACAAACTTCGTACCCGGGCTTTGCCAGGGTTCCTGACGTATATCCACTAGGTGGTCAGAGTGAGGTAAAACTTGTTTAATCACCTTCTGACGCTTGAACCTATCTGGTTTCTTAGGAGGAACGGATGGCTCGGGATCATCCGTAATCTGCAGAATTAACTTAATAGCCTCCAAAAGATCAGGAACATCCACATGTGAACTACCCTCCCCATCAGCCGTATCGGAGTCAGAACCTGTGGGGTCAGTGTATGTGCTGTCTTCATCAGACAAGGTGTCAATGACACCAGTAGATTGTGAGGAGACTAGCGCTCGCTTAGAGGACCTCTTGGACTTAGGCGGTGTCCCACAGCTCGGCCGCCGGGCCGGCTGGCAACTCGAGGTCCCGGTCTGAATAGCGGGGTAGGCCGCAACCCGCAGAGATGCCTAGAGCCCCTCCCGGATCCGCGGACACTAGCCCCTGGAAGATAGAGAGAAGGGGGATAATTATACAGGGGGTTAAAGCGTGAACGGGGGGAGTAAAAGTGGCTTTTATCTCCTCGGCAGCAGGAGCCTCCAGAAAGCAAGTCCGTCTTTAATGGCTGCTAGGCCACACCCAGTGAAGGGCTAGCTTTCATCGCACAAACACAGAATTGTTTCATGCTGAAACACAGAAATAAGTACGGAACGCTCTTCATCTGCCACATGAGAGTGATTAAGCTGTAAAGATGCTGCATGCTACATTTTCTGAATGTGGCAAAGAGTTTTTCATACAGGTCAGTACTTAGCAATTTGATAACTATGAACACTAGCATCTATACAGCACGAAAATCGCTCCAGATTAAATCACTCACCTGACACAGCGCTTAGACAAGGACTTGAATATATGTAAGAAACATTGAGGACTGGTGTGATAAGAGAAATGACATCTGGCCTATTATGCACATAGATTCGTTACGACCTGAAAATTAAAAGGCAATAAGAATAATTCCCAGCAATAAATGTGATCAGACAGATTTTATCCTACCCTGAGAAAGACTCTGAGTAGAAACGCATTGGTGGTAGAGAGAGCTGCCTAAGAGGACTGAAGGGCTTGATTCTCCATTATCTGGCTAACGGGAGAGAGGTTTTTATACCCAGATTTACCATCCACCTTTCTTACGGTTATCCATACCTTTGGATTAAAAGGCCCTGCACAGTTCAATACCAAAGGGAAGCTGTGATCCCCTAGGAGGTTGAAAGGGAATATTAAAGATAATGATCTTCCTAAATATGCGGTCATTGTGGGGGTCCAGGAGGGTCAGCAGTGGGTCCGTGGCAAGGTCAGCGGGGTCCAGTAGCCACTATGCGGCAAGGGAATGGCTAAGCCACTCCCCCGCCGTCAGCCATTGGTCACAGTAGTGGTCCGGAATATTCCAGATAACGGAGCCCAACCTGTATGAGTATTCTGCTAAAACCACTGTTAGAAAAACTGCTCTTTTGAAATGAGGAAAGCCTATCTGCCATGCCAACTCAACTTGTTCAAGTAATTAATGACTCACCTATTCAATTGCACTTGAAATGTTTAAAAATAATGTTCCCGATTTCTTCACATCTCAAAATCTCCCAAGAAGTACAACTGATCAACTTGGTCACCGAAAAGGCACAAATCCCATGCTCTGGACATTAGACTGCCTGAAAGAATAAAAAAAAAAAGTAGACAAGGTTTTCAACTTGTGTAATTATACAGGTCATACTCTTGTTTTTACCATAAATATAGCCTTACAATACATATTAAAGAGGACTTTCAATTGCATTTGTGAATGCATAATAAGCCTTAATTGTTAATGATTTACAAATTGCTTTATTTTTTATTTTTACTGCCATATGGTTAAAAACAGCAGTTGTTCATATAACCTTATTTTCAACAGAAAGTGGTCAATCCAACTAGATGTATGTTTTATGAAACTTTCATACTGTACATCGCATGAATGCGCGCACCCGAGAAATTAAAAATAAGAATTTACTCACCGGTAATTCTATTTCTCGTAGTCCGTAGTGGATGCTGGGGACTCCGTAAGGACCATGGGGAATAGACGGGCTCCGCAGGAGACTGGGCAATCTAAAGAAAGATTCAGTACTATCTGGTGTGCACTGGCTCCTCCCTCTATGCCCCTCCTCCAGACCTCAGTTAAGGAAACTGTGCCCGGAAGAGCTGACATTACAAGGAAAGGATTTTGGAATCCAGGGTAAAACTCATACCAGCCACACTGTACAACTTGTGATAAACTTACCCAGTTAACAGTATGAACAACAACGGAGCATCACTCAACCGATGCTACATAACCATAACCCTTCGTTAAGCAATAACTATATACACGTATTGCAGAAAGTCCGCACTTGGGACGGGCGCCCAGCATCCACTACGGACTACGAGAAATAGAATTACCGGTGAGTAAATTCTTATTTTCTCTAACGTCCTAGTGGATGCTGGGGACTCCGTAAGGACCATGGGGATTATACCAAAGCTCCCAAACGGGCGGGAGAGTGCGGATGACTCTGCAGCACCGAATGGGCAAACACAAGGTCCTCCTCAGCCAGGGTATCAAACCTGTAGAATTTTGCAAAAGTGTTTGAACCTGACCAAGTAGCAGCTCGGCAAACCTGTAATGCCGAGACCCCTCGGGCAGCCACCCAAGAAGAGCCCACTTTCCTTGTGGAATGTGCTTTCACTGATTTCGGCTGCGGCAATCCCGCCGCAGAATGAGCCTGCTGAATCGTGTTACAGATCCAGCGAGCAATAGTTTGCTTTGAAGCAGGAGCACCCAGCTTGTTGGATGCATACAGGATAAACAGCGAGTCAGTCTTCCTGACTCCAGCCGTTCTGGTTACATAAATCTTCAAAGCCCGGACTACGTCCAGCAACTTGAAGTCCTCCAAGTCACGAGTAGCCGCAGGCACCACAACAGGTGCCTGGTTGGTTCAAATGAAAAGATGACACTACCTTTGGCAGAAACTGCGGACGAGTCCGCAATTCTGCCCTGTCCATATGGAAAACCAGATAGGGGCTTTTACATGACAAAGCCGCCAATTCTGACACACGCCTAGCTGAAGCTAAAGCCAACAGCATGACCACTTTCCACGTGAGATACTTTAGTTCCACGGTCTTAAGTGGCTCAAACCAGTGGGATTTCAGGAAATCCAACACCACGTTAAGATCCCAAGGTGCCACTGGTGGCACAAAAGGGGGCTGAATATGCAGCACTCCCTTAACAAACGTCTGTACCTCAGGCAGTGAAGCCAGTTCTTTTTGAAAGAAGATGGATAGGGCCGAAATCTGGACCTTTGTGGACCCTAATTTTAGGACCATAGTAACACCTGACTGTTGGTTCCTCTGTGAGCATTTCTTGCAGTTCCGGGTACCAAGTCCTTCTTGGCCAGTCTGGAACAATGAGTATTGTTTTCACTCTTCTTTTCCTTACGATTCTCAGTACCTTGGGTATGAGAGGAAGAGGAGGAAACACATAGACTGACTGGAACACCCACGGTGTTACCAGTGCGTCCACAGCTATCGCCTGAGGGTCCCTTGACCTGGCGCAATACTTTTTGTTGAGGCGGGACGCCATCATGTCCACCTGTGGCAGTTCCCACCGACTTGCAATCTGCGTGAAGACTTCTTGATGAAGTCTCCACTCTCCCGGGTGGAGGTCGTGCCTGCTGAGGAAGTCTGCTTCCCAGTTGTCCCCTCCCGGAATGAACACTGCTGACCGTGCTTGCACGTGATTCTCCGCCCAACGAAGAATCCTGGTGGCTTCCGCCATCGCCACTCTGCTTCTTGTGCCGCCCTGGCGGTTTACATGAGCCACTGCGGTGATGTTGTCTGACTGAATCAGCACCGGTTGGTTGCGAAGCAGAGGCTCCGCTTGACTCAGGGCGTTGTATATGGCCCTTAGTTCCAGGATATTTATGTGCAGACAAGCCTCCTGACTTGACCACAACCCTTGGAAGTTTATTCCCTGAGTGACTGCCCCCCATCCTCGGAGGCTCGCATCCGTGGTCACCAGGACCCAGTCCTGTATGCCGAACCTGCGGCCCTCGAGAAGGTGAGCACTCCGCAGCCACCACAGAAGAGACACCCTGGCCCTGGGGGACAGGGTGATCAGCCGATGCATCTGAAGATGCGATCCGGACCACTTGTCCAACAGATCCCACTGAAAGATCCTCGCATGGAACCTCCCGAAGGGAATGGCTTCGTATGATGCCACCATCTTTCCCAGGACTCGCGTGCAGTGATGCACCGACACCTGTTTCGGTTTTAAGAGGTCTCTGACTAGAGTCACGAGCTCCTGAGCCTTCTCCGCCGGGAGAAACACCTTCTTCTGGTCTGTGTCCAGAATCATGCCCAGAAAGGGCAGACGTGTCGTAGGAATCAGCTGCGATTTTGGGATATTCAGAATCCAGCCGTGCTGTTGCAACACTACCTGAGAGTGTGCTACGCTGATCAGCAACTGCTCTCTGGACCTCGCCTTTATGAGGAGATCGTCCAAGTAAGGGATAATTGTGACTCCTTGCTTTCTCAGGAGCACCATCATTTCCGCCATTACCTTGGTAAATATTCTCGGTGCCGTTGAGAGCCCAAACGGCAACGTCTGGAATTGGTAATGACAGTCCTGTACCACAAATCTGAGGTACTCCTGATGAGGTGGATAAATGGGGACATGCAAGTAAGCATCCTTGATGTCCAGAGACACCATAAAATCCCCCTCTTCCAGGCTTGCAATGACCGCTCTGAGCGATTCCATTTTGAACTTGAATTTCTTCAGATAAATGTTCAGGGATTTTAAATTCAAGATGGGTCTGACCGAACCGTCCGGTTTCGGTACTACAAACATAGTGGAATAGTAACCCCTTCCCTGTTGAAGGAGAGGAACCTTTACAACCACCTGCTGGAGGTATAACTTGTGAATTGCTGCCAGCACTACCTCCCTTTCCATGGGGGAAGCTGGCAAGGCCGATTTTAGGTAACGGTGAGGGGGCGTCACCTCGAATTCCAGTTTGTATCCCTGAGACACAACTTGTATAGCCCAAGGATCCACCCGTGAGCGAACCCACTGGTGGCTAAAATGTCGGAGACGCACCCCCACGGCTCCTGGCTCCGCCTGTGGAGCCCCAGCGTCATGCGGTGGATTTAGTGGAAGCCGGGGAGGACTTTTGTTCCTGGGAACTAGCTGCGTGGTGCAGCCTCTTTCCTCTACCCCTGCCTCTGGCAAGAAAGGATGCACCTCTGACTTTCTTGCTCTTTTGCGAACGAAAGGACTGCATTTGGAAATACAGTGCTTTCTTAGGCTGTGGCGGGACATAAGGCAAGAAATTTGACTTCCCAGTCGTAGCTGTGGAAACTAGGTCTGAGAGACCGTCCCCAAACAATTCCTCACCCTTATAAGGTAAAACCTCCATGTGTTTTTTAGAGTCGGTATCTCCTGTCCATTGCCGAGTCCATAAGACCCTTCTGGCAGAAATGGACATTGTGTTTACTCTAGAGCCCAGCAGGCAAATGTCCCTCTGGGCATCCCGCATATATAGGACCGCGTCCTTGATATGTGCCAGGGTCATTAGAACAGAGTCCCTGTCCAGGGTATCTAACTCCTCAGACAGAGTATCCGTCCATGCTGCTACCGCACTACACATCCAGGCCGAAGCAATTGCTGGCCTCAGCAGCGTACCAGAATGTGTGTAAACAGACTTCAGGATAGCTTCCTGCTTTCTATCCGCAGGATCCTTTAGGGCGGCCGTATCCTGAGACGGCAGGGCCACCTTCTTAGATAAGCGTGTCAACGCCTTGTCTACCCTGGGGGAGGATTCCCAGCGTAACCTGTCCGTTGGCGGGAAAGGATACGCCATCAGCAATCTCTTGGAAATTACTACCTTCCTATCAGGGGAATCCCACGCTTTTTCACATAATTCATTCAATTCATGTGACGGGGGAAAAGCCACTTCTTGCTTTTTCTCCCCATACATATAAATCCTCTTGTCAGGGACAGGATTTTCCTCAGAAATGTGTAACACATCCTTCATTGCCACAATCATGTAGCGGATGGCTTTAGTCATTTTAGGCTGCAACTTTGCATCATCGTCATCGACACTGGAATCAGATTCCGTGTCGACGTCTGTGTCAACTAACTGGGATATTGGGCGCTTTTGAGACCCTGACTGCCTCTGCGCTGTGGGAGCAGGCATGGGTTGAGACCCCGACTGTCCCAAGGATACACCTTTATCCAATCTGTTATGTAAGGAGCTTACATTATCATTTAACACCTTCCACATATCCATCCAATCACGTGTCGGCCCCGTCGGGGGCGACACCACATCTATTTGCACTTGTTCTGCCTCCACGTATCCTTCCTCATCAAACATGTTGACACAGGCGTACCGACACACCGCACACATACAGGGAACGCTCTGACTGAGGACAGGACCCCACATAGGCTTTTGGGGAGACAGAGAGAGAGTATGCCAGCACACACCCCAGCGCTATATAACCCAGGGATTACACTGTACCTTAGTGTTTACCCAGTAGCTGCTGTTTTTATATATATATATATATATATATATATCTCTGCGCCTAAATTTATGTGCCCCCCCTCTTTTTTTACCCTCTATTGCACCTGTATACTGCAGGGGAGAGCTTGGGGAGCGTCCTTCCAGCGGAGCTGTGAAGAGAAAATGGCGCTGGTGTGCTGAGGAAGGCGGCCCCGCCCCCTCAGCGGCGGGCTTCTGTCCCGCTTCTCATGTGTAAAAATGGCGGGGGCTCGCACATATATACAGTGCCTGACTGTATATATGTATACTTTTGCCATCAGGTATCTTAATTGCTGCCCAGGGCGCCCCCCCCTGCGCCCTGCACCCTACAGTGACCGGAGTGTGTGGGTGTGCTGCGAGAGCAATGGCGCACAGCTGCAGTGCTGTGCGCTACCTTAAGTAAAGACAGGAGTCTTCTGCCGCCGATTTCGATGTCTTCTTGCTTCTGCTGCTTCTGTACTTCTGGCTCTGCGAGGGGGACGGCGGCGCGGCTCCGGGAACGGACGATCAAGGTTAGGTACCTGTGTTCGATCCCTCTGGAGCTAATGGTGTCCAGTAGCCTAAGAAGCGCAACTTAGCTGCAGTGAGTAGGTTTGCTTCTCTCCCCTCAGTCCCACGTAGCAGAGAGTCTGTTGCCAGCAGAAGCTCTCTGAAAATAAAAAACTTGACAAAATACTTTCTTTTCTAGCAAGCTCAGGAGAGCCCACTAGGAGCACCCAGCTCTGGCCGGGCACAGATTCTAACTGAGGTCTGGAGGAGGGGCATAGAGGGAGGAGCCAGTGCACACCAGATAGTACTGAATCTTTCTTTAGAGTGCCCAGTCTCCTGCGGAGCCCGTCTATTCCCCATGGTCCTTACGGAGTCCCCAGCATCCACTAGGACGTTAAAGAAAATCCAATTAGAAATGTGAGGTTGTGCAGCTTATCTACAAAATAGGAGAAGTGCATCAAGAAAGTGGAAACCCATCCTGGACCCCCAAAACAGTTACAGCTGAGATGGTTGGATCATATAAAAAGCAGTTAGAGGTAATAAGAAAAGTAGGAGGAGGTTTTTAGAAAGGTGTAAAATGGATGATTTTTGCACTTTTTATTAATAGTTGAAATATGTCAGCAAGCATTTATCATCAAATTAAAGAATATCCTGCATTTTGCAAAATGTATAGTAAACTTTTTGTGTTTTTATACAGGTTTGTAAAAAGTTGTAATACACCCTTTTACCTCTCTCATCTGCAAGTTCAAAAAACCCTCTCCCATCAATACAATACCTCCACATGTCCCACATCATTAAATCCATTATTGAGCTTGTTAGAGAAATTCACCTCAAAACGAACTTCTTTATTGGCTAGATTATGCTATTTACACCCCTGCAAGTGCATAATTATTCATTGGGAGGGGTGCACTGTGCACCAACATTTTTAATGCATATTTCCTACTTGTTCATCTGCTCAGGGGGCTGTGCACAAAAAAATGCAATCTAGAAAATCAATGTTTGGAATTGGCTTGCAAATTTAATTTGCAGTGTGAGTTCGGAATGAGAATGGCTCATAGCACCCAACTTGTACCTAACTGAATTGAAGCCATAAGAGTTAACAGTTTTCCAGAAAGCAGCAACATTTTTGTTTTTTACTTTGCTTCATTAATAACAGTAATTTTTGCTCGTCTTAATTATCTCATGTATTTTGAAGCTCTGATTGTACAATGATACTCTTAAGGGCCGTATTCAAGGGCCGATTTGGGGAGAGGTGTGCTGAGCGGTTCGCTCAGCACACTTCTCTCCCCCCGCTCAGCACAGTGCCATGTGTGCTGAGCATGCAGGGGGAGATGGGGGGTGCCGCTCATTTCACCCAGCGGGTGAAGTGAGTGACCTGCTAGATTGGCCTGCATGCCCCAGCGATAGCGATGCGTGGGGCTGCGCATCGCTATCGCTGTGAGGGGTACACACGGAGTGATCGCTGCTTAAAATCTAAGCAATCTAGTCATATTGCTTAGATTTTAAGCAGCTTTCGCTCCGTGAGTACCCCCCTTAACTATGTAAATCTTAGGTGTAGATCATAGGGTTGACAGTAACTAGGTTGCCAGTCATTAGGTCGGCCACTATTGGCCAATTTTGAAGCTCTGATTGTACAATGATACTCTTAAGGGCCGTATTCAAGGGCCGATTTGGGGAGAGGTGTGCTGAGCGGTTCGCTCAGCACACTTCTCTCCCCCCGCTCAGCACAGTGCCATGTGTGCTGAGCATGCAGGGGGAGATAGGGGGTGCCGCTCATTTCACCCAGCGGGTGAAGTGAGTGACCTGCTAGATTGGCCTGCATGCCCCAGCGATAGCGATGCGTGGGGCTGCGCATCGCTATCGCTGTGAGGGGTACACACGGAGTGATCGCTGCTTAAAATCTAAGCAATCTAGTCATATTGCTTAGATTTTAAGCAGCTTTCGCTCCGTGAGTACCCCCCTTAACTATGTAAATCTTAGGTGTAGATCATAGGGTTGACAGTAACTAGGTTGCCAGTCATTAGGTCGGCCACTATTGGCCAACAGTGACTAGGTCGACATGAGTTTTGTTTTGTTTTTTAAATTGTGTTTTTTTTTGTAAAGTGACCGGGAACCCCAATTAGTGCACCGAACCCCCTCGCATGGCTCGCCATGCTTCGGGCAAGGTGCCTCGCTCTGCTGCGCTCGGCACAGGTTACTATTCCCAAGCGTAGTCCACGTGGATCGTAAAGTATGGAAAAGTTCACAAAAATGAGAAAAAATGGAAAAAAGTGAAAAACTCCTGTCGACCTTTTCATGTGTCGACCTATACCATCTGGGCCTATTGATCATGTCGACCAATAATGGTCGACCTAATGAGTGTCAACCTAAAGACCAAATCCCGTAACTCCCTATCATGGTAGATGTTAATAGTTTAGACCACTCTATAATTCCCCATCCCCCTATTCTTTCTTCTGTAAGGATTTCCCCTTTTTGACAAAAGCCTTAGGGGTATATTCAATTAGGGTCGGATCCATTCCGACATGCATTTGTCGGAATGAATCAGACAACCCTATTCAAATCTCATCTCAATTCGACTTTTAAAAAGTCGAATTGAGATGAGGGACCCAGCGGAGGAGAGGACGGGGGAGCCGCGGGGAGACGGAGGAGATCAGCGCTATAGCAGCGCTGCAGGAGGATGTCACACAGCCGCCAGACCTCACGGCAGTGTCCACCCGGCTCCAGCAAGTGTGACCTCACTTGCTGGAACCGGGTGGATGCTGCAGTGAGCGGCGCTGCTGTGAGACATCCTGCTGCAGCGCTGATCTCCCCTGTATGCCCGCGGCTGTCCCCCGTCTCCCTGCGGCTGTCCCCGGTCTCCTCCTCTGGGTCCCACATCTCAGTCCGACATTTTTTTATGTCGGACTGAGATGGTCAGAAACGGGGCAAAATCCTGTCGAATTTGGCCCCGTTTCCCTCAAAAGTACGTGAATCAGCAGCTATACCACCGATTCACATATTATTCGACAAGTCGAATTCCACGACTTGTCAAATAAAAACTGCTGGGACTGAATAGGTCGAATCACGATTCGACCTTAAAAAGTCGAAAACTGCCGTCTTTTCGACAGACGGCAGCTTTCGACACCAACTGAATATACCCCTTAAAATAAAAAAAAGTTTTTTCCCCTTAAAGTAAACAGTAGTTTTTGCCGACTGTACTGAAAGGCATGGGAGGAGCTGGAGGAGATAATCATTCAGATTGCTGAAATGTGCTAAACATAGAACCACTTAGCATGGATATATACAATGCATCCGGAAAGTATTCACGGCGCTTCACTTTTTCCACATTTGGTTATGTTACAGCTTTAGTCCAAAATGGAATAAATTCATTTTTTTCTACACACAATATGCTATAATAACGTGAAAAAAGTTTTTTTTGAGATTTGCTAATTTATAAAAAATACAAAACTAAGAAATCACATGTACATAAGTATTCACAGCCTTTACTCAATACTTTGTTCACGCACCTTTGGCAGCAATGACAGCCTCAAGTCTTTTTGAATATGATGCCACAAGCTTGGCACACCTATCTTTGGGCAGTTTCGCCTTTTCCTCTTTGAAGCACCTCTCAAGCTCCATCAGGTTGGATGATAAGAGTCGCTGCACAGCCATTTTCAGATGTCTCCAGAGATGTTAAATCGGATTCAAGTCTGGGCTCTGGCTGGGCCACTCAAGGACATTCACAGAGTTGTCCTGAAGCCACTCCTTTGATACCTTGGCTGTGCGCTTAGGGTCGTTGTCCTGCTAAAAGATGAACTGTCGCCCCAGTTTGAGGTCAAGAACGCTCCTCTGGAACAGGTTTTGCTGAAAAACATCCCCACAGCATGATGCTGCCACCACCATGCTTCACTGTAGGGATGGTTTTGGCCTGGTAATGAGCGGCGCCTGGTTTCCTCCAAACATGACGCCTGGCATTCACGTCAAAGAGTACAATCTTTGTCTCATCAGACCAGAGAATTTTGTTTCTCATGGCCTGGGAGTCCTTCAGGTGCATTTTAGCAAACTCCAGGGGGGGCTGCCATGTGCTTTTTACTAAGGAGTGGCTTCCGTCTGGCCACTCTACCATACAGGCCTGACTGGAGGATTGCTGTAGAGATGGTTGTCCTTCTGGAAGGTTCTCCTCTCTCCACAGAGGAATGCTGTAGCTTTGACAGAGTGACCATCGGGTTCTTGGTCACCTCCCTGACTTGGGCCCTTCTCCTCCGATCGCTCAGTTTAGATGGCCGGCCAGCTCTAGGAAGAGTCCTGGTGGTTGCAAACCTCTTCCATTTACGGATGATGGAGGCCTCTGTGCTCACTGGGACCTTCAAAGCAGCAGATATTTTTCTGTACCCTTCCCCAGATTTGTGCTTCGAGACAATCCTGTCTCGGAGGTCTACAGACATTTCCTTTGACTTAATGCTTGGTTTGTGCTCAGACATGCACTGTCAAGTGTAGGACCTTATATAGACAGGTGTGTGTCTTTCCAAATCATGTCCAATCAACTGAATTTAGCACAGGTGGACTCCAATTAAGATGCAGGAACATCTCAAGGATGATCAGTGGAAACAGGATGCACCAGAGATAATAGGATTTTAATTAGCTACCGGTAAATCCTTTTCTCGTAGTACGTAGAGGATGCTGGGGTCCACATTAGTACCATGGGGTATAGACTGGTTCACCAGGAGCCATTGGCACTTTAAGAGTTGAGTGTGGGATGGCTCCTCCCTCTATGCCCCTCCTACCAGACTCAGCCTAGAAACTGTGCCCAAGGAGACAGACATCTTTGAGAAAAGGATTTTACACAGATAGTGGCGAGATTCTCACCAGCTCACGCACAAGGCAAACCAAGCTAACTAGCTTGAAACATCAGCAACGGCTGACCAACAGTACTTACCAAGTTACAAAACAGTACTTAAACTAGAACTAAGCAGTACGGAACTAAATAACCACTGCAGGATCACGAAGCGCTGGCCGGGCGCCAAGCATCCTCTACGGACTACGAGAAAAGGATTTACCGATAGGTATTTCAAATCCTATTTTCTCTTACGTCCTAGAGGATGCTGGGGTCCACATTAGTACCATGGGGAAAGCTCCCAGAACGGGAGGGAGAGTGCGGAGGCTCCTGCAGAACCAACTGACCAAACTTGAGGTCCTCCGAGACCAAAGTATCGAACATGTATAACTTTGCGAACGTGTTCAACCCCGACCAAGTAGCTGCTCGGCAGAGTTGTAAGGCCGAGACACCCCGGGCAGCCGCCCAGGAAGAACCCACCTTACCAGTAGAGTGGGCCTTAACAGACGTAGGACACGGCAAGCCTGCCGTAGAATACGCATGCTGGATAGTGAACCTGATCCAGCGAGAGACCGTCTGATTAGAAGCAGGACACCCAATTTTCTTGGGATCATACATTCAAACTGAAATCTAAATTGCAGTGTAAAAAAAAGCAGCCAGTATTTACCCCACACGAAATAACCCACCCAAATCTAACTCTCTCTGCAAATGTTATATCTGCCCCCCCTGCAGTGCACATGGTTTTGCCCAATTGCTAACAAACTTGCTGCTGCGATCAACTCAGAATTACCCCCTATGTTTACCCCCTGTCTGCGGAGGAGAACCCTCATTTCCACCATCACCTTGGTGAATACCCTCGGTGCTGTGGAGAGGCCGAATGGCAGGACCTGGAACTGAAAGTGACAGTCCAACAGTGCGAATCGAAGATAAGCTTGATGCGGCAGCCAAAGCGGAATGTGCAGGTACGCATCCTTGATATCCAGGGATACCAGGAATTCCCCTTCTGCAGACCTGATATCACTGCCCTTAGAGAGACTCCATTTTGAACTTGAACTCCCTCAGAAAGGGGTTTAGTGATTTTAAGTTCAGAATGGGCCTGACCGAACCATCCGGTTTCGGTACCACGAAAAGGTTCGAATAGTAACCATTGTTTTGTAACTGTGGAGGAACTGATACGATAACCTGTGCCTCCACCAGCTTCTGGACAGCTCCCTGTAGGGTAGCCCTGTCTGCCGGCAAAGCTGGCAAGCCTGATTTGAAGAAACGGTGAGGAGGGAGATCTTGAAATTACAGACGGTACCCCTGGGACACAATATCAAGTACCCAGGGATCCAGGCCGGACGACACCCAGACGTGACTGAAATGTCTGAGTCTCGCCCCCACCAGCCCTACCTCCAGGCCGCGCCGTCCACCGTCATGCTGAGGACTTTGGTGTACCAGAAGCAGGTTTCTGTTCCTGGGAACCTACAGCAGCAGCCATCTTGGAGTTTGGCCGACCTCCTCTAAAGAAGAAGGTGTTGGACGGTTTGGCCTTTCTTGTTTTAGTAGCACGAAAGGACTGTGATGGCGCTAAAGTAAAAAGGTTTCTTCACAGCAGGTGCAGCTGAGGGAAGAAAAGGTGAGACTTACCCGCCGTAGCCGTGGAGATCCACACATCCAACGCTTCCCCAAAGAGAGCCTGACCTGTGTAGGGTAGGGTCTTCACACCTCTCCTGAATTCCGCGTCGGCAGACCACTGGCGCAGCCACAGTCCTCGACGAGCTGAGACAGACAAGGAAGAAATTCCTGCAGCCATTGAACCCAGGTCCTTCATGGATTCCACCATAAATCCTGCAGAATTCTGAATGTTACGTAAAAACAATTCTACGTCACTTTTATCCATAGTATCCAAATCCTCAAGTAAAGTGCCTGACCACTTACTATAGCTTTGGAAATCCATGCACAGGCAATAGTAGGCCGTAGTATCGCCCCTGAAGCAGTGTATACGGATTTTAGCGTAGTATCAATTTTGCGATCAGCCGGCTTCTTCAAGGCGGTAGATCCTGGAACAGGTAAAACCAACTTTTTGGAGAGTCTGGATACAGACGCGTCCACTATGGGTGGGTTTTCCGATTTTTTCCTATCCTCCTCAGGGAAGGGAAAAGCAACCAGAACCCTTCTAGGAATCTGGAATTTTTTCTCCGGGTTTTCCCATGCTTTTTCAAATATAGCATTTAATTCTTTGGACGCAGGGAAGGTTACCGAGGCTTTCTTATTGTCAGTGAAGTAAGCCTCCTTAACCTGCTCTGGTGTTGTATCTTCAATATTCAACACATCCCTTATAGCCTCTATCATCAACTGCACCCCTTTAACAAGAGATGCGGCCCCCTAAGCACATCCCCCTCACAGTCTGCCGTGTCAGAGTCTGTATCCGTGTCACCCTGCATAATCTGTGCAGGAGCACGTTTATGGGAACCTACTGAGGGGGGTCCTGAGGTAACATAAAACGGCCATTGAGATATGTAAAACCTGAGTTGCAGATTAATTCTGTGCAACCCTAGTAGAGATCTGAGAAATCATGGATTTGATAGAGGATAACCATTCAGGCTCCCTTGCTGGTATCTGTGCTAAAACAGTGCAAATCCTGATTACATGGAATGCGATCATCCTGAGAGGACATATCCTCTGCAGCATAAGACACAGAGTCCCTGGACATAGCTTAATGGAGACCACAGACACTCTACACACACACACACGGGAGGACAGAGTTTCACCCCCAAGAATGGCAAGAGACAGAGATTGGAGCCAACCCACACACAGCGCTTTCCAGGCATAGGGAGACCCTAAACCAGCGCTGACTGTGTACCTTTATAGGTTACACAGTCTTACACAGCCTCCCCCACCCCCTTCTACAATCCCCTGGTACCATGAGAGATAGCTGGAGTTGCTCTGGAGGGACTGCACATCCCTGACAGCGTTTCTGCAAGCAGGAAAAATAAGATTTTAAACCTACCGGTAAATCTTTTTCTCCTAGTCCGTAGAGGATGCTGGGGACTCCCTAAGGACCATGGGGAATAGATGGGCTCCGCAGGAGACATGGGCACTAAAAAGAACTTTAGATATGGGTGTGCACTGGCTCCTCCCTCTATGCCCCTCCTCCAGACCTCAGTTAGAAAACTGTGCCCAGAGGAGACGGACAGTACGAGGAAAGGATTTTTGTTAATCTTAGGGCAAGATTCATACCAGCCCACACCATCCACACCGTATAACATGGAATATACGAACCAGTTAACAGTATGAAACAAAACAGCATCAGCCCGAGACTGATCAAAACTGTAACATAACCCTTATGTAAGCCAAAACTATATACAAGTCTTCCAGAATTTAGTCCGCACTGGGACGGGCGCCCAGAATCCTCTACGGACTAGGAGAAAAAGATTTACCGGTAGGTTTAAAATCTTATTTTCTCTTACGTCCTAGAGGATGCTGGGGACTCCGTAAGGACCATGGGGATTATACCAAAGCTCCAAAACGGGCGGGAGAGTGCGGATGACTCTGCAGCACCGATTGAGCAAACATGAGGTCCTCATCAGCCAGGGTATCAAACTTGTATAACTTTGCAAAGGTGTTTGAACCCGACCAAGTCGCCGCTCGGCAAAGCTGTAATGCCGAGACACCTCGGGCAGCCGCCCAAGAAGAGCCCACCTTCCTAGTGGAATGGCCTTTACTGAATTTGGTAATGGCAATCCCGCCGTAGAATGAGCCTGCTGAATCGTGTTACAGATCCAGCGAGCAATAGTCTGCTTAGAAGCAGGAGCGCCAACCTTGTTGGCTGCATACAGGACAAACAGTGCCTCTGTTTTCCTAACCCGAGCCGTTCTGGCTACATAAATTTCAATGCCCTGACCACATCAAGGTACTCTGAATCCTGCAAATCCCGTGTAGCCACAGGCACTACAATAGGTTGGTTCATATGAAAAGAGGAAACCACCTTAGGCAAAAATTGAGGAAGAGTCCGCAACTTCGCTCTATCCACATGGAAAATCAGATAGGGGCTTTTACGAGATAAAGCCGCCAACTCAGACACTCGCCTTGCCGATGCCAAGGCCAACAACATGACCACTTTCCAAGTGAGATACTTTAATTCCACCGTTTGAAGAGGCTCAAACCAGTGAGACTTAAGGAACCGTAACACCACGTTAAGGTCCCATGGTGCCACAGGAGGCACAAAAGGAGGCTGGATATGCAGCACTCCCTTCACAAAAGTCTGGACTTCTGGGAGAGAAGCCAATTCCTTCTGAAAGAAAATGGATAGGGCCGAAATCTGAACCTTAATGGAGCCTAATTTTAGGCCCAAAATCACTCCAGTCTGTAGGAAGTGAAGGAAACGGCCCAGATGGAATTCTTCCGGAGGAGCATTCCTGGACTCACACCAAGACACATACTTCCTCCATATACGTTGATAATGTTTCGCTGTCACGTCCTTCCTAGCCTTTATCAGAGTAGGAATGACCTCATCCAGAATGCCCTTTTTTTGCTAGGATCCGGCGTTCAACCGCCATGCCGTCAAACGCAGCCGCGGTAAGTCCTTGAACAGACAGGGCCCCTGTTGCAACAGGTCCTCTCTGAGAGGAAGAGGCCATGGATCTTCTGTGAGCATTTCGGGCAGATCCGGATACCAGACCCTTCGAGGACAATCTGGAACAATGAGAATTGTCTGTACTCCTCTTAGTCTTATGATTCTCAATATCTTGGAGATGAGAGGAAGAGGAGGGAACACATAGACCGACTGGAACACCCACGGTGTCACCAGGGCGTCCACTGCTACCGCCTGAGGGTCCCTTGACCTGGCGCAATATCTCGGAAGTTTCTTGTTGAGTCGTGACGCCATCATGTCTATTTGAGGCAGTCCCCACTGGCTTGCAATCTCTGCAAAGACTTCCTGACTCTCCAGGATGCAGATCGTGTCTGCTGAGGAAGTCCGCTTCCCAGTTGTCCACTCCCGGAATGAAGACTGCCGTCAGAGCGCTTACATGATTTTCCGCCCAGCGAAGAATCCTGGTGGCTTCTGCCATTGCCACTCTGCTCTTTGTTCCGCCTTGACTGTTTACATGAGCCACTGCGGTGATGTTGTCTGACAGAATCAGAACCGGTAGGTCGCGAAGCAAATTCTCCGCTTGACGAAGGCCGTTGTATATGGCCATTAATTCCAGTACGTTGATGTGTAGACAAGCCTCCTGGCTTGACCATAGACCTTGGAAGTTTCTTCCCTGTGTGACTGCTCCCCATCCTCAGAGGCTCGCGTCCGTGGTTACCAGAACCCAGTCTTGAATGCCGAACCTGCGACCCTCTAGAAGGTGAGCACTCTGCAGCCACCACAGGAGAGATAACCTGGCCCTGGGGGACAGGCTGATCATCTGATGAATCTGTAGATGCGACCCGGACCACTTGTCCAGAAGGTCCCACTGAAAAGTCCTTGCATGGAACCTGCCGAATGGAATGGCCTCGTAAGACGCCACCATCTTTCCCAGAACTCGAGTGCAGTGATGCACAGACACCCTTTTTAGCTTCAAGAGGTCCCTGACCAAGTTCATGAGTTCTTGGGCCTTTTCCATCGGTAGAAAAACCCTTTTCTGGTCTGTATCCAGAATCATGCCTAAGAAAGGCAAACGGGTCGTTGGAACCAAGTGTGACTTCGGGAGATTGAGAATCCAGCCGTGCTGGTGCAACACCCTCAGGGAGAGTGTTACGCTGTTCAGCAACTGCTCTCTTGATCTCGCTTTTATTAGGAGATCGTCCAAGTACGGGATAATTGTGACTCCATGCTTGCGCAGGAGCACCATCATTTCCGCCATTAGCTTGGTGAAAATCCTCGGGGCCGTGGAAAGCCCAAACGGCAACGTCTGAAATTGGTAATGACAATCCTGTACAGCAAATCTCAGGAACGCCTGATGAGGCGGATATATGGGGACATGAAGGTATGCATCCTTTATGTCCAGGGACACCATATACTCCCCCCTTCCAGGCTGGCGATGACCGCTCTGAGTGATTCCATCCTGAACTTGAACCTTTTTTAAGGATTTTAAATTCAGAATGGGTCTGGCCGAACCGTCCGGTTTCGGGACCACAAACAGGGTTGAGTACTACCCCATCCCCTGCTTAAGCAGGGGTACCTTGACCACCACTTGTTGAAGACACAATTTTTGAATTGCTGCTAAAACTACCTCCCTCTCTGGGGAAGAAGCCGGTAGGACAGATTTGAAAAACCGGCAAGGAGGCACCTCTTCGAATTCCAGCTTGTAACCCTGGGAAACAATGTCTATTGCCCAGGGATCCACCTGTGATTGAACCCAGACGTGGCTGAAAGTCGAAGACGTGCCCCCACTGGGGCGGACTCCCTCAGCGGAGCCCCAGCGTCATGCGGTGGATTTTGTAGAAGCCGGGGAGGACTTCTGCTCCTGGGAACTAGCTGTAGTTGGCAGCTTTTTCCCCTTGCCCTTACCTCTGGCAAGAAAGGAAGATCCCCGTACTCTCTTGGATTTATGCGACCGAGAGGACTGCATCTGATAATGTGGTGTTTTCTTAGGCTGTGAGGAAACATAAGGCAAAAAAGTTGATTTACCTGCAGTAGCTGTGGAAACCAGGTCCGTGAGACCTTCCCCAAATAAGTCCTCACCCTTGTAAGGCAAAACCTCCATATTCCTCTTCGAGTCGGCATCACCCGTCCATTGTCGGGACCATAAGGCTCGCCTAGCAGAAATCGCCATCGCGTTGGCTCTGGAACCCAGTAGGCCAACGTCTCTCTGAGCATCTCTCATATACAGGACAGCATCCTTAATATGACCCAAGGTCAATAAAATGGTTTCCTTATCCAGCGTATCAATATCAGCTACAGCGCTACAAACCCAAGCCGATGCTTTCGCCGGTCTGAGTAATGTACCAGTATGTGTGTAAATAGACTTCAAGGTAGTCTCCTGTCAGCGATCAGCAGGATCCTTGAGGGCTGCGGTATCTTGAGATGGCAGCGCTACCTTTTTGGATAAGCGTGTCAACGCTTTGTCCACCCTTGGGGAGGATTCCCACCGTATCCTGTCCTTAGTCGGGAAAGGATACGCCATTAGAATCCTCTTGGGAATCTGCAGTTTCTTGTCTGGAGTTCCCAAGCCCTTTCAAATAACTCATTTAGCTCATGAGAATGGGGAAAAGTAACCTCAGGCTTCTTTTCTTTAAACATGTGTATCCTCGTGTCAGGTACCAAGGGGTCATCTGTTATATGCAACACATCCTTTATTGCAATAATCATATAATGAATACTTTTAGCCAATTTAGGCTGCAACTTCGCATCATCATAGTAGACACTGGAGTCAGAATCCGTGTCGGTATCAGTGTCAACTACTTGGGATAGTTGGCGCTTCTGAGACCCAGAAAGTCCCTGTGTCATAGTGAAAGGCAGGGTTTGACTCCCTGCACATTCCCTGGACTCCGCTTTGTCCAACCTCTTGTGTAATAAATTCACATTTGCATTTAAAACATTCCACATATCCAACCAGTCAGGTGTCGGCGTTGCCGACGGAGACACCACACTCATTTGCTCCACCTCCTCCTTAGAAGAGCCTTCCGCTTCAGGCATGCCGACACACGCGTACCGACACCCCACACACTCAGGGAAATCTCTAATCTGGAGACAGTTCCCCAACAAGGCACTTTGGAGAGACAGAGAGAGTATGCCAGCACACACCCAGCGCCAATGACCCTGGAAAAATCCCAGATATATATAGCGCTTTTTTTTATATAATAACTGCGCCAAATTATGTGCCCCCCCCCCTTCTTTAAAACCCTCTGTCACCGTGTTCAGCAGGGGAGAGTCCGGGGAACCACCTTCCCAACGGTGTGCTGTGGAGAAAATGGCGCTGGTTAGTGCTGAGGGATCAAGCCCCGCCCCCTCAGCGGCGGGCTTCGGTCCCGCTCGATTTCTTTGAAACTGGCGGGGGTTTTAAATATACAGTCCGCAGAGCCTATACATCTATACTGGCCAGTCCTAGAGGTTTATTATTGCTGCCCAGGGCGCCCCCCCCCCCCCTGCACCCATCAGTGCCTGCCGCAGTGTGTTGTGTGTGGGAGCAATGGTGCGCAGCGTTACCGCTGCGCGTTACCTCTGAGAAGATCTGAAGTCTTCTGCCGCCTCTGAAGTCTTCTATCTTCTTATACTCACCCGGCTTCTATCTTCCGGCTCTGTGAGGAGGACGGCGGCGCGGCTCCGGGACGAACAGCGAGAGGAGATCTGCGTTCCGACTCCCTCTGGAGCTAATGGTGTCCAGTAGCCGAAGAAGCAGCGCCTAGCATTTAAGTAGGTCTGCTTCTCTCTCCTCAGTCCCACGATGCAGGGAGCCTGTTGCCAGCAGGGCTCCCTGAAAATAAAAAACCTAACAAAATTATTTTTTCAGAGAAACTCAGGAGAGCTCCCTGTAGTGCACCCAGTCTCCTCTGGGTACAGTATCAAACTGAGGTCTGGAGGAGGGGCATAGAGGGAGGAGCCAGTGCACACCCATATCTAAAGTTCTTTTTAGTGCCCATGTCTCCTGCGGAGCCCGTCTATTCCCCATGGTCCATATGGAGTCCTCAGCATCCTCTAGGACGTAAGAGAAATGGCACTGAACGCTGCTGGGTCCGTTCTGAGAAGCTCCGCCCCATTAATGGCGCTGTCTTCCTGCTCTTCATAGGATTAAACTGGCCTGAGGATTTATGCTGGCAGAGATCCCGGGACCCTGACAGGCTTGAAAGGTCAGTGTAGGGTGTAGGCGCTGTCTTAGGCCCCCCTCACAGCGCCGCACTATGTCCTGCTGAGCCCCGGAGCGCAGTTAGTACTGCGCTCCATACCCTGTTGCCGCCATCTCACACCGGCTCCCCGCTTGCTAGGGGTGCCGGTGACTCACTCGCCACCGATCTTCTGCCCCCCCCTTAGTCCCACGAAGCAGGGAGGCTGTTGCCAGCAGCCTTCCTGCAAAATAATAATCTGTAGAGCTCCCCCTAGCTGTGACCGGCTCCTCCGGGCACACTTTCTAAACGGAGTCTGGTAAGAGGGGAATAGAGGGAGGAGCCAGCTCACACTCAAACTATTAAAGTGCCAATGGCTCCTGGTGGACCCATCTATACCCCATGGTACTAATGTGGACCCCACCATCCTCTAGGGCGTAAGAGAAAAATTTTGAGCTTCATGGCAAAGGCTGTGAATACTTATATACATGTGATTTCTTAGTTTTTTATTTTTAATAAATTTGCAAAAATCTCAAAAAAATACCTTTTTTCACGTTGTCATTATGGGGTATTTTTTGTAGAATTTTGAGGGAAAAAATAAAATTTATTCCATTTTAGAATACGGCTGTAACATAACAAAATGTGGAAAAAGTGAAATGCTGTAAATACTTTCCAGATGCACTGTAGATACTATCTTCGCTCGCTTGGCTGTCTGTTATTGCTCAGCAGAACTAATTTTACAAAGACAGTAGTGCCATCTAATATTGTGATATATATTTTATATTGTACACAACGGGGAGAATTCAACCGTTTTATAATGGTTGTCTATTTTCTCTGCTAATATTTGCAACTATCGCACCTGTTCGGTCTGCCAGGATGTCTCTGAATAGCCACAACTCAATTATTTTAAGTATAAATGATTGTGGGTGTGAAAAGGGGAGTGGGGTGCAAGGAGGCGTAATGGGCGTCTAGGCACCCATTCTCCATGTTGGATGGTGTGGCATGCAGCTCCGGGGTGCCTGACTTGAGGTCTGCATTCACAACAACGGAGATAAAAGGGGGCTGCTGGAGGCTGTTTTCTCATGCCAACAGAGAGGTGAGGTTCGGCCAGCTCCGCGGGGTGAGGTGGTGAGGGAAGCTGCTGTCATTAGTCGGCTGTCTACTTTTCTGCTGCGGGAGCGGTGCAGGCGCTGCTGTGGGTAGGGAAGAATGCGGATTGCTTGGGAGAATGGGGGGGGGGGGTCACGATGGCTGTATTAGCTTTTAATGGGGGAGAGGAGTGTGTGCCGATCCTGCATTGTGTGGGGAGGAGAGTGGGAGCTGCGCAGTGCCTCTTATTTCGGCTGTGACCTTGGGGAATGGTAGGGTGTGCCTATCCTGCACTGTGTGTGGGGTGGGGGCTGCAAAGTGCTTCTGATGGCAGCTGTGATCTGGTGGTGGGGGCAGCAGGTTTACTTCCTGCTGTGCACAGGATGATGGTGTGCTTGGCTGTCACTGGTGGGAAGGAGAAGCTGGCTGGAGGTAGGGGATATGCTGTCCACGGCTGTGAGCTATGGGGAGGGGGACGGAGAGTGTACCACATGGTCAAGGGGGGAGAGGGTTAATTGATGCCGATTATTCTCTTTAAATGTCTTTATAGGGAGGGGGGGTGCACCTCCTGTGTTTGACTAGGGTAGGGTAGTGAGTCACGATGGCTGCATTTTGGGCAGGAGGTACATACAGTGACTGTGAGCATGTCACCATCGTCCAACTTCTCCCTCCCATGCATATGCAGTTGTACCCCCTATCTTTAGCATCCTATGTTAAGGTGTTTGTACACGTGTCAGACTGAAAACCTTGATTATTTACACTTTAAGTAAACAAGCATTCACTTAAGTGAATGCAGTGTTCAATTCTAGTCATGAAGTTAATTTTCATAGTCAAGTGTGTGGCTTTCTTTTTCATGCTTGTTCAATGTAGACAATGTGGACACAATAGGTAGAGAAACCAGGGGTGCTGTCTTCTGGCATAGCGGGCATGCCTGGCAATACTTTAACTGCAGCACAAATAACCAGTCACAAGAACCTTAGCTGAATATGTTTGAGTTTTTTTCCACTCCTAAATGGACACCCCATAAATGTGTGTGAGCCGCCCTCATGGGTGGCACTCGATATACTGGCTGTTGGGATCCCCGCGCTCAGAATACCGGCGCCGGGATCCCGACCACTATTCTCCCTCTTGGGGTGTCCACAACACCCCTGGAGGGAGAATAAAACAGGAATTTAATACCTACCGGTAAATCCTTTTCTCGTAATTCGTAGTAGATACTGGGGAATAGTAGATTACCATGGGGTATAGATGGGGTCCACTGGACCCTGGCACTTTAAGAAATTAATGGTGTGTGCTGGCTCCTCCCCTCTATGCCCCTCCTAGCAGATTCAGTCTAGGAAACGGTGCCCGAGGAAATGGACATACTTTGAGAGAAGGATATAAAGCACATAAAGCGGTGAAGTACAACCATCACACAACAACAACAACAACAACAACAACCACAAAGATAGCAGAGCCAACCATAACAGAGGAAAGCAACGCTAACTATAGAAGGATAGCAACGCTAACCAGCATGGATCAAGGAAAGCAACAGCAAACTCAACTAAGAACACTTACAACCAGGTAAGCAGGAAAACGAAGCAATGAGGTGGGCGTCCAGTATCCACTACGGACTATGAGAAAAGGAATTACTGGTAAGTATTAAATTCCTATTTTCTCTAATGTCCTAGTGGATACTGGGGAATAGTAGATTACCATGGAGACGTCCCGATGTGATCCTCAAAGCCCTCACCACATCTAGGGACTTTGGAGCAACGGAAGTGTCAGATAACACTGGATCCACAACTGGTTGAGTTACATGAAAGGCCGACACTACCTTTGGCAAAAACTGTGGGCAAGCTCTGAGCTCCGCCCTATCCTCATGAAATATCAAGTACAGGCTCTTATAGTATAAGGCCCCCCCTTCCGACACACGTCTTGCAGAGGCTAAGGCCAGCAACATGACTATCTTCCACGTTAGATATTTCAAGTCTACCCTATGCAAAGGTTCCTTGCTTTTGACAACAGGGGTATATGCTGATGCATGTGCGATCCCAACCATTTGTCCAACAGATCCAGTTGAAATGGCCGTGCATGGAACCTGCCATACTGTATTGCCTCATAGGAGGCCATCATCTTGCCCAGCAAGCAAATGCAAAGATGAATTGAGATCCCGCGTGGTGTCAGGAACGAGCGGGCCATAGACTGAATAGTCAAAGCCTTGTCCTTTGGTAGGTAAACCTTCTGAGACACTGAATCCAGGATCATTCCAAGGAACTGAATTCTCTGAGAGGGTTCCATGCAAGATTTCTATAAATTGAGGGTCCATCCGTGGTCCGTAAGCAGACGAGTAGTCAAGTCGATGCTGTGCAGCAGCTGTTCCCGGAACACCGCCTTTATCAGGAGATCGTCCAGATACTGGATTATGTTGATTCCCATCATCTCTGCCATGACTTTCGTGAATACCCTTGGGGCTGAGGAGAGACCAAAGGGTAAGGCCTGAAACTGGAAATGTTGGTCCAGTACAGCGAACTGGAGGAATGCTTGGTGAGGGGTCATATTGGGATATGCAGGAATGCATACTTGATATCCAGGGACACTAGAACCCCCCCCCCCCCCCCTCCTCCAGACTTGCTATCACCGCTCTTAGTGATTCCATCACGAATTTGAACACTCAAAGATAAGGGTTCAGGGATTTGAGGTTCAAGACCGGCCATACAGAGCCGTCCAGCTTCAGGACTACAAAGAGACTTGAATAAAACCCCTGTGTGTGCAGCGGAGGAGGTACTGGAACAGTAAACTCCTGTATAAAGCAGTTTTTGCACTGCCTCCTGCAAGGAAACACGTGCTACAGGTGCACCTGTTAAGGAACTTAGTATCATGAAGAGCCGTACCACTGTTATGGCAGTATCGGCTCGTAGAGCCCTGTGGCTGTGAGAATGGTCAGCAGATGCTGATTCTAAAAAAAGGGGTTGAGAACCTTCCTTTTACAGGTGATTCCTTGTTTGGGTAAGAACTGAACATGTGGATATCTCAGGCGACTGCAGGTGAATCTACATATCTGCCGTCTGCTACGCCACCTGCTAGATGTCTGTATCCTGGGCCCTCTCTGCAGTACTTTCGGGTGGCCAGATTCAGAGGCAAAGCCAGAGGTGTCTTCAATGCTGCTAGATGAACTCGTGGTAAGTCCCGTAAACCAGCTGCTGCTGGAACTTCGGACCAGGCCTCAGGATCCTCTTTCACAAAGCTCTCCGCATGACAGTGGGCCCCTGCAGCAAGGTGACTTTCAGGTAGGTGCTCGCCTTCAACATTTCGCCCACATATGGGCAGAGTCCTGCTGGGATCCTTGGGTGAGGGACCTCATATCCCAAAGATACTGGTTCGAGTTCCAGGATATCCCTCCTCTCAGAGATTCTTCAGGTCAGGCAGACCAGCCTCACTCAAAGTTTGCCACATCTTGGATATGTTGTAGTAATGTAACTATCTCATACTGAGGTAGTGTAAGCAACCCTTTCAGAATATCATAAGACCATTTTACCATGGCTCTAGAAATACAGCAGCAAGCTATGGTAGGGCGTTGGGCTACACCTGCTGCAGTATAAATTAATTTAAGAGTGGTTTCAATTTTGCGATCAGCTGGGTCTTTGATAGAAATGGCCCGAGGTACAGGTAGTACAATTTTATGTGACAGTCTGGACAAAGAAGTATCCACTGTCGGCGGGTTTTTCCCAGAGAATTCTATCCTCTGCAGGAAAAGGAAATTAATTTAGTACCCGTTTAGGGGTAATATATATTTTGTCAGGATTTATCCACACTGCCTTAGCCAGGGAATCTAATTCCATAGAAACCGGGAAGGATGCAGAGGACTTTGGTTTCATATTAAAAAAAAATTCCTCTGGTGGTTCTGCTTCCTTATGTGGTATATTGAATACCTCTCTAACAGCATAAATGAGGGCCTCAACTCCTGGGGACAGGGAATTTTCCGTGTCCACCACTGCATCTCCCTCAACTAACCCTGGTAGTTCAGAGTCAGACTGCAACACCTGTGGGAGAGTGCGTTTATGAGAGACCAACAGGGGGGCTGAGGAGCCTGCCTGTGGTCAGCAGCAGTTAACATGGAAGTTTCCATAGACTGTTTCAGGGTTTGCCTTTCTTGCTTAGCCAACTCTGAATTATACTTGTAATCGTAGTTTTAAATGATTCCATCCACTCAGGTTCTTGCATATCACTACCCTGTGAAGGTAGTGGGCAGTGGGTACACAGTAGGGACCCCTGTGAGGAAGGTGTAAACCTAGCCTTGCATGAAGTACACAGACTTTTCTCTGACGTCCTAGTGGATGCTGGGAACTCCGTAAGGACCATGGGGAATAGACGGGCTCCGCAGGAGACTGGGCACTCTAAAAGAAAAGATTAGGTACTATCTGGTGTGCACTGGCTCCTCCCTCTATGCCCCTCCTCCAGACCTCAGTTAGAATCTGTGCCCGGCCAGAGCTGGGTGCTCCTAGTGGGCTCTCCTGAGCTTGCTAGAAAGAAAGTATTTGTAAGTTTTTTATTTTCAGTGAGATCTGCTGGCAACAGGCTCACTGCTACGTGGGACTGAGGGGAGAGAAGCAAACCTACCTGCTTGCAGCTAGCTTGTGCTTCTTAGGCTACTGGACACCATTAGCTCCAGAGGGTTCGAACACAGGGCCTGACCTCGATTGTCCGTTCCCGGAGCCGCGCCGCCGTCCCCCTTGCAGAGCCAGTAGACAGAAGAACGATGAAATCGGCGGCAGAAGACTCCTGTCTTCATTAAGGTAGCGCACAGTACTGCAGCTGTGCGCCATTGCTCCCACAGCACACCACACACTCCGGTCACTGTAGGGTGCAGGGCGCTGGGGGGGGGGGAGGGGGGCGCCCTGGGCAGCAATTATATTACCTTTTGGTAAAAAATACACATAATACAGTCAGTTAACTGTATATGTGTAAAAAACCCCGCCATTAAGTTACAGAAAACGCGGGACAGAAGCCCGCCACTGAGGGGGCGGGGCCTTCTTCCTCAGTACACCAGCGCCATTTTCCCTTCACAGCTCCGCTGGAAGCACGCTCCCCAGGCTCTCCCCTGCAGTATCCAGGTACAAGACGGGTTAAAAAGAGAAGGCGGGGGCACATAAATTTAGGCGCAAATCGATACAAACAAGCAGCTATTGGGAAAATCACTTATTAGCAGTGTAAATCCCTGTGTTATATAGCGCTGTGGTGTGTGCTGGCATACTCTCTGTCTCCCCAAAGGACTTTGTGGGCTCCTGTCCTCAGTCTGAGCATTCCCTGTGTGTGTGCGGTGTGTCGGTACGGCTGTGTCGACATGTTTGATGAGGAGGGTTACGTGGAGGCGGAGCAGGGGCAGATACATGTGGTGTCGCCACCGACGGGGCAGACACCTGATTGGATGGATATGTGGAAGGTCTTAACCGACAGTGTCAACTCCTTACATAAAAGGTTCGATGACGCAGCAGCCTTGGGACAGCCGGGGTCTCAGCCCGCGCCTGCCCAGGAAATTCAGAAGCCGTCAGGGGCTCATAAACGCCCGCTAGCTCTGATGGTAGACACAGATGTCGACACGGAGTCTGACTCCAGTGTAGAGGAGGATGAGACAAATGTACAGTCTACAAAAGCCATCCGATGCATGATTACTGCAATGAAAGATGTATTGCACATTTCTGATATTAACCCGGTTACCACCAAAAGGGGTATTATGTTTGGGGAGAAAAAGCAGCCAGTGACTTTTCCCCCATCTGATGAATTAAATGATTTGTGTGAAGAAGCGTGGAGTTCCACTGATAAGAAACTAGTAATTTCTAAGAGGTTACTGATGGCGTACCCTTTACCGCCAACGGATAGGTTACGTTGGGAAACATCCCCTAGGGTGGACAAGGCGCTAACACGCTTATCTAAAAGGGTGGCACTGCCGTCTCAGGATACGGCCGCCCTAAAGGATCCTGCGGATAGAAAGCAGGAAGCTATCCTGAAGTCTGTGTATACACACTCTGGTACTCTACTGAGACCTGCTATTGCTTCAGCCTGGATGTGTAGTGCTGCAGCAGCATGGACTGATACCCTGTCAGACAACATTGATTCCCTCGACAGGGATACTATTTTGCTAACCATAGAACATATAATAGACGTCGTCTTATACATGCAGGATGCACAGAGGGACATTTGCCTGCTGGCATCTAGAATTAATGCAATGTCCATTTCTGCCAGGAGAGTATTATGGACTCGGCAATGGACAGGTGATGCCGATTCTAAAAAACACATGGAGGTTTTGCCTTATGAGGAATTATTTGGGGACGGTCTCTCGGACCTCGTATCCACAGCAACTGCTGGGAAGTCGACTTTTTTACCTCAGGTTCCCTCACAGCCTAAGAAAGCACCGTATTATCAAATGCAGTCCTTTCGGCCTCAGAAAGGCAAGCGGGTCAGAGGAGCATCCTTTCTGCCCAGAGGCAAGGGTAGAGGAAAGAAGCTGCACCAGGCAGCCAGTTCCCAGGAACAAAAATCCTCCCCTGCTTCCACTAAGTCCACCGCATGACGTTGGGGCTCCACAGGCGGAGCCAGGGGTGCGGTGGGGGCGCGTCCCTGAAACTTCAGCAACCAGTGGGTTCGCTCACAAGTGGATCTATGGGCTGTACAAATTGTATCTTAGGGATACAAGCTGGAGTTCGAGGCGACTTCCCCTCGCCGTTACCTCAAATCAGCCTTGCCAGCTGCTCCCAGGGAAAGGGAGGTAGTACTGGCGGCAATTCACAAGCTGTACCTCCAGCAGGTGATAATCAAGGTCCCCCTCCTTCAACAGGGCAGGGGTTACTATTCCACAATGTTTGTGGTACCGAAACCGGACGGTTCGGTGAGACCCATCATGAATTTAAAATCCTTGAACACTTATATAAAGAAGTTCAAGTTCAAAATGGAATCGCTCAGGGCGGTTATTGCAAGCCTGGAAGAGGGGGATTTTATGGTGTCGCTGGACATCAAGGACGCTTACTTGCATGTCCCCATTTTCCCACCTCACCAGGAGTACCTCAGGTTTGTGGTACTCTGTGGTGTGTCATTACCAATTCCAGACGTTGCCGTTTGGTCTGTCCACGGCTCCGAGAATATTTACCAAGGTGATGGCCGAAATGATGATACTCCTTCGAAGAAAGGGAGTTATAATTATTCCGTACTTGGATGATCTCCTCATAAAGGCGAGGTCCAAAGAGCAGTTGTTGGTCAGCGTAGCACTCTCTCAGGAAGTGTTGCAACAGCACGGCTGGATTCTGAATATCCCAAAGTCGCAGCTGATTCCTACGACGCGTCTGCTTTTCCTGGGAATGATTCTGGACACAGAACAGAAGAAGGTGTTTCTCCCGGAGGAGAAGGCCCAAAAATTGTCATCTCTGGTCAGGGACCTCCTGAAACCAAAACAGGTGTCGGTGCATCACTGCACGCGAGTCCTGGGAAAGATGGTGGCTTCTTACGAAGCAATTCCCTTCGGCAGGTTCCATGCAAGGATCTTTCAGTGGGATCTGTTGGACAAATGGTCCGGTTCGCATCTTCAGATGCATCGGTTGATCACCCTGTCCCCAAGGGCCAGGGTGTCTCTGCTGTGGTGGCTGCAGAGTGCTCATCTTCTCGAGGTTCGGCATACAGGACTGGATCCTGGTGACCACGGATGCAAGCCTCCGAGGATGGGGGGCAGTCACTCAGGGAAGAAACTTCCAAGGACAGTGGTCAAGTCTGGAGACTTCTCTACACATAAATATATTGGAACTAAGGGCCATCTACAACGCCCTGAGTCAAGCAGAGCCCCTGCTTCAAAACCAATCTGTACTGATTCAGTCAGACAACATCACGGCGGTCGCCCATGTAAACCGCCAGGGTGGCACAAGAAGCAGGATGGCAATGGCAGAAGCCACAAGGATTCTTCGATGGGCGGAGAATCACGTGCTAGCACTGTCAGCAGTGTTCATTCCGGGAGTGGACAACTGGGAAGCAGACTTCCTCAGCAGGCACGACCTCCACCCGGGAGAGTGGGGACTTCATCAAGAAGTCTTCACACAGATTGTAAATCGTTGGGAACTGCCACAGGTGGACATGATGGCGTCCCGCCTCAACAAAAAGCTAAAAAAAATAAGATTTTACTCACCGGTAAATCTATTTCTCGTAGTCCGTAGTGGATGCTGGGAACTCTGAAAGGACCATGGGGAATAGCGGCTCCGCAGGAGACTGGGCACAACTAAAAGAAAGCTTTTAGACTACCTGGTGTGTACTGGCTCCTCCCACTATGACCCTCCTCCAAGCCTCAGTTAGGATACTGTGCCCGGAAGAGCTGACACAATAAGGAAGGATTTTGAATCCCGGGTAAGACTCATACCAGCCACACCAATCACACCGTATAACTCGTGATACCATATCCAGTTAACAGTATGAAACATAACTGAGCCTCTCAACAGATGGCTCATAACAATAACCCTTTAGTTAACAATAACTATGTACAAGTATTGCAGACAATCCGCACTTGGGATGGGCGCCCAGCATCCACTACGGACTACGAGAAATAGATTTACCGGTGAGTAAAATCTTATTTTCTCTAACGTCCTAGTGGATGCTGGGAACTCCGAAAGGACCATGGGGATTATACCAAAGCTCCAAAACGGGCGGGAGAGTGCGGATGACTCTGCAGCACCGAATGAGAGAACTCAAGGTCCTCCTTAGCCAGGGTATCAAATTTGTAGAATTTTGCAAACGTGTTTGCCCCTGACCAAGTAGAAGCGCGGCAAAGTTGTAAAGCCGACACCCCTCGGGCAGCCGCCCAAGATAAGCCCACCTTCCTTGTAGAATGGGCTTTAACAGATTTAGGATGCGGCAGTCCAGCCGCAGAATGCGCTAGCTGAATTGTGCTACAAATCCAGCGAGCAATAGTCTGCTTAGAAGCAGGAGCACCCAGTTTGTTGGGTGCATACAGGATAAATAACGAGTCAGTTTTCCTGACTCCAGCCGTCCTGGAAACATACATTTTCAAGGCCCTGACTACGTCCAGTAACTTGGAATCCTCCAAGTCGCTAGTAGCCGCAGGCACTACAATAGGTTGGTTCAAGTGAAAAGCAGATACCACCTTAGGGAGAAACTGGGGACGAGTCCTCAATTCTGCCCTATCCATATGGAAAATCAGATAAGGGCTTTTAAATGACAAAGCAGCCAATTCTGATACACGCCTGGCCGAAGCCAAGGCCAATAACATGACCACTTTCCACGTGAGATATTTTAGATCCACGGTCTTTAGTGGCTCAAACCAATGTGATTTTAGGAAACTCAACACCACGTTGAGATCCCAAGGTGCCACTGGAGGCACAAAAGGGGGCTGAATATGCAGCACTCCTTTTACAAATATCTGAACTTCAGGTAGTGAAGCTAGTTCTTTTTGGAAGAAAATCGACAGAGCCTATATCTGTACCTTAATGGAGCCTAATTTTAGGCCCATAGTCACTCCTGCCTGTAGGAAGTGCAGAAATCGACCCAGCTGAAATTCCACTGTTGGGGCCTTTCTGGCCTCACACCAAGCAACATATTTCCGCCATATGCGGAGATAATGTTTTACAGTTACATCTTTCCTGGCTTTAATCAGTGTAGGAATGACATCCTCCGGAATGCCCTTTTCCTTCAGGATCCGGCGTTCAACCGCCATGCCGTCAAACGCAGCAGCGGTAAGTCTTGGAACAGACAGGGCCCCTGCTGCAGCAGGTCCTGTCTGAGCGGCAGAGGCCATGGGTCCTCTGAGATCATCTCTTTAAGTTCCGGGTACCACGCTCTTCTTGGCCAATCCGGAACCACGAGTATTGTCCTTACTCCTCGTTTTCTTATTATTCTCAGTACCTTTGGTATGAGAGGCAGAGGAGGGAACACATAAACTGACTGGTACACCCACGGTGTCACTACAGCGTCCACCGCTATCGCCTGAGGGTCCCTTGACCTGGCGCAATATCTCTCTAGTTTTTTGTTTAGGCGGGACGCCATCATGTCCACCTGTGGCCGTTCCCAACGATTTACAATCAGTGTGAAGACTTCTGGATGAAGTACCCACTCTCCCGGGTGGAGGTCGTGCCTGCTGAGGAAGTCTGCTTCCCAGTTGTCCACTCCCGGAATGAACACTGCTGACAGTGCTAGTACGTGATTTTCTGCCCATCGGAGAATCCTTGTGGCTTCTGCCATTGCCGTCCTGCTTCTTGTGCCGCCCTGTCGGTTTACATGGGCGACCGCCGCGATGTTGTCTGACTGGATCAGTACCGGCTGGTGTAGAAGCAGGGGTTTTGCCTGACTTAGGGCATTGTAAATGGCCCTTAGTTCTAGAATATTTATGTGTAGGGAAGTCTCCTGACTCGACCATAGTCCTTGGAAGTTTCTTCCCTGTGTGACTGCCCCCCAGCCTCGAAGGCTGGCATCCGTGGTCACCAGGACCCAAGTCCTGTATGCCGAATCTGCGGCCCTCTAGAAGATGAGCACTCTGCAGCCACCACAGCAGAGACACCCTGGTTCTTGGAGACAGGGTTATTAGCCGATGCATCTGAAGATGCGATCCGGACCATTGGTCCAACAGGTCCCACTGAAAGATTCTGGCATGGAACCTGCCGAAAGGAATTGCTTCGTAAGAAGCCACCATCTTTCCCAGGACTCGCGTGCAGTGATGCACCGACACCTGTTTTGGTTTCAGGAGGTCTCTGACTAGAGATGACAGCTCCTTGGCTTTCTCCTCCGGGAGAAACACTTTTTTCTGGATTGTGTCCAGAATCATTCCCAGGAACAGTAGACTTGTCGTCGGAACCAGCTGTGACTTTGGAATATTCAGAATCCAACCGTGCTGGTGTAGCACCTCCTGAGATAGTGCTACTCCTACCAACAACTGCTCCCTGGATCTCGCCTTTATTAGGAGATCGCCCAAGTACAGGATAATTAAAACTCCCTTTTTTCGAAGGAGTATCATCATTTCCGCCATTACCTTGGTAAACACCCTCGGTGCCGTGGACAGTCCAAACGGCAGCGTCTGGAATTGGTAATGGCAATTCTGTACCGCAAATCTGAGGTACTCCTGGTGAGGATGATAAATGGGGACATGCAGGTAAGCATCCTTGATGTCCAGTGATACCATGTAATCCCCCTCGTCCAGGCTTGCAATAACCGCCCTGAGCGATTCCATCTTGAACTTGAATTTTTTTTATGTATGTGTTCAAGGATTTCAAATTTAAAATGGGTCTCACCGAACCGTCCGGTTTCGGTACCACAAACAGTGTGGAATAGTAACCCCGTCCTTGTTGAAGTAGGGGCACCTTGACTATCACCTGCTGGGAATACAGCTTGTGAATTGCCTCTAGCACAGCCTTCCTGCCCGAGGGAGTTGTTGGCAAGGCAGATTTGAGGAAACGGCGGGGGGGAGACGCCTCGAATTCCAGCTTGTACCCCTGAGATACTACTTGAAACATCCAGGGATACACCAGTGAGCGAGCCCACTGATCGCTGAAATTTTTGAGGCGGCCCCCCACCGTACCTGGCTCCACCTGTGGAGCCCCACCGTCATGCGGCGAACTTGGAAGAAGCGGGGGAGGACTTTTGCTCCTGGGAACCTGCTGTTTGTTGCAGCCTTTTTCCCCTACCTCTGCCTCTGGACAGAAAAGACCCGCCTTTTCCTCGCCTGTTTTTCTGGGTCCGAAAGGACTGTACCTGATAAAACGCCGCTTTCTTAGGCTGTGAGGGAACATGGGGTAAAAATGCTGACTTCCCAGCTGTTGCTGTGGAAACTAGGTCCGAGAGACCATCCCCGAATAACTCCTCACCCTTATAAGGCAAAACTTCCATGTGCCTTTTGGAATCTGCATCCCCTGTCCACTGCCGAGTCCATAAGCCTCTCCTAGCAGAAATGGACAATGCACTTATTTTAGATGCCAGCCGGCAGATCTCCCTCTGTGCATCTCTCATGTATAAGACTGAGTCTTTTATATGCTCTATGGTTAGCAGAATAGTGTCCCTGTCTAGGGTGTCAATATTTTCTGACAGGGAATCTGACCATGCAGCGGCAGCACTGCACATCCATGCTGACGCAATAGCTGGTCTAAGTATAATGCCTGAGTGTGTATATACAGACTTCAGGATCGCCTCCTGCTTTCTATCCGCAGGCTCCTTCAGGGCGGCCGTATCCGGAGACGGAAGTGCCACCTTTTTAGACAAACGTGTGAGCGCTTTATCCACCCTGGGAGGTGTTTCCCAACGTGACCTATCCTCTGGCGGGAAAGGGAACGCCATTAGTAACTTTTTAGAGATTACCAATCTTTTATCGGGGAAAGCCCACGCTTCTTCACACACTTCATTTAATTCTTCAGATGGGGGAAAAACTACGGGTAGTTTTTTCTCCCCAAACATAATACCCTTTTTAGTGGTACCTGGGTTTATATCCGAAATGTGTAACACCTCTTTCATTGCCTCAATCATGCAACGAATGGCCCTAGTGGACATTAGATTAGACTCATCGTCGTCGACACTGGTTTCAGTATCCGTGTCGACATCTGCGTCTGCCATCTGAGGTAGCGGGCGTTTTAGAGCCCCTGATGGCCTTTGAGACACCTGGGCAGGCACGTGCTGAGAAGCCGGCTGTCCCGCATTTGGCATGTCGTCAAATTTTTTGTGTAAGGAGTCGACACTTGCACGTAATTCCTTCCATAAAACCATCCACTCAGGTGTCTGCCCCGCAGGGGGTGACATCACTTCTACAGGCATCTGCTCCGCCTCCACATAATTTTCCTCATCAAACATGTCGACACAGCCGTACCGACACACAGCACACACACCGGGAATGCTCTAACAGAGGACAGGACCCCACAGAAGCCCTTTGGGGAGACAGAGAGAGAGTATGCCAGCACACACCAGAGCGCTATATAATGCAGGGACTAACTGAATTATGTCCCCTATAGCTGCTATAATATTTACCGCGCCTAAATTTAGTGCCCCCCCCCCCCCCTCTCTTTTTTACCCATTCTGTAGTGTAGACTGCAGGGGAGAGCCAGGAAGCTTCCTTCCAGCGGAGCTGTGAGGGAAAAATGGCGCCAGTGTGCTGAGGGAGATAGCTCCGCCCCTTTTTCGCAGACTTTTCTCCCGCTTTTTTAAGGATTCTGGCAGGGGTAATTATCACATATATAGCCTCTGGGGCTATATATTGTGATTGTTTTGCCAGCCAAGGTGTTTTTATTGCTGCTCAGGGCGCCCCCCCCAGCGCCCTGCACCCTCAGTGACCGGAGTGTGAAGTGTGTATGAGGAGCAATGGCGCACAGCTGCAGTGCTGTGCGCTACCTTGGTGAAGACAAAAGTCTTCATGCCGCCGATTTTCCGGACTTCTTCTTGCTTCTGGCTCTGTAAGGGGGGCGGCGGCGCGGCTCCGGGAACGAACACCAAGGCCAGTTCCATGCGGTCGATCCCTCTGGAGCTAATGGTGTCCAGTAGCCTAAGAAGCCCAAGCTAGCTGCAAGCAGGTAGGTTCGCTTTTTCTCCCCTTAGTCCCTCGTTGCAGTGAGCCTGTTGCCAGCAGGTCTCACTGTAAAATAAAAAACCTAAAATATACTTTCTTTCTAGGAGCTCAGGAGAGCCCCTAGTGTGCATCCAGCTCGGCCGGGCACAAAAATCTAACTGAGGCTTGGAGGAGGGTCATAGTGGGAGGAGCCAGTGCACACCAGGTAGTCTAAAAGCTTTCTTTTAGTTGTGCCCAGTCTCCTGCGGAGCCGCTATTCCCCATGGTCCTTTCGGAGTTCCCAGCATCCACTAGGACGTTAGAGAAATATTGCGCCAGGTCACGGGACCCTCAGGCGATAGCTGTGGACGCACTAGTGTCACCGTGGGTGTACCAGTCGGTTTATGTGTTCCCTCCTCTTCCTCTCATACCCAAGGTACTGAGGATAATAAGAAAAAATAAGAATTTACTTACCGATAATTCTATTTCTCGTAGTCCGTAGTGGATGCTGGGGACTCCGTAAGGACCATGGGGAATAGCGGCTCCGCAGGAGACAAGGCACAAAAGTAAAAGCTTTAGGATCAGGTGGTGTGCACTGGCTCCTCCCCCTATGACCCTCCTCCAAGCCTCAGTTAGGATACTGTGCCCGGACGAGCGTACACAATAAGGAAGGATTTTGAATCCCGGGTAAGACTCATACCAGCCACACCAATCACACTGTACAACCTGTGATCTGAACCCAGTTAACAGCATGATAACAGCGGAGCCTCTGAAAAGATGGCTCACAACAATAATAACCCGATTTTTGTAACAATAACTATGTACAAGTATTGCAGACAATCCGCACTTGGGATGGGCGCCCAGCATCCACTACGGACTACCAGAAATAGAATTATCGGTAAGTAAATTCTTATTTTCTCTGACGTCCTAAGTGGATGCTGGGGACTCCGTAAGGACCATGGGGATTATACCAAAGCTGCCAAACGGGCGGGAGAGTGCGGATGACTCTGCAGCACCGAATGAGAGAACTCCAGGTCCTCCTCAGCCAGGGTATCAAATTTGTAGAATTTTGCAAACGTGTTTGCCCCTGACCAAGTAGCAGCTCGGCAAAGTTGCAAAGCCGAGACCCCTCGGGCAGCCGCCCAAGATGAGCCCACCTTCCTTGTGGAATGGGCATTTACATATTTTGGCTGTGGCAGGCCTGCCACAGAATGTGCAAGCTGAATTGTACTACACATCCAACTAGCAATCGTCTGCTTAGAAGCAAGAGCACCCAGTTTGTTGGGTGCATACAGGATAACAGCAAGTCAGTTTTTCCTGACTCCAGCCGTCCTGGAAACCTATATTTTCAGGGCCCTGACAACATCTAGCAACTTGGAGTCCTCCAAGTCCCTAGTAGCCGCAGGTACCACAATAAGCTGGTTCAGGTGAAACGCTGACACCACCTTAGGGAGAAACTGGGGACGAGTCTGCAGCTCTGCCCTGTCCGAATGGACAATCAGATATGGGCTTTTGTGAGACAAAGCCGCCAATTCTGACACTCGCCTGGCCGAGGCCAGGGCCAACAGCATGGTCACTTTCCATGTGAGATATTTCAAATCCACAGATTTGAGCGGTTTAAACCAATGTGATTTGAGGAATCCCAGAACTACGTTGAGATCCCACAGTGCCACTGGAGGCACAAAAGGGGGTTGTATATGCAGTACTCCCTTGACAAACTTCTGGACTTCAGGAACTGAAGCCAATTCTTTCTGGAAGAAAATCGACAGGGCCGAAATTTGAACCTTAATGGACCCCAATTTGAGGCCCATAGACACTCCTGTTTGTAGGAAATGCAGGAATCGACCGAGTTGAAATTCCTCCGTGGGGGCCTTCCTGGCCTCACACCATGCAACATATTTTCGCCAAATGCGGTGATAATGTTGTGCGGTCACCTCCTTCCTGGCTCTGACCAGGGTAGGGATGACCTCTTCCGGAATGCCTTTTTCCCTTAGGATCCGGCGTTCAACCGCCATGCCGTCAAACGCAGCCGCGGTAAGTCTTGGAACAGACATGATCCTTGCTGAAGCAAGTCCCTTCTTAGTATCTCTTGAAGTTCCGGGTACCAAGTCCTTCTTGGCCAATCCGGAGCCACGAGTATAGTTCTTACTCCTCTCCGTCTTATAATTCTCAGTACCTTGGGTATGAGAGGCAGAGGAGGGAACACATACACCGACTGGTACACCCACGGTGTTACCAGAGCGTCCCAGCTATTGCCTGAGGGTCTCTTGACCTGGCGCAATACCTGTCCAGTTTTTTGTTCAGACGGGACGCCATCATGTCCACCTTTGGTCTTTCCCAACGGTCCACAATCATGTGGAAGACTTCCAGATGAAGTCCCCACTCTCCCGGGTGGAGGTCGTGCCTGCTGAGGAAGTCTGCTTCCCAGTTGTCCACTCCCGGAATGAACACCGCTGACAGTGTTATCACATGATTTTTCGCCCAGCGAAGAATCCTTGCTGCCATTGCCCTCCTGCTTCTTGTGCCGCCCTGTCTGTTTACGTGGGCGACTGCCGTGATGTTGTCCGACTGGATCAGCACCGGTTGACTTTGAAGCAGAGGTCTTCCTAGGCTCAGAGCATTGTAAATTGCCCTTAGCTCCAGTATATTTATGTGGAGAGAAGTCTCCAGACTTGACCACACTCCTTGGAAATTTCTTCCCTGTGTGACTGCTCCCCAGCCTCTCAGGCTGGCATCCGTGGTCACCAGGACCCAGTCCTGAATGCCGAATCTGCTGCCCTCTAGTAGATGAGCACTCTGCAGCCACCACAGAAGAGACACCCTTGTCCTTGGAGACAGGATTATCCGCTGATGCATCTGAAGATGCGATCCGGACCATTCGTCCAGCAGATCCCACTGAAAAATTCTTGCGTGAAGTCTGCCGAATGGAATCGCTTCGTAAGAAGCCACCATTTTTCCCAGGACTCTTGTGCATTGATGCACTGACACTTGGCCTGGTTTTAGGAGGTTTCTGACTAGCTCGGATAACTCCCTGGCTTTCTCCTCCGGGAGAAACACCTTTTTCTGGACTGTGTCCAGAATCATCCCTAGGAACAGCAGACGTGTCGTCGGAATCAGCTGCGATTTTGGAATATTTAGAATCCACCCGTGCTGTCGTAGAACTACTTGAGATAGTGCTACTCCGACCTCCAACTGTTCTCTGGACCTTGCCCTTTTCAGGAGATCGTCCAAGTAAGGGATAATTAAGACGCCTTTTCTTTGAAGAAGAATCATCATTTCGGCCATTACCTTGGTAAAGACCCGGGGTGCCGTGGACAATCCAAACGGCAGCGTCTGAAACTGATAATCACAGTTCTGTACCACGAACCTGAGGTACCCTTGGTGAGAAGGGCAAATTGGGACATGGAGGTAAGCATCCTTGATGTCCAGGGACACCATATAGTCCCCTTCTTCCTGGTTCGCTATCACTGCTCTGAGTGACTCCATCTTGATTTGAACCTTTGTATTTAAGTGTTCAAAGATTTCAGATTTAGAATAGGTCTCACCGAGCCGTCTGGCTTCAGTACCACAAATAGTGTGGAATAATACCCCTTTCCTTGTTGTAGGAGGGGTACTTTGATTATCACCTGCTGGGAATACAGCTTGTGAATTGTTTCCAATACTGCCTCCCTGTCGGAGGGAGACGTTGGTAAAGCAGACTTCAGGAACCTGCGAGGGGGAGACGTCTCGAATTTCCAATCTGTACCCCTGGGATACTACTTGTAGGATCCAGGGGTCCACTTGCGAGTGAGCCCACTGCGCGCTGAAACTCTTGAGACGACCCCCCACCGCACCTGAGTCCGCTTGTACGGCCCCAGCGTCATGCTGAGGACTTGGCAGAAGCGGTGGAGGGCTTCTGTTCCTGGGAAGGGGCTGCCTGCTGCAGTCTTCTTCCCTTTCCTCTACCCCTGGGCAGATATGACTGGCCTTTTGCCCGCTTGCCCTTATGGGGACGAAAGGACTGAGGCTGAAAAGACGGTGTCTTTTTCTGCTGAGATGTGACTTGGGGTAAAAAAGGTGGATTTTCCAGCTGTTGCCGTGGCCACCAGGTCCGATGGACCGACCCCAAATAACTCCTCCCCTTTATACGGCAATACTTCCATGTGCCGTTTGGAATCTGCATCACCTGACCACTGTCGTGTCCATAAACATCTTCTGGCAGACATGGACATCGCACTTACTCTTGATGCCAGAGTGCAAATATCCCTCTGTGCATCTCGCATATATAGAAATGCATCCTTTAAATGCTCTATAGTCAATAAAATACTGTCCCTGTCAAGGGTATCAATATTTTCAGTCAGGGAATCCGACCAAGCCACCCCAGCGCTGCACATCCAGGCTGAGGCGATCGCTGGTCGCAGTATAACACCAGTATGTGTGTATATACTTTTTAGGATATTTTCCAGCCTCCTATCAGCTGGCTCCTTGAGGGCGGCCGTATCTGGAGACGGTAACGCCACTTGTTTTGATAAGCGTGTGAGCGCCTTATCCACCCTAGGGGGTGTTTCCCAACGCGCCCTAACTTCTGGCGGGAAAGGGTATAACGCCAATAATTTTCTATCGGGGGAAACCCACGCATCATCACACACTTCATTTAATTTATCTGATTCAGGAAAAACTACAGGTAGTTTTTTTTTCCCACCCCACATAATACCCTTTTTTGTGGTACTTGTAGTATCAGAAATATGTAACACCTCCTTCATTGCCCTTAACATGTAACGTGTGGCCCTAATGGAAAATACGTTTGTTTCTTCACCGTCGACACTGGAGTCAGTGTCCGTGTCTGTGTCGACCGACTGAGGTAAATGGGCGTTTTAAAGCCCCTGACGGTGTTTGAGACGCCTGGACAGGTACTAATTGGTTTGCCGGCCGTCTCATGTCGTCAACCGACCTTGCAGCGTGTTGACATTATCACGTAATTCCCTAAATAAGCCATCCATTCCGGTGTCGACTCCCTAGAGAGTGACATCACCATTACAGGCAATTGCTCCACCTCCTCACCAACATCGTCCTCATACATGTCGACACACACGTACCGACACACAGCACACACACAGGGAATGCTCTGATAGAGGACAGGACCCCACTAGCCCTTTGGGGAGACAGAGGGAGAGTTTGCCAGCACACACCAAAACGCTATAATTATACAGGGACAACCTTATATAAGTGTTTTCCCTTATAGCATCTTAATATATTATAATATCGCCACATAAAATGCCCCCCCTCTCTGTTTTAACCCTGTTTCTGTAGTGCAGTGCAGGGGAGAGCCTGGGAGACTTCCTAGCAGCGGAGCTGTGTAGGAAAATGGCGCTGTGTACTGAGGAGAATAGGCCCCGCCCCCTTTTCGGCTGGCTTCTTCTCCCGTTTTTCTGACAACCTGGCAGGGGTTAAATACATCCATATAGCCCCAGAGGCTATATGTGATGTATTTTTAGCCAGCATAGGTACTTTCATTGCTGCCCAGGGCGCCCCCCCCAGCGCCCTGCACCCTCAGTGACCGTTTGTGTGAAGTGTGCTGAGAGCAATGGCGCACAGCTGCCGTGCTGTGCGCTACCTTAAGAAGACTGGGAAGTCTTCAGCCGCCGATTTCTGGACCTCTTCTCTCTTCAGCATCTGCAAGGGGGTCGGCGGCGCGGCTTCGGTGACCCATCCAGGCTGTACCTGTGATCGTCCCTCTGGAGCTAGTGTCCAGTAGCCTAAGAAGCCAATCCATCCTGCACGCAGGTGAGTTCACTTCTTCTCCCCTAAGTCCCTTGTTGCAGTGAGCCTGTTGCCAGCAGGACTCACTGAAAATAAAAAACCTAACAAAACTTTTACTCTAAGCAGCTCTTTAGGAGAGCCACCTAGATTGCACCCTTCTCGGCCGGGCACAAAAACCTAACTGAGGCTTGGAGGAGGGTCATAGGGGGAGGAGCCAGTGCACACCACCTGATCCTAAAGCTTTTACTTTTGTGCCCTGTCTCCTGCGGAGCCGCTATTCCCCATGGTCCTTACGGAGTCCCCAGCATCCACTTAGGACGTCAGAGAAAGAGGAGTAAGAACTATATTCATCGTTCCGGATTGGCCAAGAAGAACTTGGTACCCAGAACTACAAGAAATGATCTCAGAGGACCCATGGCCTCTGCCTCTCAGACAGGACCTGTTACAGCAGGGGCCCTGTCTGTTCCAAGACTTACCGCGGCTGCGTTTGACGGCATGGCGGTTGAACGCCGGATCCTAGCGGAAAATAAGATTTTACTCACCGGTAAATCTATTTCTCGTAGTCCGTAGTGGATGCTGGGACTCAGCAAGGACCATGGGGAATAGCGGCTCCGCAGGAGACTGGGCACAACTAAAGAAAGCTTTAGGACTACCTGGTGTGCACTGGCTCCTCCCACTATGACCCTCCTCCAGACCTCAGTTAGGATACTGTGCCCAGAAGAGCTGACACAATAAGGAAGGATTTTGAATCCCGGGTAAGACTCATACCAGCCACACCAATCACACCGTATAACTCGTGATACTATACCCAGTTAACAGTATGAAATATAACTGAGCCTCTCAACAGATGGCTCAACAATAACCCTTTAGTTAAACAATAACTATATACAAGTATTGCAGACAATCCGCACTAGGGATGGGCGCCCAGCATCCACTACGGACTACGAGAAATAGATTTACCGGTGAGTAAAATCTTATTTTCTCTGACGTCCTAAGTGGATGCTGGGACTCCGTAAGGACCATGGGGATTATACCAAAGCTCCCAAATGGGCGGGAGAGTGCGGATGACTCTGCAGCACCGAACGAGCAAACTCTAGGTCCTCCTCAGTCAGGGTATCAAACTTGTAGAATTTTGCAAATGTGTTTGACCCCGACCAAGTAGCTGCTCGGCAAAGTTGTAAAGCCGAGACCCCTCGGGCAGCCGCCCAAGAAGAGCCCACCTTCCTCGTGGAATGGTCTTTCACTGATCTAGGATGCGGCAGTCCAGCCGCAGAATGTGCAAGCTGAATCGTACTACAGATCCAGCGAGCAATAGTCTGCTTTAAAGCAGGAGCACCCAGCTTGTTGGGTGCATACAGGATAAACAGCGAGTCAGTTTTCCTGACACTAGCTGTCCTGGAAACATAAATTTTCAGGGCCCTGACTACGTCCAACAACTTGGAATCCTCCAAGTCTTTAGTAGCCGCAGGCACTACAATAGGTTGGTTCAAATGAAAAGCTGATACCACCTTAGGGAGAAACTGGGGACGAGTCCTCAATTCTGCCCTATCCATATGGAAAATCAGAAAAAAGGGCTTTTACATGACAAAGCCGCCAATTCTGACACACGCCTGGCCGAAGCCAAGGCCAACAGCGCATGACCACTTTCCACGTGAGATATTTCAAATCCACGGTTTTAAGTGGCTCAAACTAATGCGACTTTAGGAAATCCAACACCACGTTGAGATCCCAAGGTGCCACTGGAGGCACAAAAGGGGTCTGAATATGCAGCACTCCCTTAACAAATGTCTGAACTTCAGGCAGTGAAGCTAGTTCTTTCTGGAAGAAAATCGACAGAGCCGAAATCTGGACCTTAATGGAACCCAATTTTAGGCCCATAGTCACCCCTGACTGTAGGAAGTGCAGAAAACGGCCCAGCTGAAATTCCTTCGTTGGGGCCTTCCTGGCCTCACACCACGCAACATATTTTCGCCATATGAGGTGATAATGGTTTGCGGTCACTTCTTTCCTAGCTTTAATCAGCGTAGGGATGACTTCCTCCGGAATGCCCTTTTCCTTCAGGATCCGGCGTTCAACCGCCATGCCGTCAAACGCAGCCGCGGTAAGTCTTGGAACAGACAGGGTCCCTGCTGCAGCAGGTCCTGTCTGAGCGGCAGAGGCCATGGGTCCTCTGAGATCAGTTCTTGAAGTTCCGGGTACCAAGCTCTTCTTGGCCAATCCGGAACAATGAGTATAGTTCTTACTCTTTTTCTTATTATCCTCAGTACCTTGGGTATGAGAGGAAGAGGAGGGAACACATAAACCGACTGGTACACCCACGGTGTCACTAGAGCGTCCACAGCTATTGCCTGAGGGTCTCTCGACCTGGCGCAATATCTTTCTAGCTTTTTGTTTAGGCGGGACGCCATCATGTCCACCTGTGGCTGTTCCCAACGGTTTACAATCAGCTGGAAGACTTCTGGATGAAGTCCCCACTCTCCCGGGTGGAGGTCGTGCCTGCTGAGGAAGTCTGCTTCCCAGTTGTCCACTCCCGGAATGAACACTGCTGACAGTGCTAACACATGATTTTCCGCCCATCGGAGAATCCTTGTGGCTTCTGCCATCGCCATCCTGCTTCTTGTGCCGCCCTGTCGGTTTACATGGGCGACTGCCGTGATGTTGTCTGACTGAATCAGTACCGGCTGGTTTTGAAGCAGGGGTCTTGCCTGACTTAGGGCATTGTAAATGGCCCTCAGTTCCAGAATATTTATGTGTAGGGAAGTCTCCTGACTTGACCATAGTCCCTGGAAGTTTCTTCCCTGTGTGACTGCCCCCCAGCCTCGAAGGCTGGCATCCGTGGTCACCAGGACCCAGTCCTGTATGCCGAATCTGCGGCCCTCTTGAAGATGAGCACTCTGCAGCCACCACAGCAGAGACACCCTGGTCCTTGGAGACAGGGTTATCAGCCGATGCATCTGAAGATGCGATCCGGACCACTTGTCCAACAGGTCCCACTGAAAGGTCCTTGCATGGAACCTGCCGAATGGAATTGCTTCGTAGGAAGCTACTATTTTTCCCAGGACTCGCGTGCAGTGATGCACCGACACCTGTTTTGGTTTCAGGAGGCCTCTGACTAGAGATGGCTTTCTCCTCCGGGAGAAACACTTTTTTCTGTTCTGTGTCCAGAACCATCCCCAGGAACAGTAGACGTGTCGTAGGGTCCAGCTGTGACTTTGGAATATTTAGAATCCAACCGTGCTGTTGTAGCACCTCCCGAGATAGTGCTACCCCGACCAACAACTGCTCCCTGGACCTCGCCTTTCTCAGGAGATCGTCCAAGTACGGGATAATTAAAACTCCCTTTTTTCGAAGGAGTATCATCATTTCCGCCATCACCTTGGTAAATACCCTCGGTGCCGTGGACAGTCCAAACGGCAGCGTCTGGAATTGGTAATGGCAATCCTGTACCACAAATCTGAGGTACTCCTGGTGAGGATGGTAAATGGGGACATGCAAGTAAGCATCCTTGATGTCCAGGGATACCATGTAATCCCCCTCGTCCAGGCTCGCAATAACCGCCCTGAGCGATTCCATCTTGAACTTGAATTTTTTTATGTATGTGTTCAAGGATTTCAAATTTAAAATGGGTCTCACCGAACCGTCCGGTTTCGGTACCACAAATAGTGTGGAATAGTAACCCCGGCCTTGTTGAAGTAGGGGTACCTTGATTATCACCTGCTGGGAATACAGCTTGTGAATTGCCGCTAGCACCGGCTCCCTGTCTGAGGGAGCAATCGGCAAGGCAGATTTTAGGAACCGGTGGGGTGGAGACGCCTCGAATTCCAGTTTGTACCCCTGAGATACTATTTGAAGGATCCAGGGATCCACCTGTGAGCGAGCCCACTGATCGCTGAAATTCTTGAGGCGGCCCCCCACCGTACCTGGCTCCGCCTGTGGAGCCCCACCGTCATGCGGCGGACTTGGAAGAAGAAGCGGGGGAGGACTTTTGCTCCTGGGAACCTGCTGTTTGTTGCAGTCTTTTTCCCCTACCTCTGCCTCTGGACAGAAAGGACCCACCTTTTCCACGCCTGTTTTTCTGGGTCCGAAAGGACTGAACCTGATAAAACGGCGCCTTCTTAGGCTGTGAGGGGACATGGGGTAAAAATGCTGACTTCCCAGACGTTGCTGTGGAAACTAGGTCCGAGAGACCATCCCCAAATAATTCCTCACCCTTATATGGTAACACTTCCATGTGCTTTTTTGAATCTGCATCTCCTGTCCACTGGCGAGTCCATAAGCCTCTCCTAGCAGAAATGGACAATGCACTTACTTTAGATGCCAATCGACAGATTTCCCTTTGTGCATCTCTCATATATAAGACTGAGTCTTTTATATGGTCTATGGTTAACAGGATCGTGTCTCTGTCTAATGTGTCAATATTTTCTGACAGTTTATCTGACCACGCAGCGGCAGCACTGCACATCCAAGCTGACGCAATAGCTGGCCTAAGTATAATGCCTGTGTGTGTATATACAGACTTCAGGATCGCCTCCTGCTTTCTATCAGCAGGTTCCTTGAGGGCGGCCGTATCCGGAGACGGTAGTGCCACCTTTTTAGACAAACGTGTGAGCGCTTTATCCACTCTAGGGGGTGTTTCCCAACGTGACCTATCCTCTGGCGGGAAAGGGAACGCCATTAGTACCTTCTTAGGAATTACCAATTTTTTTTATCAGGGAAAGCCCACGCTTCTTCACACACTTCATTTAATTCATCTGATGGGGGAAAAACTACGGGTAGTTTTTTCTCTCCAAACATAATACCCTTTTTAGTGGTACCAGTAGTTATATCAGAAATGTTAACAACTCTTTCATTGCCTCAATCATACAGTGAATGGCCTTAGTGGGCATCAGGTTTGACTCATCGTCGTCGACACTGGTGTCAGTATCCGTGTCGACATCTAGGTCTGCTTGAGGTAGCGGGCGTTTTAGAGCCCCTGACGACCCATGCGACGCCTGGGCAGGCACGAGCTGAGAAGTCGGCTGTCCCACATTTGGCATGTCGTCGATTTTCTTATATAAGGAGTCTATACGTGCACTCATTACTTTCCATAAGCCCATCCACTCAGGTGTCTGCCCCGCAGGGGGTGACATCCCTTCTAAAGGCATCTGCTCCGCCTCCACATCATTATCCTCATCAAACATGTCGACACAGCCGTACCGACACACCGCACACACACAAGGAATGCTCCAGGACCCACAAAAGCCCTTTGGGGGACAGAGTGAGAGTATGCCAGCACACACCAGAGCGCTATATAATGCAGGGACTAACTAAGTTATGTCCCCTATAGCTGCTTTTTATATTATATATGTATTGCGCCCAAATTTAGTGCCCCCCCTCTCTGTTTTTACCCTGTTCTGAAGTGTAGACTGCAGGGGAGAGCCAGGGAGCTTCCTTCCAGCGGATCTGTGAAGGAGAAATGGCGCCAGTGTGTCTGAGGGATAGCTCCGCCCCTTTTCCGCGGCCTATTCTCACGCTTTTTTCTGGATTCTGGCAGGGGAATTTACCACATATATAGCCTCTAGGGCTATATATTGTGGTATTTTTGCCAGCCAAGGTGTTTTTATTGCAGCTCAGGGCGCCGCCCCCCCCCCCCCCCCCCCAAGCGCCCTGCACCCTCAGTGACCGGAGTGTGAAGTGTGCATGAGGAGCAATGGCGCACAGCTGCAGTGCTGTGCGCTACCTTGGTGAAGACTGATGTCTTCTGCCGCCGATTTTTCGGACCTCTTCTTGCTTCTGGCTCTGTAAGGGGGACGGCGGCGCGGCTCCGGGACCGAACACCAAGGACTGGGCCTGCGGTCGATCCCTCTGGAGCTAATGGTGTCCAGTAGCCTAAGAAGCCCAATCCGGCTGCAAGCAGGCGAGTTCGCTTCTTCTCCCCTTAGTCCCTCGCTGCAGTGAGCCTGTTGCCAGCAGGTCTCACTGAAAATAAAAAACCTAAAATTATACTTTCTTTCTAAGGGCTCAGGAGAGCCCCTAGTGTGCATCCAACCTCGGCCGGGCACGAAATCTAACTGAGGCTTGGAGGAGGGTCATAGTGGGAGGAGCCAGTGCACACCAGGTAGTCCTAAATCTTTCTAGAGTGCCCAGCCTCCTTCGGAGCCTGCTATTCCCCATGGTCCTTACGGAGTTCCCAGCATCCACTAGGACGTTAGAGAAACCTGAGGTAACGTTTCCTCCCTCTCATGAACTGAACGCACTTTTTGAAAAAGCTTGGGAAAATCCTGACAAAAAGATACATGTTCCCAAAAGAATTCCAATGGCATATCCGTTTTCCTCTGGGGACAGGGAAAGGTGGGAGTCAATCCCCACGGTAGACAAAGCTTTATCGCGTCTTTCCAAAAAGGTAGTGCTTCCATCCCCCGACACGGCAGCCCTAAAGGAAAATACCATGAAATCCATTTATGTCACTACAGGGTTGCTACTCAGGCCTGCCGTTGCTTCGGCATGGGTGAGTAGCGCTATTGAAAAGTGGGCAGATAACTTGTCCTCTGAGGTAGATACCCTAGACAGGGAAAGTGTGATTTTGACTTTGGGTCACATCAAGGACGCTGCAGCATATTTAAAAGAAGCTGTAAGGGATATTGGCCTTTTGGTATCAAGGGCCAATGCCATGGCAGTCTCAGCAAGGAGAGCATTGTGGATTAATCAATGGAATGCTGATGCTGACTCTAAGAAGGCGATGGAGTCTCTACCGTTTAACGGTAAGGTCTTGTTTGGTGACGGCCTCACTGACCTGGTGTCTACGGCTACCGCGGGTAAGTCATCTTTTTTACCTTATGTTCCTGCACAGCAGAAGAAAATCGCCTCACTATCAGATGCAGTCCTTTCGTCCCAACAAATTTAAAAGGGATGTGGGTCCTCCTTCCTTGCTGCGAGGAGGAGAGGAAGGGGAAAAAGGTCACAGGCTGTGGCAAGTTCTCAGGAGCAGAAGTCCTCTCCGGCTTCTACCAAATCCACCGCATGACGCTGGGGCTCCTCTGCGGGAGTCCGCACCAGTGGGGGCACATCTCAAACTCTTCAGTCAGGTCTGGGTGCACTTGGATAGTAGACATAGTAGCCCAAGGGTAAAAGTTAGAGTTTCAAGACGTGCCCCCTCACCGATTTTTCAAAACGGCTTTGCCAGCTTCTCTTCCAGAAAGGGAGATAGTAAGCACTGCGATACTAAAGTTGTGTCAAAATCAAGAGATTGTCACGGTACCCCCGTCTCAACAGGGGGAAGGTTTTTATTCGAGCCTGTTCGTGGTCTCGAAGCCAGATGGCTCACTCAGACCGATTCTAAACCTAAAATCCCTCAATTTCTTTCTGAAAAGATTCAAGATCAAGATGGAGTCTCTACGAGCAGTGATCTCCAGTCTGGAGGAGGGGGGATTTTATGGTGTCGGTCGACATAAAAGATGCCTACTTACATGTCCACATATATCCTCCACATCAGCCTTACCTGAGATTTGCTGTGCAGGATTGTCATTACCAATTTCAGACGTTGCCGTTTGGTCTGTCCACGGCTCCGAGGATTTTCACCAAAGTAATGGCGGAAATGATGGTTCTCCTGCGAAGGCAGGGAATCACAATTATCCCGTACTTGGACGATCTCCTCATAAAGGCGAGGTCCAAGGAGCAATTGTTGAAGAATGTTGCTCTTTCACAGACGATTCTGCAACAACACGGTTGGCTCCTAAATTTGCCAAAATCACAGTTGGATCCAACGACATGGCTGTCGTTCCTGGGTATGATTCGGGATACAGAATTGCAGAGAGTTTTTCTTCCAGTGGAAAAAGCTCTGGAAATACAGAACAAGGTAAAACAGATTCTGAAACCGGCAAAGGTGTGTTCTTCACTGCACTCGGTTGCTGGGGAAGATGGTGGCGGCCTACGAGGCCATTCCGTATGGCAGGTTCCATGCCAGGGTGTTTCAGTGGAACCTGCTGGACCAGTGGTCCGGGTCTCACCTGGACATGCACCGGAAAATCATACTATCTCCCAGGACCAGAATTTCCCTTCTGTGGTGGCTGCACAGTTCTCACCTTCTGGAGGGACGCAGGTTCAGGATTCAGGATTGGATCCTGGTGACCACGATGCAAGCCTCCGAGGCTGGGGAGCAGTCACACAGGGAAGAAACTTTCAGGGAAAGTGGTCAAGCCAGGAAGCTTGTCTACACATAAACATTCTGGAATTAAGAGCCATCCACAACGGCATACTGCAAGCAGAACATCTTCTACGAGGTCTGCCGGCCTTGATTCAATCAGACAACATGACAATAGTGGCGTACATAAACCGCCAAGGCGGAACAAACAGCAGAGCGGCGATTGCCGAGGCCACGAAGATTCTTCGCTGGGCGAAAAGATATGCCAGCGCTCTGGCAGCGGTCTTCATTCCAGGAATGGACAACTGAGAAGCAGACTTCCTCAGCAGACACTATCTCCATCCAGGAGAGTGGGGTCTTCATCAAGAGATCTTCGCAGAAGTGACAAGTCGTTGGGGAGTTCCTCAAGTGGACATGATGGTGTCCCGCCTCATCAAGAAACTTTAGAGATATTGTTCCAGGTCAAGGGACCCTCAGGCGATAGCGGTGGACGCCCTAGTGACACCGTGGGTGTTTCAGTCGGTCTATGTGTTCCCTCCACTTCCACTCATTCCAAAGGTGATAAAAAATAAAATAAAAAGATTTTAAACCTACCGGTAAATCTTTTTCTCCTAGTCCGTAGAGGATGCTGGGGACTCCGTAAGGACCATGAGGTATAGACGGGCTTCGCAGGAGACATGGGCACTCTAAGACTTTAGAATGGGTGTGCACTGGCTCCTCCCTCTATGCCCCTCCTCCAGACCTCAGTTAGAGAAACTGTGCCCAGAGGAGACGGACAGTAAGAGGAAAGGATTTTTGTTAGTCTTAGGGCAAGATTCATAACAGCACACACCATCCACACCGTATAACATGGAATATACGAACCAGTTAACAGTATGAAACAAAACAGCATCAGCCCGAGACTGATCAAAACTGTAACATAACCCTTATGGAAGCAAAAACTATATACAAGTCTTCCAGAATTTAGTCCGCACTGGGACGGGCGCCCAGCATCCTCTACGGACTAGGAGAAAAAGATTTACCGGTAGGTTTAAAATCTTATTTTCTCTTACGTCCTAGAGGATGCTGGGGACTCCGTAAGGACCATGGGGATTATACCAAAGCTCCAGACCGGGCGGGAGAGTGCGGATGACTCTGCAGCACCGATTGAGCAAACACGAGGTCCTCCTCAGCCAGGGTATCAAATTTGTAGAATTTTGCAAAAGTGTTTGAACCCGACCAAGTAGCTGCTCGGCACACCTGTAATGCCGAGACGCCTCGGGCAGCCGCCAAAGAAGAGCCCACCTTCCTAGTGGAATGGGCCTTTACAGAAATTGGAACCGGCAATCCAGCCGTAGAATGAGCCTGCTGAATCGTGTTACAGATCCAGCGGGCAATAGTCTGCTTAGAAGCAGGGGCGCCAACCTTGTTGGCAGCATACAGGACAAACCGTGCCTCTGTTTTCCTAACCCGAGCCGTCCTGGCTACATAAACTTTTAAGGCCCTGACTACATCGAGACTTGTAATCCTCCCAGTCCCCCGTAGCCACAGGCACCACAATAGGTTGGTTCATATGAAACGATGAAACCACCTTAGGCAGAAAGCAATGAGTATTGTCTGCACTCTTTTTCTTCTTATGATTCTCAATATTTTGGAGATGAGAGGAAGAGGAGGGAATACATAGACCAACTGAAACACCCATGGTGTCACCAGGGCGTCTACCGCTACTGCCTGAGGGTCCCTTGACCTGGCACAATACCTCCAAAGCTTCTTGTTGAGGCGTGACGCCATCATGTCTATTTGAGGAAGTCCCCAACGACTTGTTATTTCCACAAAAACTTCTTGATGAAGTACCCACTCTCCTGGATCGAGATCGTGTCTGCTTCCCAGTTGTCCACTCCTGGAATGACTGCTGACAGAGCGCTTACGTGATTTTCCGCCCAGCGCAGAATCCTTGTGGTTTCCGCCATTGCCACTCTGCTCCTTGTCCCACGTTGGCGGTTTACATGAGCCACGGCTGTGACGTTGTCTGATTGAATCAGAACCGGTAGGTCGCGAAGAAGATTCTCCGCTTGTCGTAGGCCGTTGTATATGGCCCTTAATTCCAGTATGTTGATTTGTAGACAAGCCTCCTGGCTTGACCATGTTCCCTGAAAATTTCTTCCTTGTGTGACTGCTCCCCATCCTCGGAGGCTCGCGTCCGTGGTCACCAGAACCCAGTCTTGAATGCCGAACCTGCGACTCTCTAGAAGGTGAGCACTCTGCAGCCACCACAGGAGACACACCCTGGCCCTGGGGGACAGGCTTATTTTCAGATGTATTTGAAGATGGGACCCAGACCACTTGTCCAGAAGGTCCCACTGAAATGTCCTCGCATGAAGCCTGCCGAAGGGGATGGCCTCGTAAGTCGCCACCATCTTCCCCAGTACTCGAGTGCATTGATGGACTGACACTTTTTCGGTTTTATCAGGTCTCTGACCATGTTCTGGAGTTCTAGGGCTTTTTCCATCGGGAGAAAAACCCTCTTTTGTTCCGTGTCCAGAATAATGCCCAAGAAAGATAGCCGAGTCGTTGGAACTAACTGTGACTTTGGTAGATTCAGAATCCAGCCATGTTGCTGCAGCACTCTCAGGGAGAGCGACACGCTTTTCAGCAACCGATCTCTCGATTTCGCTTTTATCAGGAGATCGTCCAAGTACGAGATAAGTGTGACTCCCTGCCTGCGCAGGAGCACCATCATTTCCGCCATTACCTTGGTGAAAATCCTCGGGCCCGTGGAAAGCCCAAACGGCAACGTCTGAAACTGGTAATGACAGTCCTGTACAGCGAATCTCAGGTACGCTTGATGAGGGGGATATATGGGGACATGAAGGTATGCATCCTTTATGTCTAGTGACACCATAAAATCCCCCCTTCCAGGCTGGAGATAACCGCCCGGAGCGATTCCATCTTGAATTTGAACTTTTTCAAGTACAGGTTTAGGGATTTTAGATTTAGAATGGGCCTGACTGAGCCATCCGGTTTCGGAACCACAAACAGGGTTGAATAGTATCCCTTCCCCTGTTGAACTAGGGGAACCTTGACAATCACTTACCGTTGATACAGCTTTTGAATTGCAGCTAATACTATCTCCCTCTCGGGGGGAGACGCCGGTAAAGCAGATTTGAAAAATCGGCGCGGAGGCACGTCTTCGAATTCCAGCTTGTATCCTTGGGATACAATTTCCACCGCCCATGGATCCACGTCTGATTGAACCCAGACGTGGCTGAAGAGTCGAAGACGTGCCCCCACCGGCGCGGACTCCCTCAGTGGAGCCCCAGCGTCATGCGGTGGATTTAGTAGAAGCCGGGGAGGACTTCTGCTCCTGGGAACTAGCCGTAACAGGCATTCTTTTCCATCTACCCTTACCTCTGGCGAGGAAGGAAGAGCCCTGACCTCTTCTGGACCTATGCGACCGAAAGGACTGCATCTGATATTGTGGTGTTTTCTTTTGCTGTGGGGGAACATAAGGTAAAAAAGTAGATTTACCCGCGGTAGCTGTGGAAACCAGGTCCGCGAGACCTTCCCCAAATAAAACCTCACCCTTGTAAGGCAAAACTTCCATATGTCTCTGAGTCTGCATCACCCGTCCATGGCGGGTCCACAGGGCTCGCCTAGCAGAAATCGCCATGGCGTTGGCTCTCGAACCTAGCAGCCCAACGTCTCTCTGAGCGTCTCTCATATATAGGACTGCGTCTTTAATGTGACCTAAGGTCAATAAAATGGTATCCCTATCTAGGATATCAATGTCAGCTGACAAGGTATCTGTCCACGCTGCTACAGTGCTACAAACCCAAGCCGACGCTATTGCCGGTCTGAGCAAAGCACCCGTATGTGTATAAAATTGATTTTAAAGTAGTCTCCTGTCTGCGATCAGCAGGATCCTTGAGGGCCGCCGTGTCTGGAGACGGTAGCGCCACCTTTTTGGACAAGTGCGCTAAAGCCTTGTCCACCCTGGGCGAGAATTCCCACCGTAACCTGTCCTGTTCCGGGAAAGGATACGCCATAAGAATTCTCTTGGGAATCTGCAGTTTGTCTGGAGCTTCCCAAGCTTTTTCAAATAACTCATTTAGCTCATAAGATGGGGGAAAGGTTACCTCAGGTTTCTTTTCCTTAAACATGCATACCCTCGTGTCAGGGACAGAGGGGTCATCTGTGATATGCAAAACTTCTTTTATTGCAATAATCATATAATGAATACTTTTGGCCACCCTTGGGTGTAACCTCGCATCATCGTAGTCGACACTGGAGTCAGAATCCGTGTCGGTATTCGTGTCTGCTACTTGGGACAGTGGACGTTTCTTAGACCCTGAAGGGCCCTGTGACACAGTCAAAGCCATGGATTGACTCCATGTTCTATCCCTGGACTCTGCTTTGTCCAATCTCTTATGTAATAAAAACACATTTGCATTTAAAACATTCCACATATCCAACCAATCAGGTGTTGGCGTTGCCGACGGAGACACCACAATCATCTGCTCCACCTCCTCCTTAGATGAGCCTTCCGCTTCAGACATGCCGATACACACGTACCGACACCCCCACACACTCAGGGATATATCTATATGGAGACAGTCCCCCAATAAGGCCCCTTGGAGAGACAGAGAGAGAGTATGCCAGCACACACCCAGCGAATAAAATCCCAGTAGTACAGCGCTTTTATATAAATATATATAATTACACTCACTGCGCCAATTAAATGTGCCCCCCCTCTTTTTTGTCCTCTGTAACAGTGTTCAGCAGGGGAGAGTCCGGGGAGCCAGCTTCTCTGCAGTGTGCTGTGGAGAAAATGGCGCTGGTTAGTGCTGGAGAATCAAGCTCCGCCCCCTCAGCGGCAGGCTTTGGTCCCGCTCAAATTATTTATCTTGGCGGGGGTTTTTAATATACCGCCTCTGCCGTATCTAATCTCTATGCCAGTGTCCCTTGAGGTTAATATTGCTGCCCAGGGCGCCCCCCCTGCGCCCTGCACCCATACAGTGCCCGCTGTGTGTTATGTGTGGGAGCAATGGCGCGCCGCGTTACCTCAGTGAAGATCTGAAGTCTTCTGCCGCCTTTGAAGTCTTCTTTCTTCTTAATACTCACCTGGCTTCAATCTTCCGGCTCTGTGAGGAGGACGGCGGCGCGGCTTCGGGACGAACGGCGAGGGTGAGACCTGCGTTCCGACCCTCTGGAGCTAATGGTGTCCAGTAGCCAAAGAAGCAGAGCCTATCATTTAAGTAGGTCTGCTTCTTTCCCCTCAGTCCCACGATGCAGGGAGCCTGTTGCCAACAGCGCTCCCTGAAAATAAAAAACCTAACAAAAGTCTTTTTCAGAGAAACTAGGAGAGCTCCCCTGCAGTGCACCCAGTCTCCTATGTGCACAGGATCTAACTGAGGTCTGAAGGAGGGGCATAGAGGGAGGAGCCAGTGCACACCCATTCTAAAGTCTTTAGAGTGCCCATGTCTCCTGCGGAGCCCATCTATACCCCATGGTCCTTACGGAGTCCCCAGCATCCTCTAGGACGTAAGAGAAATTATAAGAAGAAGAACAAGGGTTCAGGCGATCCTCATTGTTCCAAAAAGGGCCTGGTATCCAGATCTTCAAAAGTTGCTCATAGAAGATCCCTGGCCTCTTCCGCTTCGGGAGGACCTGTTACAACAGAGACCGTGCGTGTATCATGACTTACCGCGGCTGCTTTTGACGGCGTGGCGGTTGTGCGCCAAATCCTAGCCCGAAAGGGTATTCCCAGTGAAGTCATTCCTACACTTCTTCAGGCTAGAAAAGAAGTAACGGCAAAGCATTACCACCGTATTTGGAGAAAATTGTGTCTTGGTGTGAATCCAAGAAGGCTCCTACGGAAAAATTTCACCTGTGGCGTTTGCTCCATTTCCTACAAGCAGGTGTGGATGTGGGCCTAAAGTACAGATTTCTATTAAAGTACAGATTTCAGCCTTGTTGATCTTTTTTCAAAAAGAATTGGCCTCCCTTCCAGAAGTTCAGACCTTTGTAAAAGGCGTGCTGCACATCCAACCTCCCTTTGTGCACCCAGTGGCACCATGGGACCTTTTCTAGCAATCACATTGGTTTAAACCTTTGCGCAAGGTTGAGTTAAAATTCCTTACTTGGAAAGTGGTCATGTTGTTGGCCTTGGCGTCTGCGAGGCGAGTGTCCGAGTTGGCGGCTTTGTCTCACAAAAGCCCCTATTTGATTTTCCATGCTGATACAGCGGAGTTGTGAACTCGTCAGCAATTTCTGCCAAAAGTGGTTTCATAATTTCATGTTAACCAGCCTATTGTGGTGCTAGTGGCTACTGACGTCTTGGCGGAATCGAAGTCTCTCGATGTGGTCAGAGCTTTGAAGATCTATGTCGCCAGAACGGCACAGATTAGGAAACCAGAGGCTCTGTTTGTCCTGTGGGCTCCCAGCAAGATTGGGGTTCCTGCTTCTAAGCAGACTATTGCGCGCTGGATTTGTAATACGATTCAGCAGGCTCATTCTACGGCAGGATTGCCGTTACCGAAAATTGGTGAAAGCCCATTCTACCAGAAAGGTGGGCCCATCCTGGGAGGCTGACCGGGGAGTCTTGGCGTTACAACTTTGCCGAGCTGCTACTTGGTCGGGTTCAAACACCTTTGCGAAGTTTTACAAGTTTGATACCCTGGCTGAGGAGGACCTCTTGTTTGGTCAGTCGGTGCTGCAGAGTCATCCGCACTCTCCCGCCCGTTCTAGAGCTTTGGTATAAACCCCATGGTTCTTGAAGCATCCCCAGCATCCTCTAGGACGTATAAGAAAAATAAGATTTTACTCACCGGTAAATCTATTTCTCGTAGTCCGTAGTGGATGCTGGGAACTCCGTAAGGACCATGGGGAATAGCGGGCTCCGAAGGAGGCTGGGCACTCTAGAAAGATTTATGACTACCTGGTGTGCACTGGCTCCTCCCACTATGACCCTCCTCCAAGCCTCAGTTAGGACACTGTGCCCGGACGAGCTGACATAATAAGGAAGGATTTTGAATCCCGGGTAAGACTCATACCAGCCACACCAATCACACCGTATAACTCGTGACACTATACCCAGTTAACAGTATGAATATAACTGAGCCTCTCAACAGATGGCTCAACAATAACCCTTTAGTTAGGCAATAACTATATACAAGTATTGCAGACAATCCGCACTTGGGATGGGCGCCCAGCATCCACTACGGACTACGAGAAATAGATTTACCGGTGAGTAAAATCTTATTTTCTCTGACGTCCTAGTGGATGCTGGGAACTCCGTAAGGACCATGGGGATTATACCAAAGCTCCCAAACGGGCGGGAGAGTGCGGGTGACTCTGCAGCACCGAATGAGAGAACTCCAGGTCCTCCTCAGCCAGGGTATCAATTTTGTAGAATTTTGCAAACGTGTTTGCCCCCGACCAAGTAACAGCTCGGCAAGTTGTAAAGCCGAGACCCCTCGGGCAGCCGCCCAAGATGAGCCCACCTTCCCTGTGGAATGGGCTTTCACTGATTTAAGATGCGGCAGTCCAGCCGCAGAATGCACCTGCTGAATCGTGTTACAGATCCAGCTAGCGATAGTCTGCTTAGAAGCAGGAGCACCCAGCCTGTTGGGTGCATACAGGATAAATAGCGAGTCAATTTTTCTGACTCTAGCCGTCCTGGAAACATAATTTTTCAAGGCCCTGACTACGTCCAGTAACTTGGAATCCTTCAAGTCCCTAGTAGCCGCAGGCACCACAATAGGTTGGTTCAAGTGAAAAGCTGATACCACCTTAGGGAGAAACTGGGGACGAGTCCTCAATTCTGCCCTATCCATATGGAAAATCAGATAAGGACTTTTATATGACAAAGCCGCCAATTCTGATACACGCCTGGCCGAAACCAAGGCCAATAACATGACCACTTTCAACGTGAGATATTTTAGATCCACGGTTTTTAGTGGTTCAAACCAATGTGATTTTAAGAAACTCAACACCACGTTGAGATCCCAAGGTGCCACTGGAGGCACAACCGGGGGCTGAATATGCAGCACTCCTTTCACAATGTCTGAACTTCAGGTACTGAAGCTAATGCTTTCTGGAAGAAAATCGACAGAGCCGAGATCTGTATCTTAATGGAGCCTAATTTTAGGCCCATAGACACTCCTGCTTGTAGGAAATGCAGAAATCGACCTAGTTGAAATTCCTCTGTTGGGGCCTTTTTTGGCCTCACACCAAGCAACATATTTTCGCCATATGCGGTGATAATGTTTTGCAGTTACATCTTTCCTGGCTTGAATCAGCGTAGGAATGACTTCCTCCGGAATGCCCTTTTCCTTTAGGATCCGGCGTTCAACCGCCATGCCATCAAAACGTAGCCGCGGTAAGTCTTGGAACAGACAGGGCCCCTGCTGCAGCAGGTCCTGTCTGAGCGGCAGAGGCCATGGGTCCTCTGATACATTTTCTTGAAGTTCTGGGTACCAGGCTCTTCTTGGCCAATCCGGAACCACGAGTATCGTTCTTACTCCTCGCCTTCTTATTATTCTCAGTACCTTTGGTATAAGAGGCAGAGGGGGGAACACATAAAACAACTGGTACACCCACGGTGTTACCAGAGCGTCCACAGCTATCGCCTGAAGGTCCTTTGACCTGGCGCAATATCTTTTATAGCTTTTTGTTGAGGCGGGACGCCTTCATGTCCACCTGTGGCCTTTCCCAATGGTGTACAATTCTTTGGAAGACTTCTGGATGAAGTCCCCACACTCTCGGGTGGAAGTCGTGTCTGCTGAGAAGATCTGCTTCCCAGTTGTCCACTCCGGGAATGAACACTGCTGACAGTGCTAACACATTATTTTCCGCCCATCGGAGAATCCTTGTGGCTTCTGCCATCGCCATCCTGCTTCCTGTGCCGCCCTGTTGGTTTACATGGGCGACTGCCGTGATGTTGCCTGATTGGATCAGGACCGGCTGGTTTTGAAGCAGAGGCCTTGCCTGACTCAGGGCATTGTAAATGGCCCTCTGTTCCAGAATATTTATGTAGGGAAGTCACCTGACTTGACCAAAGTCCCTGGAAGTTTCTTCCCTGTGTGACTGCCCCCCAGCCTCAAAGGCTGGCATCCATGGTCACTAGGACCTAGTCCTGTATGTCGAACCTGCGGCCCTCTTGAAGATGGGCACTCTGCAGCCACTACAGTAGAGATACCCTGGTCCTTGGAGACAGGGTTATCAGCCTAATGCATCTGAAGATGCGATCCGGACCACTTGTCCAACAGGTCCCCCTGAAAAGTTCTTTCATGGAACCTGCCGAATGGGATTGCTTCGTAGGAAGCTAACATTTTTCCCAGGACTCGCGTGCCATGATGCACCGATAACTGTTTTGGCTTCAGGAGGTCTCTGACTAGAGATTACAGCTCCTTGGCTTTCTCCACCGGGAGAAACACTTATTTCTGGTCTGTGTCCAGAACCATCCCCAGGAACAGTAGACGTGTCGTAGGAACCAGCTGTGACTCTGGACTGTTTAGAATCCAACCGTGCTGTTGTAGCACTTTCCAAAATAGTGCTACCCCGACTAGCAACTGCTCCTTGGACCTCGCCCTTATAAGGAGATTGTCCAAAAACTCCCCTTTTTCAAAGGAGTATCATCATTCCGGCCATTACCTTGGTAACACCCTCGGTGCCATGTACAGTCCAAACGGCAGAGTCTGGACTTGGTAATGGTAATCCTGTACCACAAATCTGAGGTACTCCTGACGAGGATAGTAAATATGGACATGCAGGTAAGCATCCTTGATGTCCCGGGATACCATGTAATCCCCCTCGTCCAGGCTTGCAATAACCGCCCTGAGCGATTCCATCTTGAACTTGAATTTTTTTATGCATGTGTTCAAGGATTTTAAATATAAAGAAGGGTCACACCGAACCATGCGGTTTCGGTACCCCAACCGTGTGGAATAGTAACCCCGTCCTTGTTGAAGTAGGGGCACCTTAAGTATTACCTGCTGGGAATACAGCTTATTAATTGCCTCTAGCACAGCCTCCCTGCCTGAGGGAGTTGTCGGCAAGGCATATTTGAGGAAACGGCGGGGGGAAGACATCTCGAATTCCAGCTTGTACCCCTGAAATACTACTTGAATGAAACAGGGATCCACCTGTGAGCGAGCCCACTGATCGCTGAAACTTTTGAGACGGCCCCCCACCGTACCTGGCTACACCTGTGGAGCCCCCGCGTCATGCTGTGGACTCAGAGGAAGCGAGAGAAGAATTATGATTCTGGGAACAGGCTGACTGGTGCAGCTTTTTCCCTCTTCCCTTGTCTTTGTACAGAAAGGAAGCGCCTTTGACCCGCTTGCTTTTCTGAAGCCGAAAGGACTGTACCTGATAATACAGTGCTTTCTTAGTCTGTGAGGAAAACGGAGGTAAAAATATTTCTTCCCAGCTGTTGCTGCGGATACGAGGTCCCAGAGACCATCCCCAAATAATTCCTCACCCTTATAAGGCAGAATCTCTATGCGCCTTTTAAGGTCAGCATCACCTGTCCAGTGACAGGTCTCTAATACCCTCCTGACAGAATGGACATTACATTCATTTTGGATGCCAGCCGGCAAAATATCCCTCTGTGCATCCCTCATATATAAGACGACGTCTTTAATATGTTCTCATGTTAGCAAACTAGTATGTTTGACAGGGTCACCGACCACGCTGCAGCAGCACGCTCTGCAGGTTTCAGTCTAGTACCTGAGTGTGTAAATACAGACTTCAGGATAGCCTCCTGCTTTTTATCAACAGGTACCTTCAAAGTGGCCATTCCTAAAACGGCAGTGCCACCTATTTTGACAACCGTGTGAGCGCCTTATCCACCCTAGGGGATATCTCCCAGCGTAACTTATCCTCTGGCGGGAAAAGGTACGCCATCAGTAACTTTTTAGAAATTACCAGTTTCTTATCAGGGGGAACCCACGCTTTTCACACACTTCATTCATTCATCTGATGGGGGAACAAAACACTGCCTGCTTTTTCTCCCCAAACATAAAAACCCCATTTTTAGAGGTTAATGTCAGAAATGTGTAACACATTATTTTTATTGCCGGGATCAAGTCACGGATGTTCCTAGTGTATTGTGTATATGTCTCAACCTTGTCGACACTGGAGTCAGACTCCGTGTCGACATCTGTGTCTGCCATCTGAATGAGCCGGCGTTTTTGAGCCCCTGATGGCCTTTGAGACGCCTGGGCAGGCACGGGCTGAGAAGCCGGCTGTCCCACAGCTGTTACGTCATCCACCCTTTTATGTAAGGAGTTGACACTGTCGGTTAATACCTTTTACCTAACCATCCACTCTGGTGTCGGCCCCACAGGGGGCGACATCACATTTATCGGCATCTGCTCCGTCCCTATATAAGCCTCCTCCTCAAACATGTCGACACAGCTGTACCGACACACCGCACACACACAGGGAATGCTCTGACTGAGGGCAGGACCCACAAAGCCCTTTGGGGAGACAGAGAGAGAGTATGCCAGCACACACCAGAGCGCTATATAATGAGGGGATTAACACTATAACTGAGTGAATTTTCCCCCATAGCTGCTTGTATATACAATATTGCGCCTAAATTTAGTGCCCCCCCCTCTCTTTTTTACCCTTTGAGCCTGAAAACTACAGGGGAGAGCCTGGGGAGCTTTCTTCCAGTTGCACTGTGAAGAGAAAATGGCGCCAGTGTGTCTGAGGGAGATAGCTCCGCCCCTTTTCCGCGGCCTATTCTCCCGCTTTTTTCTGGATTCTGGCAGGGGTATTTACCACATATATAGCCTCTGGGGCTATATATTGTGGTATTTTTGCCAGCCAAGGTGTTTTTATTGCTGCTCAGGGCGCCCCCCCCCAAGCGCCCTGCACCCTCAGTGACCGGAGTGTGAAGTGTGTATGAGGAGCAATGGCGCACAGCTGCAGTGCTGTGCGCTACCTTGGTGAAGACTGATGTCTTCTGCCGCCGTTTTTCCGGACCTCTTCTTGCTTCTGGCTCTGTAAGGGGGACGGCGGCGCGGCTCCGGGACCGAACACCAAGGACTGGGCCTGCGGTCGATCCCTCTGGAGCTAATGGTGTCCAGTAGCCTAAGAAGCCCAATCCGGCTGCAAGCAGGCGAGTTCGCTTCTTCTCCCCTTAGTCCCTCGCTGCAGTGAGCCTGTTGCCAGCAGGTCTCACTGAAAATAAAAAACCTAAATCTATACTTTCTTTCTAAGGGCTCAGGAGAGCCCCTAGTGTGCATCCAACCTCGGCCGGGCACAAGATCTAACTGAGGCTTGGAGGAGGGTCAAAGTGGGAGGAGCCAGTGCACACCAGGTAGTCATAAATCTTTCTAGAGTGCCCAGCCTCCTTCGGAGCCCGCTATTCCCCATGGTCCTTACGGAGTTCCCAGCATCCACTAGGACGTCAGAGAAATAGGATTTTAATACCTACCGGTAAATCCTTTTCTCTTAGTCCGTAGAGGATGCTGGGCGCCCGTCCCAGTGCGGGCTGTATTTGCAGTTTGGTTATAGTTACGCTCATGTTGCGTAGAGTTCAGTCAATCTGTGACTGTTGTTGGTCATGCCGTTGCATGCGTTGTTGTTGAATGCCATGTTGTACAACGTGTTAGTGGTGTGAGTTGGTATGTATCTCACCTAGTTTAAATTAAATAAATCCTTTTCCTCTAAATGTCCGTCTCCCTAGGCACAGTTCCTATAACTGAAGTCTGGAGGAGGAGCATAGAGGGAGGAGCCAGTTCACACCCAAAGTCTTATAGTGTGCCCATGTCTCCTGCGGATCCCGTCTATACCCCATGGTTCTTGAAGCATCTCCAGCATCCTCTACGGACTAAGAGAAAATGATTTACCTGTAGATATTAAAATCCTATTTTTGCTGATCCCTTGCAAAGTCCTGTAAAGAGAAAAAAATTTCCAAAAGGTGACAGCATCTGGATCACTTCCCTCTCTCTGCCCGGGAGCTGGTAAGGTTATTTACATGGATGGGAATCCAAAAAGAGGGCCTGACGGACCAGGGCCTCGTCTTAGGTCTAAATAGATGAAAGATCTGTACCGTTTGTTGGGGGTTGATAGAATTACCACCTAAGTGTATCACACTCAAACAGACGGACTGGTAGAACGATTTAACTAAACTCTGAGGCAGATGATAAATCAGGCGGTGTTCCAAGAGAAGCAAGACTGAAACCTGCTCCTACCCTACCTTTTGTTTGGCGTACGGGAAGTACCCCAGTCATCTACAGGGTTTAGCCCTTTTCAGCTCCTTTATGGTAGGCAACCTAGAGGAATTTTAGATCTCTCAAAAGGAGGGCTGGGAGCAACACCAGAAAAGCCTAATATTGCACAAATAGGATTTTGGTACCTACCAGTAAATCCTTTTCTCGTAGTCCGTAGAGGATGCTGGGGTCCACATTAGTACCATGGGGTATAGACGGGTCCACCAGGAGCCATTGGCACTTTAAGAGTTTGAAAGTGTGGGCTGGCTCCTCCCTCTATGCCCCTCCTACCAAACTCAGTCTAGAAACTGTGCCCGAGGAGACGACATACTTTGAGAGAAGGATTATACACAGATAGTGGTGAGATTCATACCAGCTCACACATACAAGACACGTCAAGCCAACTTGCTTGAACTACTCGGCAACCGCTGAAACATTACTTACCAAGTAACAATGCAGTACTCAACTAAAACGAAGTTGTACTGAACCAAATAACATTTGCTGGAAAACGAAGCGCTGGGCGGGCGCCCAGCATCCTCTACAGACTACGAGAAAAGGATTTACCGGCAGGTACCAAAAATCCTATTTTCTCTTACGTCCTAGAGGATGCTGGGGACCACATTAGTACCATGGGGATGTACCAAAGCTCCCAGAACGGGAGGGAAAGCGCGGAGGCTCCTGCAGAACTGATTGACTGAACTTCAGATCATTAGAGGCAAAAGTATCGAACTTGTAAAACTTTGCAAATGCGTTCGACCCAGACCAAGTGGCAGCTCGGCAAAGTTGCAATACCAAGACACCACGGGCAGCCGCCCAGGAAGACCCCACCTTACGAGTAAAGTGGGCCTTAACAGATTTTGGACACGACAGTCCTGCCGTAGACTAAGCGTGCTGGATAGTGAACCTGATCCAGCGAGAGATCGTCTGTTTAGAAGCAGGACACCCAATTTTCTTGGGATCATATAGGACAAACAGAGAGTTAGACTTTCTGTGACGAGAAGCTCTCCTCACATATATCCTCAGAACCCTTACGACATCCAAGGATTTTGATGTAATTGAGGAGTCAGTAGCCACTGGCACCACAATAGGTTGGTTGATATGAAATGCCGACACAACCTTCGGAAGAAACTGCTGACGAGTCCGGAGCTCAGCTCCATCTTCATGGAAGATCAAATAAGGGCTTTTACAGGATAAAGCCCCCAGCTTGGACACACGTCTAGCAGAAGCCAAGGCCAACAAAGTGACCGCCTTCCATGTAAGAAATTTGACCTCTACCTCCTGTAGAGGCTCAAACCAATCCGACTGGAAGAACTGCAACACCACGTTAAGGTCCCAAGGTGCCGTAGGCGGTACAAAGGGAGGTTGGATATGCAGAACTTCCTTCAAAAAAGGTCTGAACATCAGGGAGGGCCACCAATTGCTTCTGAAAGAAAATGGATAGGGCTGAAATCTGGACCTTCACAGATCCCAAGCTCAGGCCCATATCCACTCCTGCTTGCAGGAAGAGGAGAAAACGTCCCAGTTGAAACTCCACCGTAGGACACTTCTTGGAGTCACACCAAGAGACATATTTCTTCCAAATACGATGGTAAGGTTTAGACGTTACCCCTTTCCTAGCCTGTATGAGGGTAGGAATAACCTTCTTCTGAATGCCCTTCCGAGCAAGAATCAGGCGCTCAACTTCCATGCCGTCAAACGTAGCCGCGGTAAGTCTTGGTAGGCGAACGGCCCCTGCTGCAGCAGCTACTCGGCTCTTCTTGCAGTAGATTCAGAAGGTCCACGTACCAGGCCCTTCTTGGCCAGTCTGGGGCAACGAGGATCGCTTGAACCCTTGTTCTACTTATGAGCTTTAGGATTCTTGGGATGAGTGGGAGTGGAGGAAACACGTACACTGACTGGAACACCCACGGAGACACCAGGGCGTCCACTGCCACTGCCTGTGGGTCCCTCGACCTGAAACAATAACGCCGAAGCTTCTTGTTGAGACGAGAGGCCATCATGTCTATTTGGGGTAAGCCCCAAAGATCTATAATTTCCTTGAACACCTCTGGATGGAGTCCCCACTCTCCTGGATGGAGATAGTGTCTGCTGAGGAAGTCTGCTTCCCAGTTGTCTACTCCCGTGTTTTTCTGTCCAGAGGAGTATTCTTGTCACCTCTGACATTGCAGCTCTGCTCTTCGTTCCGCCTTGTTAGTTTATGTAAGCTACTGTTGTTACGTTGTCCGACTGCACTTGAATGGCCAGATTTCTCAGAAGAGGGGCCGCCTGAAGAAGACAGTTGTAGATGGCTCTTAGTTCCAGGATGTTGATGGGCAGGCCGGCTTCCAGGCTTGACCACCGTCCTTGGAAGGTTGCTCCTTGAGTGACTGCTCCCCAGCCCCGGAGGCTTGCATCCGTGGTTAGAAGGACCCAGTCCTGAATCCCAAACATGCGGCATTCCAGAAGGCGAGGCAATTGGAGCCACAAGAGGAGTGATCCTTGCCCTTGGCGACAGACGAATTCTCTGGTGCACGTGGAGGTAAGATCCCGACCACTTGTCCAGGAGATCCAGGTGGAAGGTCCGAGCGTGGAACCTCCCGTACTGTAGAGCCTCATAAGAGGCCACAATCTTTCCGAATAGGCGAATGCATTGATGAACAGACACCCGGGGTGGCTTTAGGACATCCCGGACCATAGCTTGTATCACCAACGCCTTTTCCTGCGGAAGAAACACCCTCTGCACTTCCGTATCCAGGATCATTCCCAGAAGTGATCACCTCTGGGTTGGTTCCAAATGTGACTTTGGAAGGTTCAGAATCCAACCGTGACTCTGGAGCAGTTGTGTTGTGAGAACAATGGACTGCAATAGCGTCTCCTTGGACAATGCCTTTATCAGCAGATCGTCCAGATATGGAATGATGTTCACACCTTGCTTGCGGAGAATCATCATTTCTGCCATCACCTTGGTAAACACCCTCGGTGCTGTGGAGACGCCGAATGGCAGGACCTGGAACTGGAAATGACAATCCAGCAATGCGAAGCAGAGGTAAGCCTGATGCGGCAGCCAGATCGGAATGTGGAAGTACGCATCCTTGATATCCAGTGATACCAGGAATTCCCCTTCTTCCAGACATGATATCACCGCCCTGAGAGACTCCCTCTTGAACTCCTTTAGAAAGGGCTTCAATGATTTTAGGTTCAGAATGGGCCTGACCGAACCATCCGGTTTCGGTACCACGAAAAGGTTCGAATAGCAACCTTTGGTCTGCATGTGAGGTGGCACTGGAACAATGACCTGTGCCTCCACCAGCTTTTGGACAGCGTCCTGTAGTACTGTGCTGTCCTCCAACAGAGTTGGTAGGCCTGACTTGACTGAAGTGTCTGAGTCTCGCTCCCACTGGCCCCACCACCGTGGCGTGCAGTCCACAGTCATGCGGAGGACTTAGGTGTACCCGAAGTAGGCTTTTGTTCCTGGGAACCTGCAGCGGCAGGTTTCTTGGACTTAACCCAACCTCCCCTAAAGAAGGTATTGGGTGTTCTGGCCTTTCTAGGCTTGTTAGGCCGAAAGGACTGCGTTGCAGCTGGAGAGAAAGATTTCTTCGGAGCAGGTGCTGCTGAGGGAAGAAACAGAGACTTACCCGCTGTAGCCGTGGATATCCACGTGTCTAGAGTTTCCCCAAAGAGAGCCTGACCTGTATAGGATAGGGACTCCACGCTTCTTCTGGATTCCGCGTCGGCCGACCACTGGCGCAGCCACAGTCCCCGACGAGCTGAAAGACATGGAAGATATTCCCACAGCCATGGAACCCAGGTCTTTCATGGATTCTACCATAAAACCTGCAGAATCGTGTATGTTGAGTAAATACAATGCAACGTCATCCCTATCCATCGTATACAAATCCTCAAGTAAGGTAGCCGACCACTTTACTATTGCCTTTGCAATCCATGCAGTAGCAATAGTGGGACGTAATATGGCCCCTGAAGCAGTATACATTGATTTAAGCATATTATCAATTTTCCTATCAGCCGTCTCCTTTAAGGAACAGGTAAAACCACCTTCTTTGAGAGTCTGGACACAGAGGCGTCAACAATCGGTGGGTTTTCCCATTTTTTCCTATCCTCCTCAGGGAAAGGAAATGCCACCTGGACCCTTTCAGGGACCTGGAATTTTTTCTCAGGGTTTTCCCATGCTTTTTCAAATATAGCATTCAATTCCTTTGACGCAGGGTAGGTTAGCAAGGCTTTTTTATTTTCAGTGAAAAAAAGCCTCCTCAACCTGCTCAGGTGTGGCATCATTAACATTTAACACATCCCTGATAGCCTCTATCAACAATTGCACCCCCTTTGCAAGAGATGCGGACCCCCGTAACACATCCCCATCACCATCTGTAGTGTCAGAATCGGTATCCGTGTCGTCTTGTGTGACATGCACAAGCGCACGTTTGTGGGCGTATATAGCGGGGTGTCCTGAGGTACCAGAAACAGGCCACACAGCCATAGAGCTCTGTAATACATGGTTCCCTTGCTGGTATTTGTGCTAAACCAGTGCTAACCTGATTACATGGAATGGGATCATCCTGGGATGATAAATCCTCTGCAGAATATGATACAGTGTCCCTGGACATAGCGAAAGGAGACCACCAAACACTCCATACACACACACACACACACAGGTGGGGGCAGACAGAGTTTCCCCCCCAAGAAAGGCAAGAGACACACAGAGATCGGAGCCAACCCACAAACAGCGCTTTTAGCAAAGGGAGACCCCTTGTCAGTGTAGACTGTGTCCCTTAATACGAGACACAGTCGTTTTACAGCCTCCCCTGCCTTCTACAACCCCCTGGTAACGTGTACTGATAGCTGGAGTTGCCGTGGAGGGACCTGTTCTTCCATCCAGAGCTGTGCAAGCAGGAAAATAGCGCTGGAACGCTGCTGGGTCCGCTGAGGAATCTCCGCCTCCTTAATGGCGCTGTCTTCCTGCTCTTCAAGAATTATGCTGGCCTGAGGTAAAACTTGCTGGCTGAGATCCGCGGACCCCGACAGACTTGGTGACCAGTGTGGGGGTAAGCGCCGGCTCAGGGTGCCCCTCACAGCGCCGCAACATGTGCCTCTGAACCTTCACAGGAGCGCAGTTAATACTGCACTCCATCCCCGTTGCTGCCATCTTCCCGCCGCCCCCCCCCCCCCCCGCTTGCTGGAGGGGGAGGGGGGGTGCGGTGTCTTACTCACCACTCTTCAGCACTGTTAATGGGGTTGGCGAGCGGCCCCCTGTGGCGGAGAACGATCCGACCCCTCTGGAGCTCAGTGTCCAGTCAGCGGAGATAGTGGCTCAGACCCCACAGGGTGGACACTGCTCCCCCCTTAGTCCCTCGTTGCAGGGAGGCTGTTGCCAACAGCCTCCTGTAAAAAAATAAACTCTGAAAATAACTAACTAGAAATGCTCAGTAGAGCTCCCCTAGCTGTGACCGACTCCTCCGGGCACATTTTCTAAACTGAGTCTGGTAGGAGGGGCATAGAGGGAGGAGCCAGCCCAGACTCTCAAACTCTTAAAGTGCCAATGGCTCCTGGTGGACCCGTCTATACCCCATGGTACTAATGTGGACCCCAGCATCCTCTAAGAGAAAGCCCAATATTGTTCAGCTTGTGTCCCAGTTATATGGTCGATGAAGGTGTAGGAGCCAGACCACCCACAGCTACATTACTAAGCAGCCTCACCCCACCCCCCAGGCAAACCAACCACCACGGCCACACAATTAAGGGGGTAACCCCAGGCAAACCTCTGTCCGGAGCCACCCCCTGGGACCACGCATTGAATCGTACCTAAATAATGCACGATGTGCACATGATGCATCGATGGGATGCAGTCAGTTTACCTCCAATCAAAATCCCGACACCAATTGACCGATGGTCAAAATCCCGACAAGGTCATAATCCCGACATGGACAAAATACCGACATTTAAAATACCGACAAGGCCAAAATACCGACATGAGTTTTTCATGATTTTTTTCATTGAAACCGACTTGTTCATACTTTACCATCCCAGTGGACCTGGAGGGGGAATATAATAGTGTGCCAAGCGCAGCGAGGCACCGTGCCCGAAGCATGGCGAGCGCAGCGAGCCATGCGAGGGGACGCGGTACACTTTATATGGTGTCCGTGTTGACTTATGTCGACATACACCAAAAAAAAAAAAAAAAAAACATGTCGGTATTTTGACCTGTCGGCATTTTACATGTCGGTATTTTGACCTTGTCAGCATTTTACATGTCGGTATTTTGTCCGTCGGGATTTTGACCATCGGTCAATTGGTGTCGGGATTTTGAACGTCGGGATTTTGATTGGAGGTATTTCATACCGATCCCATACCGATCGAGGCATCCAAATATACATGTATTTGTACCTAAAATCGTTCTAGTGTATTGCCAGCTTTAGTCAACCTTCTCTGCTGGCCCTCAAAACCCCAGACTGCCAGGTGCCCACTGAAGCCATGTTAAGTCCCAACCAAAAGAGGTAGCATGAAACCAAGATATCTTTTCTGTTATCCCTCCAAAAACCCAAATAATACGACATGATATTGTTACTCCACCAGGGGTTGTGATTAAGCAAAACAATATTGCATTCCCAAGCTAAATGGGCTGCCGTAAGAAAAAAAAAAAAAAAAGATAGAAGAGATGCTGCATATAGGTGTCATGGAGGAGTCAAAAAGTGAATGGCATAATCCCATTGTGTTGGTACCCAAGCCTTTGGGAGCCCTGAGGTTTTGCATTGATATCAGGAAAATAAATAAAGCCTACCCCAGGGGTGGCCAGACTTTTGGAGTCGGTGATCTACTTTGAAAGCTGAAAAGCTTTTGTGATCTACCTAGGTGGGATAATAAAGGGGCGTGACATAACAAAAAGGTGGGCGTGGTATAACAAAAAAAGGGAAGTAGCCTTGCTGCACAGAGTGTAATGACTGTCTCACGCGAAATAACACATTGGCCCCCATAGGTAAAAACCTCAAACACATATGCCCCCACAGTGCCAGATACACATATGTCCCCACAGTGCCACATATGCCCCCACAGTGCCAGATACAGATATGCCCCCACAGTGCCATGTGCCCACAGTGCCAGATATGCCCCCATAGTGCTGCTCAGTTTTGCGGCTGTGTGGAGAGCGCAGCGCGCGCCTCTCCTGCCTGCCTCTCAGTCTGGTCTCTGGCGGTGAAGGCAGCGTGTATATCTCAAATCAGGCGCCAGCCCGAGAGCTCCGATTGGCTAGCGAACCGGCACCTGATTTGAGCTATACACTCCGCCGTCACTGCCGGAGACCAGACTGAGGGGCAGGGCGGCAGGCGGGAGAGGCGCGCGCTGCGTTCTCCTCGCCTCGTGTGGATGGGCAGAGGATCGCGATCGACTGGTCGCATGTCCGCGATCGACTGTTTGGCCACCCCTGGCCTACCCTATGTCTCAGGTTGATGAGCAAGTAGAAAATTTAGCAAAAAGCAGTTATTTGACTACTCTTGAATTGACAAAACAGTACTGGCAGATATCTTTAACTGATGCTGCCAAGCTGAAAACAGCTTTTTCTACACCACAGAAGTTGTTTCAGTATAAAGTGTTACCCTTTGGTTTGCATGAGGCCCATGCAACTTTTCAGAGGACTATGAAAAAGTTGCTTCGGCCCACAACCCAATAAAGTGGAAGCAGTAGCAACATGGCCTAAGCCAGAACGAAAGTTTCAGCTTATTTCTCGGACTGGTAGGCTATTATCGCAGGTTTATATGTGACTTTGCCACTAGAGCAGCTCTGCTGACTGTTTAAAGAAGCAGGAACCAGACAAAATACACTAGTCCCAGATAGGAAGCTGCTTGGTAGGACTTAAGACGAGCCTTATGTGCAGTACCGGTGTTGCATGCTCCAGAGTTTCTAAAAGTTTATCAAGCAGACTGATGTGTCTGGGACAGGACTGCGTGCAGTCCTTTCCCAGGAGGTAAATGGTGAGGAAAAACCCATGTTGTACTTAAGCCTGAAGTTGTTACCCAGGGAGTAGAAGTACTCAGCTGGGTAACAACTTCTGGCTTAAGTACAAAATGTTTTTTTCCTCACATTTACTTCTTTTATGAACAAGAGTGTTTGGCCATTAAGTGGGCATTGGAGTCCCTAAGGTACTATTTACAGGGGAGAGAATTTCGGCTAGTTAGAGACCATGCACCTCTACAATGGATGAACACAAATAAAGAGTGGAATGCTTGTGTGATCTGCTGGTTGTTGGCTTCACAACCATTTAAATTTGAGTTGCAACACTGCCCTGTTGAGGAACTCTGGAAAGGGGTAGAGAAGGGGTGCTGTTCTGGACAGATGGTAAGCATTAGAGTGTTCACATAAGGAACTGGTAGCTTCACCAGGGTGGTAGAAGCAAAGAGGGAAGGAGTGTGACAAAGACAGCACACATCTGACATGGGTTTAGAGCTGCAGGATTGTGGCTGGAGAGAATCCAGGCCAGATGTTGCTGCAGTTAGTCTGTGTTGAGAAGCAGTTGATTTTTAGCACAAGCCGACAGGTGCCTGCAGAGTTTTAAACACAAGAAGCACTGCTCCTGATGGTGGAAAAGCTGCCCAGTTGATAGGCCAGGGGACAGCTACTGTTAGGTGTCCTGGACTTTAAAGTCCCCTGAAGAATTTGTGTTTGTGCATTTTGAAGACTCTGAACCCTGCTTTGTGTAGCTGACCTGTAAATCCTGTACCTGCTTGTGTAACTGCCTGTGGTTGAAAAATAGGATTTTAATTACCTACCGGTAAATCCTTTTTTCGTAGTCCGTAGAGGATGCTGGGGTCTACATTAGTACCATGGGGTATAGACAGGTCCACTAGGAGCAATTGGCACTTAAAGAGTTTAATATTGTGGGCTGGCTCCTCCCTCTATGCCCCTCCTACCAGACTCAGTATAGATACTGTGCCCGAGGAGACCGACAACTCAGAGAAGGATATTACACAGATAGTGGTAAGATTCACACCAGCTCACACAAACAAGGCAAACCAAGCTAACTAGCCAGAAAACTCAGCAATAGCTGAAAACATTACTGAACAAAGTAATAACGCAGTACTTACCTAAGAACAAAAGCAGTACTGCACCAAGTAACCACTGCAGGATAACGAAACGCTGGGCAGGCGCCCAGCATCCTCTACGGACTACGAGAAAAATATTTACCTGTAGGTAATTAAAATCCTATTTTCTCTAATGTCATAGAGCAGTGTTTCCCAACAACGGTCCTCAAGGCACACTAACAGTCCTGGTTTTAGTGATATCCAGGCTTTAACACAGGTGACTTAATTAGTAGCCGAGTTATTTTGATTTAACCATCTGTGCTGAAGCCTGGATATCACTAAAACATTTACTGTTGGTGTGCTTGAGGACCGCGGTTGGGAATGCCTGTCCTAGAGGATGCTGGGGGTCCACATTAGTACCATGGGAATGTACCAAAGCTCCCAGAACGGGAGGGAGAGCGCGGAGGCTCCTGCAGAACCAACTGACCAAACTTCAGGTCCTCAGCGGCCAAAATATCGAACTTGTAGAACTTTGCAAACGTGTTCAACCCTGACCAAGTAGCCGCTCGGCAAAGCTGTAAAGCCGAAACACCCTGGGCAGCCACCCAGTAGGATCCCACTTTACGAGTAAAGTGGGCCTTAACAGATTTTGGACAGGGCAAGCCTGCCACAGAATAAGCCTGCCGGATAGTGAACCTGATCCAGTGAGAAACCGTCTGCTTAGAAGCAGGACACCCAATCTTGTTGGGATCATAAAGGACAAACAGAGAGTACGACTTTCTGTAAAATTGAAGTCCTCTTCCAGTGCTTAAAGTGGTCCTAAAGAGGTGGTGGAACTCACCCCACGGCGCCCATGTAACAAAGGTATTGTGTGCGCCGTAGGAGCGCGTCGCAAAAAAATGTGTGGTCTCAAAAAGAAAGGGGCGTGGTCACAGAATAGTAATAATGCCCACAGTAGTAGCACCCCGTAATACACATAATGCCCACCACAGTAGCACTTCTTATACAATGTCCACAGTAGTAGTGCTCCTTATGCAATGTCCACTGTACTGCTAGTGCACACAGTGGTAGTGCCCCATATAAGACCCCATAATAGTGGTGCCCCTTATGCAATGCCCGCAATAGTAGTGCCCCTTATGTCCCCAGGAGTGATGCCCCTTATGAAGTGCCCTCTTTACAATGCCCTCATTAGAAGGGCCCCAGTGGTAATGACCCTGTGTAGTATTGCCCCCAGTAGTAAGGTTGCCTGTACTAATGCCCCCAGTCGTTTAGTCCCCTGTAGTTTAGCCCTAGTAGTTATGCCCCCAGAGGTAATGCCCCTGCAGATATGACATAGAGGCAGAGATTGTGCACATACAGGTGAAGCGCTCACCAATTACCATATTAACCCCATGTGTGACATGACGGACAAAATGATAAGGACTAAATACATTCACCCTTAATAGGATGATGATCCTCAATGGTAGATCAAAATGGAATAGTAATTTCCTGGGAAGATCTTTTCCTTCACATACAGGGCACAGGTAGGACTGATATATCCTGAAACAAAAAAGTACCTCTCTTCCCAATATGAATGAGAATTTTAGAGAGGTACTGAAAAATGGCAGACCATAGTGTAGTACAGATTAAAAACACGCACAGGTTTAAAGTTCACGTTCACTAAAAGAGATACTGAAATATCCTTCCTTGATATAAGCATTTATATTGCTGATGGTCAAGTCCAAACCAAGACATACAGGAAAGATACCGATTCAAACAGTTTTATTGATAGGACAAGCCAACATCATGCCAACTGGCTGGACGGAATACCGTTCAGCCAGTTTACAAGAGTTAAGAGAAATTGTACAAATGCTGATATATGTGATCAACAGTTAGATGAACTTTCAGATCGGCTATCACAAAAGGGTTATACATCAAGAACCCTTGATATAGCCAGAAGAAGAGTGGATTGCATTGATAGGGCCAACTTGTTAAAGTTAAAAGAAAAATCCATATCTGATGACGATAAATACAAATGGGCCTTTATTAGTCAGTTTAGTAGGTCTTTTAAAGGAATAGAAAAAATATTCAGTAAAAACTGGAACATCCTCAAACAAGATTCAGTACTAGGTGATGCATTGCCTGAGAAACCCACCTTTATTTACAGGAGAGCACAATCTCTAAAGAATCATTTGGTAAAAAGTAGTTTGGACACAGAGATCAGGTAAAGCATCAGGACTAAAGGTTTTCACCGGTGTGGTGATTGCCTGATGTGCAAAACGGTCAAAGCACCTGTGAGAAAGTTTACTGAATATACTGCTAATGGTCAAACCTATTCCATCAGGGATTTCATCACATGTCATACAAAAAATGTTGTATATGTGCTCGAATGCACCTGTGGACTTGCTTATGTGGGTCGAACAGGAAGAAGTGCTAAGGTGAGGTGGGCCGAGCATATATACAACATTCGTAAAGGTCTAGACACTCACAATGTTTCCTCTCACTTTAAGCGAGTACATAGCTCCAATACTTGTTGTCTGAGGAACTTTTGGGGCATACAAGTGGTATATCAGAAATGGAGAACGAGGGACTTAGAAAAGCGACTTGCGCAGGCTGAGATGAAATCCATACACCGTTTGGGTACCCTTACCCCCAGGGGTCTCAACGGGGATTTCGAATTAAAATGTTTCCTCACCTAGTGCATGTCTTTATAAGCTTCCACTATTATGTATTGCTTCATATATACCTCCAGATATGAGACTGCTAATTTTTGTTTAATTTTTCCGTTTTTGTTTTTTTAATATATGTTAGTCCGGGACTTTGCCTCTATATACATATATGGTGATTTATCTATGGCTGCGGAAAGCAGACCATGGGACGTCCTATTTGATGGGATCTATGAACAGCCGAGTTGTGCGTCTAGGAGGACAGGAAACATCATCGCCTGAGACGCATATGGAACGCAAAATCTATTTCCGGTAACTGCTATTGACATCGTGGAACGCAAGCGCGACTTCCGGTTCCGGCCACTGACGGCAGTGGCGCATGCGCCGCTTCGGGCGTCTGTTGTTTAACGAGACCATTGAGGATCATCATCCTATTAAGGGTGAATGTATTTAGTCCTTATCATTTTGTCCGTCATGTCACACATGGGGTTAATATGGTAATTGGTGAGCGCTTCATCTGTATGTGTACAATCTCTACCTCTATATAATTGTGTTTTTGATGTGTGGGATACACTTCTATTGTGCACACCGATAGCTGCTCACTGAGTTTTGTTGCGCATCCACACCGACATTATCTGTTGTACCCCTGCAGATATGACCCCAGTAGTTTACCCCCACCCCTTTAGTTTAGCCTCCCAGTGGTAATACCCCCCAGTAGTTTGCCTGCTTGTAGTTCAGCCTCCAGCAATAATGCCCCCCTGTAGTTTGCCCCCTTGTAGTTTAGCCCCTGTAGTTATGCCCTCCTGTAGTTAGCCCCTTTGTAGTTTTCCCCCAGTAGCTTTGCCCCCTTGTAGCTAGCCCCAGTAATAATGTCCCCCAGTAGATGCCCCCCCCAGTAGTAATTCCCTCCTGTAGTTTGCCCCCAGTAGTAATGCCCTCCTGTAGTTTGCCCCCAGTAGTAATGCCCTCCTGTAGTTTGCCCCCAGAAGCTTGCCCCCTTGTACTTGGCCCCCAGTAATAATGTCCTCCTGTAGTTGGCCCCCCAGTAGTAATGTCCCCCAGTAGTTTGCCAACCAGTAGATCTCCCCAGTAGTTTGCCCCATGTAGATGCCCCCCCCCCCAGTAGTTTGCCCCCAGTAGATACGCCGCTAAGGAAGAAAACAAACAGACAATCATAATACTTACCGAGCCCCGCTCCCGCATCCACACCGCTGCAGTCCTCTCTCGCCGCCCGCTCCTCGGCACTATGGGAGAGACGTCATGACCTCTCTCCCATAGCGCACACATTGACAACGCCGGAAGCCGGAGCTCACTACTGAGCTCCTGCCTCCGGGCGCCCGCTGGTAACGCAAACTCAGCAGGCGCCCGGCATCTCCCTCCAGCGCTGCACACAGCGGGTTAGGTGAGCCGGAGGAGGCGGACCTGCGTTCCGTTTCCAAGTGGAACTGACGGAACGCAGTTCCGCCCCGTTCCGGCTCACTTTAACCCCTGTCGTCTTCACATAAATCCTCAAAGCCCTCACAACATCCAAGGACTTTGAGGTAATTGAGGAGTCAGTAGCCACTAGCACCACAATAGGTTGGTTCATATGAAAAACCGACACAACCTTTGCAAGGAACTGCCGACGCATCCTGAGATCAGCTCTATCTTTATGGAAAATTAAGTAATGGCTTTTACAAGACAAAGTCCCCAATTCTGACACACGTCGAGCAGAAGCTAAGGCCAACAACATGACAGCCTTCTACGTGAGAAACTTGACCTCAGCCTCCTGTAAAGGCTCAAACCAATCCGACTGCAGGAAATGCAAAACCACGTTAAGATCCCAGGGTGCCGTCGGCACCACAAAGGAGGCTGGATGTGCAGAACCCCTTTCAAAAAAGTCTGAACCTCAGGTAGGGCAGCCAATTGTTTCTGGTAGAAAATGGATAAAGCCAAAATCTGGACCTTTACGGATCCCAAACGCAGGTCCGTATCCACACCTGCTTGCAGGAAGAGGAGAAACCGTCCAAGTTGAAACTCCACCATAGGAAACTTCTTGGATTCACACCAAGAGACATATTTTTTCCAAATGCGATGATGTTTAGACGTTACTCCCTTCCTAGCCTGTATCGGGGTAGGAATAACCTTGCTCGGAATACCCCCTGGTACCGCACAGGATAGTTGGAGTCATGTTGAGGGACAGCGCTCCCTGTCAGCGTCTCAGTCTACGGATCTGCAGAGAGAAAATGGCGCTGGGGAGCTGCTGGTTCCGCTCCGAGAAGCTCCGCCCCCTGAACATGGCTTGTCTTCCCGCACATCTTTATACTGGCCGGAGGTATGGTGCTAGCAGCGTTACCGAGGTCCCTGATAGCCTGAGTGACCAGTTTAGGGTATTTGCGCTGGCTCAGGGTGCCCCTCCTAGCGCCGCACTTCGTACTGCTGAACCTCCGGAGCAGTGCCAGTACAGCGCTCCCACCCTGTTGCCGCCATCACACTCACCACCGGAATCTTCTGGCTCTGTTAGGGGGAGGCGGCATGCTGTGGGAGTGAGCGGTCGCCTCGGGTAGCTAACGATCATCACCCACAGGAGCTCAGTGTCCCGTCAGCGGAGATAGTGGCCATTAACTTCTCTGGGTTGGACACTACTCCCCCCCCCCCCCCCTAAGTCCCACAAAGCAGGGAGTCTGTTGCCAGCACCCTCCCTGTGCCTAAACACTCTTAGAAAAAAAATAAAACCAAAGAAGCTCTAGGAGCTCCCCTAGCTGTGACCGGCTCCTCCGGGCACATTTTCTAAACTGAGTCTGGTAGGAGGGGCATAGAGGGAGGAGCCAGCCCACACTATTAATATCTTAAAGTGCCAATGGCTCCTGGTGGACCAGTCTATACCCCATGGTACTAATGTGGACCCGAGCATCCTCTAGGACGTAAGAGAAATGAGCCTAAAAGTTAATTACGTACACAGCCACTTTGACCGTTTCTCAGAGAATGGGGGTGATATGAGCTAAGAGCAAGGTGAAAGATTTCACCAGGACATTAAAACAATGGAAGATCGCTACCAGGGAAATTGGGATATACATATGCTGGCAGATTACAGCTGGAATTTACGAAGACTGTCCAAACAAAGCCCATTCAAAAATGTCCCACAAAAGCTTCCTAAACTAATTTTATTTTCATTTATGGTTTTGTGGCCGGAGAGCCCCCAGCCACGAGGCAAATGGCCGCCCTGGCACTGAAGGGGTTAATCCCTAGTGCCCGGCGCCATTTGCCAAGACAAAGGGGCTCTTGGCGCCAAATTTGAAATAATGTGGGCGCTAGGCGCCGTGTTTTATAAATGGATAAAAATGTATTTTCTTAGAATGCGCCGTGGTCCCGGACCCCTCCGGAGACCACGGCAGGGAGGACAGCCCCCGGCGCGCTCAGCAGAGTGTGCGCGCCGGGGGAGAGGAGGCAGCCGCTGACCGCCGGAGTCCGGGAGCTCCGCTCCCGGCAGCGGTCAGTGTAGCCCCGGGCGCACTGGAGTGTGCGCGCCGGGGAGAAGGGTGAGCGCTGCGGCTGGGAGCTCGGCTCCCGCTGCAGTGCTCTATGTGAGAGCCGCCGCTGGGGGCCGGGAGCTCTGCTCCCAGCGCCTCAGCACAGCACGGGTGGCCAGCCGCAGCAGCCGGGACGGACGTCCCGGGCTGCTAGCCGGCGAGGGGGGTGCGCTGCAGCCCGGCTCCCCGCCGGACGCTGCAGCGAGGCCACAAGACAGGCACCGCTCAGGGGGGACCGGGCTAGCCGGCTCCCTAGCGGCGTGGGCACATTAGGCGGGCCAGCAGGATGGTGAGCGCTGGGGTCCGGGAGCTACGCTCCCGGCGCCTCAGCGCTGAAACAAGCCAGGGTCACGGCGGCCGGGACAAGTGTCCCGGTCCGCCGGGCTTAGGTACAGGGGGGTGCGCCGCTGCGTGCGGCGAGGCCACTGATTAGTGCCACCCTGGGGGGACAGGGAGAGCCAGCTCCCTGGAACCCCAGAGGCAGAAAAGCAGGCTGGAGGATGGGGGAAGCCAGCCCCATACCTCCAGCACACAGAGAGCCCTCGCAGCCAGGCTGCAGGGCTAGGGAAGGCACTGCAGTGCCTGAGTGTGTAGAGTCTGTGCAGGGCACAGGCTCAGGGTATATTTAAAGAGAAATGTACAGTGTGATTTAAAAATGTAATGTATTTAAAGATAAAATGCACTTACTTGATTGTGTGTCCCAGGAGGGGGGCATCCATAGCTGTGCAGGCTGATGGATTCTCCCAGACCTTTTCCCTAAAAACGGAATGCTTTCCCATCCAGCCTCACAGTTCCAATAGGGACAGGGAGAAAGAGAAGCAGCTTAGCTATAAGACAAGCTGAGTGGTTTCTTGGAGCTCCATGGAGATCAGCCGTAGTGGACCAGAGACCTGGACCGGGGAGCCAGGCTGCCCAGCTCTGGAGCCCAAATCCAGGCTGCAGGCAGTGAGAAGGGGTCCCGGGCAGGTTTCTGGAAGTCAGTTTAGGAGGGAAAACTTCCCCCCAGCCAGACTGAACGGCACCGTGGGAGTAGCCTGCTCTCCCAGATGGGAGAGACAAAGGAGACCGGCCACTCCCCACTGTCCATTGGGGACAATGTTAGGTGTGCATGAGTCCAGAGCATGCACAGCTCATGGGTAAACATTGATTGGTTGTACACCACAGGGCGGGCTTACCCCCTGTGGTAGAGGGTCTTGGAGAGGGATAAAAGGAGGGCAGTTGGCCCATAGGATTGTGTATTGTAACATCTTCTTCTGCTGAAACATCTTAATTGTATGCTGTTGCCCCTAGCAATAGGGAGGAGCCTTTTTAAAGGTTTTTGAGCAATAAACACCTTTGCCTCAAGAAGACTGCTTCATCTTGTGACCAACAGGGTTAGGCCAAACCTAGCCCCGTTCTCCGGCTGTCCAGGGAAGCACCTGACGTCTCCAAGCTCCGCCTTCCGCCAGCTACCGGTAGAGGCCTAGCAAGTGGCTAGTGGGGATTCGTCGACACCGCACAGGTGTGGTAAAGCAGTGCGTCGGCACATACAGAGCAGAACCGTGGTTCCAAACGCCACGGCAGGTTAGGAGTTTGGTGGTGGCAGCGAGAACCCGCCCACAGCGCAGTGGGTGGAGTCAGTAACAGGCGGTTACTGACGGTAAGCGGGAATCCCCTATGTGGTCAGGCCTCGTGCGGCTTGACCTTCCATTCTGTGCGCAGTCAACGGGACGCAGAAGCTGCGAGTGCTTCCGTACAGTATCGTCCTGTCACAGAAATTGGTGGCATAGTGGTGGGATAATCCCAGGCGGCTTTTCATCACCCGATTGGAGAAGCCGAGTTACTCAGGAGAGGAGTAACTGCAGCGCAGGAGGACGCACAAGATGGCGGAATTCAGCGGAATGTCCAAGGAGGATCTGGAGATCGTATGCCAGGGGAAGGGTGTGGAAATCCCTTCCAACGCGTCCAGGAGCGTCATGCAGGCGGCGCTCAGGAGCTGGGAGGAGTCTCATCGGGCGGAGGTGGAAAGCACTGACGGCGTCAGCATCGCAGAGGACGACCCAACAGTGGACCTTCGCACAGGACCGGTGAGATCCACAAGCCCCGCCCTCTCTCACAACAGCCATGTTTCCCAGCAATCCCTAGCAGGGCCAGGATCCCAACGTCCCAGGGGGGGCGACCCGGATACCCTAGCAGATCGGCTAGCGGAATTGGGGGAAAGGGCAACGGAGCAAGAACGCATGCTTGTCATCCGGATGTGGCATGCGGAGCGGGCACCACAGGCCGTGGTACCCCGGGAGCCGTTGTCAGCTGTTGTACACAGATCAGGACGAGTTCAGTTTGCCAAGTTTGCAGACAGTGATGGGGACATTGATGGACATTTGCAAGTCTTTGAGAGGACTTGTAAACTACATGATCTACCCAAGTCAGAGTGGGTGAGACACCTTGTGCCCACTCTGCATGGAGAGGCCTTGGAGGCCTATCGAGGAGTGGCGACGGAGGACTGTGGGAACTACGACGAAGTCGAGAAGGCCCTCCTCCAGCGATTCTTCATCACTCCCGAGTCTTACAGGAAGAAATTCAGAGACTTGCCTAAGAATCCTAGCAGTTCGCCACCCAGCTGCGGCAGTACGTGGTGAAGTGGGTGAAGGATTCGGAAGCCACTACATGGGACGCACTGATCGACCTGATCTGCAGGGAGCAGTTCTACCGCAGGGCGCCCCAGAAGTGAAGGAGTGGGTGCTAGATCGGGAGCCACCCAGCTTAAAGATGGCTGCCCAGTTAGCAGACAAATATGTGGCAATTCGGCCGCAGGGGCAGAAGCGCCCAACCAGCAGCCAACCCCAAAAGACTGTACCACCAGGGGGACACCCCTCTTCAGCTCATCGCCCCCCAAAGCAAGCATCTTCCAACCCGGGTGCTTTTGGCCAGCAACCGCCCCGCAGTGCCCCTGCCAGTAATCAGAGGCCATCGGAGCCACGCCTGGACAAAAAGTGCTATGGCTGTGGGAAGATCGGACATCTGAGGATGAACTGTCCTGCATCCCAAGCACCCCAGACTCGTGCCCCAAATCCGAGTGCTGGAGCCCGGATTGCTTGCTTAACCCGGGAAGATGAGCTTCCAGAGACTGTACCCCCTCCAGTCAGTCCGATGGAGTGTGGCAAGAAACAGGTGGACTCCACGGAAAGAGTCACCTGTATGGCTAAGAAGCCCCCACCAAATATGTGGCGGCACCTGCAGCCGGTCCAAGTGGGATCCCTGCAGGGCGAAGGCTTAAGAGACTCTGGGGCCTCCATAACCGTTGTAAGCCCCCACCTGGTCGACCCTGCTGCCGTACTGCAGGGTTGCACTGCAAAAGTTACCGTGGCCGATGGGCTAGAGCGAGAAGTGCCCATGGCCAGAGTCTACCTCGACTGGGGAGCTGGACAAGAGCTAAGAGATGTTGCCGTAATGGATGGCCTCCCAACTGATGTCGTCTTGGGGAATGATCTCGGTGGAGGGATCGTTACTGCCTTCGCGAACGCCATCACCCGGAGTCAAGCGGCCAGACTACAGTCTTCATCGTCTCTGCCAGCCCCGCCCAGCCCAGAGGAAAAGACCCTAGCGGCTGAACAACCGCCAACCACAGCGTCAGCCATCCCAGAGGAAAAGACCACAGCGGCCAGATCAGCACATCTGCCCCTTGCCTCTGGTGGGCCTACGTCCCCTAGCAACGCAGAGGATGTCGGTTCCAGTTTGCTGAATCCTGTGCGGGTGCCCAGTGATGCTCCTGTCCCTAGTGGTTTGCCAACTCCGGCGGTGAGTATGAGTGACTACCCCGACCCTACCATGACTGACCCCAACTTGACTGACCCCAATATTCCCCCTGTAGAGTGTCCAAACCTAGGAGAAAGTGAGGGCCGCAGGCAGGAGTTTAGGGAAGCTCAGCTCTCTGACCCATCCCTGGAAGGCATGAGGCGCCAAGCTGGCCGCGGCCTTGCTGGGATGGGGGCAGGGAGTGTGACCTGGTGGAAACGGTTACTGTACCGGGTAGCCAAGGTAGAGGGGGATAGGCCAGTGCGGGAGAAAGTTCAACTGGTGGTTCCCAGGAGCTTTCGGGAGCAACTGATGTCAGTTGCCCATGAAATTCCTTTGGCGGGACACCTGGGGAGGGACCGAACACTGAGGCGCCTGACGCAGAACTTTTTTTGGCCCGGAGTGTCGGATGACGTCCGGACCTACTGTAAGTCCTGTGATGTGTGCCAACGGCTTGGACGCCCCAGTGCTCGGGCTCCCCTGAGGTCTTTGCCAATAGTCAGGGAACCTTTCCAACGAGTGGCCGTGGACATAGTCGGTCCCCTACCTGTGCCCAGTAGATCGGGGAAGAGATACATCCTCACCGTGGTGGATTATGCTACCCGGTATCCAGAGGCTGTGGCTCTGTCCGCCATCACTGCGGAAAAGGTAGCGGACGCTCTGCTAGGCATATTTAGTAGAGTAGGGTTCCCCAGTGAGATCCTAACCGATCAAGGGACGCAGTTCATGAGTGATCTGGTCCAGTGTCTCTGGGCGAAGTGCGGGGTGCGCCAACTCCGCACTGCCCCCTATCATCCCCAGACTAACGGACTTTGCGAGAGATTCAATGGCACTCTGAAGCAGATGCTACGGGCATTTGTGACTTCGGAGGGAGGAGACTGGGAGCGATACCTGCCGCACCTCCTGTTTGCATATCGGGAGGTGCCCCAGGAGTCAACCGGATTCTCGCCCTTCGAGTTACTATATGGCCGCAGAGTCCGTGGACCTCTTGACCTGTTCCGGGAGGCTTGGGAGGGGGAGCTGATCCACCAGGATGAGTCCGTGGTGGAGTATGTGTTGAAGCTCAGAGATCGGTTAGAGAATCTCATGGGACTAGCGCAAGCGAATCTTGCGGAAGCACAGACCAAGCAGAAGACTTGGTATGACCAGGGCGCGCGTGCTCGGGTCTTTGGAGTAGGGCAGAAGGTGCTGGTTCTGGTGCCCACACGTCAGAACAAGCTCCAGGCTGCCTGGGCGGGACCGTACACGGTTGCAAAACGCCTAAGCGACATCACCTACGTGGTGTCATTTGACAGCGATGGTAGGAGGCAGCGTACCTACCATATAAACATGTTGAAGGCATACCACGAGCGTGTGGAGTCGGTAGCCGCTGTGTGCTGCCTGCCGATGGAGGAACCAGGAAAAGATCCCATTCCTGACCTCCTCGCGGATGCCAAGGGTGAGGGTGGTGTAGAGGAAGTTAGCTGGAGCAGTGAGCTTGGTAACCACAAGAGGGAGCAGCTGGAGTCAGTGCTGCTGTCCTTTGAGGCCCAGTTCAGCAGGAAGCCCGGCCTGACTTCCCTACGTGCCCATCATGTAGACACTGGTGAGCATAGGCCGATTCGGCAACCCGCGTATCGGGTCTCACCAGAGGCGCAGGCGAGTATCTACCAAGAGGTGCAGGAGATGTTAGCGCTAGGCGTAATCACGCGCTCCAACAGTCCCTGGGCCGCCTCTGTTGTACTGGTTCCCAAGAAGGACCGGACAACCAGGTTCTGCGTAGACTACCGCCGGTTGAACGAAGTAACCAAATCCGACGCCTATCCCCTACCCCGCATTGACGCACTGTTAGACGAGCTGGCTGGGGCGAAGTACATCTCTACATTCGATCTGAGCAAGGGGTATTGGCAGATACCAATGACTCCCGAGGCTCAGGAACGGTCCGCCTTCATCACCTCCTTTGGCTTGTTTGAGTTCAAAACGATGCCATTCGGGATGAAGAATGCGCCAGCCACCTTCCAGAGTGTGGTCGATGACCTGCTGAAGGGGTTCCGAGAGTTCGCCCAGGCCTACTTGGATGACATTGCTGTCTTCAGCCGAACCTGGGAAGAGCACCTGGGCCATGTGGGGTTGGTGTTAGAGAGGATTCGGTGGGCAGGTCTGACCATCAGGGCAGACAAGTGCCAAATGGGGATGACAGAGGTACAGTACCTGGGGCACCGTGTGGGGGGAGGTAAGGTGAAGCCTGAACCAGCGAAGGTGGAGGCGATCCGCGACTGGCCCCGGCCCACAACCCAGAGACAGGTCCTGGCTTTCTTAGGGATCGCAGGATACTACAGACGTTTTGTCCCTGACTTTAGTTCTGTGGCCAAACCCCTGACTGATCTGACTAAGAAGAAACTCCCCAAGATAGTTGACTGGACGACCGCATGTGAGTTGGCATTCCAGTCGTTGAAAACTGCTCTAGTACAAGCCCCAGTACTGATGGCGCCGGACTATAGTAAAAACTTTGTTGTACAAACTGATGCGTCACAGTACGGACTCGGGGCAGTACTGAGCCAGGAGGGGCCGGATGGGCAGGAGCACCCTGTGGCCTATTTGAGCAGAAAGCTGCTACCGCGGGAGGTGGGGTATGCCACAATTGAAAAGGAGTGTTTGGCTATTGTTTGGGCTGTGAAGAAGCTTCAGCCCTATTTGTATGGCCGCCATTTTACGGTGGTAACGGACCACAATCCATTACGGTGGCTCCAACACACCACGGGGGAAAACGGCAGACTGTTGCGGTGGAGCCTTGCTCTTCAGGTTTATGACTTCCATATTATCCACAAGCAAGGCAAGGCTCATAGCAATGCAGATGGACTGTCACGACAGGAGGAGCCTGAACCCCCAAAGAACTCCCGGTAACCTCGTTAAGGACTGCGGGACCAGGACCCAAATCGTTGGGACATGGGTCCCTGGTTGACCCGCTTGAATGGGGGGGGAGGAGTGTGGCCGGAGAGCCCCCAGCCACGAGGCAAATGGCCGCCCTGGCACTGAAGGGGTTAATCCCTAGTGCCCGGCGCCATTTGCCAAGACAAAGGGGCTCTTGGCGCCAAATTTGAAATAATGTGGGCGCTAGGCGCCGTGTTTTATAAATGGATAAAAATGTATTTTCTTAGAATGCGCCGTGGTCCCGGACCCCTCCGGAGACCACGGCAGGGAGGACAGCCCCCGGCGCGCTCAGCAGAGTGTGCGCGCCGGGGGAGAGGAGGCAGCCGCTGACCGCCGGAGTCCGGGAGCTCCGCTCCCGGCAGCGGTCAGTGTAGCCCCGGGCGCACTGGAGTGTGCGCGCCGGGGAGAAGGGTGAGCGCTGCGGCTGGGAGCTCGGCTCCCGCTGCAGTGCTCTATGTGAGAGCCGCCGCTGGGGGCCGGGAGCTCTGCTCCCAGCGCCTCAGCACAGCACGGGTGGCCAGCCGCAGCAGCCGGGACGGACGTCCCGGGCTGCTAGCCGGCGAGGGGGGTGCGCTGCAGCCCGGCTCCCCGCCGGACGCTGCAGCGAGGCCACAAGACAGGCACCGCTCAGGGGGGACCGGGCTAGCCGGCTCCCTAGCGGCGTGGGCACATTAGGCGGGCCAGCAGGATGGTGAGCGCTGGGGTCCGGGAGCTACGCTCCCGGCGCCTCAGCGCTGAAACAAGCCAGGGTCACGGCGGCCGGGACAAGTGTCCCGGTCCGCCGGGCTTAGGTACAGGGGGGTGCGCCGCTGCGTGCGGCGAGGCCACTGATTAGTGCCACCCTGGGGGGACAGGGAGAGCCAGCTCCCTGGAACCCCAGAGGCAGAAAAGCAGGCTGGAGGATGGGGGAAGCCAGCCCCATACCTCCAGCACACAGAGAGCCCTCGCAGCCAGGCTGCAGGGCTAGGGAAGGCACTGCAGTGCCTGAGTGTGTAGAGTCTGTGCAGGGCACAGGCTCAGGGTATATTTAAAGAGAAATGTACAGTGTGATTTAAAAATGTAATGTATTTAAAGATAAAATGCACTTACTTGATTGTGTGTCCCAGGAGGGGGGCATCCATAGCTGTGCAGGCTGATGGATTCTCCCAGACCTTTTCCCTAAAAACGGAATGCTTTCCCATCCAGCCTCACAGTTCCAATAGGGACAGGGAGAAAGAGAAGCAGCTTAGCTATAAGACAAGCTGAGTGGTTTCTTGGAGCTCCATGGAGATCAGCCGTAGTGGACCAGAGACCTGGACCGGGGAGCCAGGCTGCCCAGCTCTGGAGCCCAAATCCAGGCTGCAGGCAGTGAGAAGGGGTCCCGGGCAGGTTTCTGGAAGTCAGTTTAGGAGGGAAAACTTCCCCCCAGCCAGACTGAACGGCACCGTGGGAGTAGCCTGCTCTCCCAGATGGGAGAGACAAAGGAGACCGGCCACTCCCCACTGTCCATTGGGGACAATGTTAGGTGTGCATGAGTCCAGAGCATGCACAGCTCATGGGTAAACATTGATTGGTTGTACACCACAGGGCGGGCTTACCCCCTGTGGTAGAGGGTCTTGGAGAGGGATAAAAGGAGGGCAGTTGGCCCATAGGATTGTGTATTGTAACATCTTCTTCTGCTGAAACATCTTAATTGTATGCTGTTGCCCCTAGCAATAGGGAGGAGCCTTTTTAAAGGTTTTTGAGCAATAAACACCTTTGCCTCAAGAAGACTGCTTCATCTTGTGACCAACAGGGTTAGGCCAAACCTAGCCCCGTTCTCCGGCTGTCCAGGGAAGCACCTGACGTCTCCAAGCTCCGCCTTCCGCCAGCTACCGGTAGAGGCCTAGCAAGTGGCTAGTGGGGATTCGTCGACACCGCACAGGTGTGGTAAAGCAGTGCGTCGGCACATACAGAGCAGAACCGTGGTTCCAAATGCCACGGCAGGTTAGGAGTTTGGTGGTGGCAGCGAGAACCCGCCCACAGCGCAGTGGGTGGAGTCAGTAACAGGCGGTTACTGACGGTAAGCGGGAATCCCCTATGTGGTCAGGCCTCGTGCGGCTTGACCTTCCATTCTGTGCGCAGTCAACGGGACGCAGAAGCTGCGAGTGCTTCCGTACAGTATCGTCCTGTCACAGGTTTCATTTTATTATTTTGAAGAAAAGGTGTTATTTGAGTTACTATAGTGTTACTGTAACGTTAGTATGTTTTATTGATGTCACTCAAATATTCTAGAAAAAAATTTTAGACTATGTTTAACATTTTGTGTTTTATTATGTGGATCATAGGCCTAATATGAAATAGGGTAACACAAATCAGACGATTTTTATATCTCAAAAATTAGAGCTGATAGGCGAAAATTTATTTGAAATTTGAAATCAGCAAACCAATATACATAAAATCAGCTCAAAAATCCTCGGCACGAAAACACATGTTGGGCTGTGTTATCTATATAATTGACAGTAGGATTACCATATATTATGCCCTTGTTTTGCTTCAAAAGATGTTTGTATTGCCCACACATAGATTAACTAATACCGCTTTCACATCGCAAACCCTGCTTCTGAAACGGTTCTTTAAACGGTTCTTAAAACAGGTCTGAGCAGTTAAACCCCCTTCACATCGCATGTTGTAACTGGTATATTACCGTTTCATTACCGTTTTGGTACCTTTCACACTGAACCCGTTTCAACCATAGAAAACAGTGGTTGTCATTTTAAATGGACTTTTCTGGCCAGCACATTATTAATAATTAATAATTATTTATTAATAATTTGGCTAGTCGTACGATGGAACCCAGCAGCTTCAAGCATCTTTACCATGTTTTTGTAGATTACTGCATCCTTCACTGTCCCAGTGATTTGTCTAGCAATTTCTTCATCCCCTCTCATCCTAAACTGTTCCCTAACCTCCTCATCACTCCAATTTAGCATTTTAAACTGTATTCTTTATAATAAAATGCTTCTTAACTCTCATGTGTTTCCTCCAGTTTATTTCCTGCTTCTGCCTGGTGACATCACGCATAGAGACAGCCTATCATCTTCTGTGGTTTGGAAATACCGTTTCTGAGCCTTTCACATTGCACAATAAAACGGGTCTGAACCGTGTAGGACCCTGCTTTTTAACAGTTTTAAAATAAGAATTTACTCACCGGTAATTCTATTTCTCGTAGTCCGTAGTGGATGCTGGGGACTCCGTCAGGACCATGGGGAATAGTGGCTCCGCAGGAGACAGGGCACAAAATTAAAAGTTTGACCACTAGGTGGTGTGCACTGGCTCCTCCCCCTATGACCCTCCTCCAAGCCTCAGTTAGGATACTGTGCCCGGACGAGCGTACACAATAAGGAAGGATTTTGAATCCCGGGTAAGACTCATACCAGCCACACCAATCACACTGTACAACTTGTGATCTGAACCCAGTTAACAGTATGATAACCGAAAAGAGCCTCTGAAACGATGGCTCCCAACAATAATAACCCGATTTTTGTAACAATAACTATGTACAATTATTGCAGACAATCCGCACTTGGGATGGGCGCCCAGCATCCACTACGGACTACGAGAAATAGAATTACCGGTGAGTAAATTCTTATTTTCTCTGACGTCCTAAGTGGATGCTGGGGACTCCGTCAGGACCATGGGGATTATACCAAAGCTCCCAAACGGGCGGGAGAGTGCGGATGACTCTGCAGCACCGAATGAGAGAACTCCAGGTCCTCCTTAGCCAGGGTATCAAATTTGTAGAATTTTACAAATGTGTTCTCCCCTGACCACGTAGCTGCTCGGCAGAGTTGTAATGCCGAGACCCCTCGGGCAGCCGCCCAAGAGGAGCCCACCTTTCTTGTAGAGTGGGCATTGACAGATTTAGGCTGTGGCAGGCCTGCCACAGAATGCGCAAGTTGAATTGTGCTACAAATCCAACGAGCAATCGTCTGCTTAGACGCAGGAGCACCCAGCTTGTTGGGTGCATACAGTATAAACAGCGAGTCAGACTTCCTGACTCCAGCCGTCCTTGAAATATATATTTTTAATGCTCTGACAACGTCCAGCAACTTGGAGTCCTCCAAATCGCTAGTAGCCGCAGGCACCACAATAGGCTGGTTCAGGTGAAACGCTGACACCACCTTAGGGAGAAACTGAGGACGCGTCCGCAGTTCTGCCCTGTCCGAATGGAAAATCAGATATGGGCTTTTGTACGATAAAGCCGCCAATTCTGACACTCTCCTGGCCGAAGCCAGGGCCAGTAGCATGGTTACTTTCCATGTAAGATATTTCAAATCCACCGATTTGAGTGGCTCAAACCAATGGGATTTGAGAAAATCCAAAACTACATTGAGATCCCACGGTGCCACTGGAGGCACAACCGGGGGCTGTATATGTAGTACTCCTTTGACAAAAGTTTGGACTTCAGGAACTGAAGCCAATTCTTTCTGGAAGAAAATCGACAGGGCCGAAATTTGAACCTTAATGGACCCCAATTTGAGGCCCATAGACAATCCTGTTTGCAGGAAATGTAGGAATCGACCCAGTTGAAATTCCTCCGTGGGGGCCTTCCTGGCCTCACACCACGCAACATATTTTCTCCAAATGCGGTGATAATGTTGTGCGGTCACTTCCTTCCTGGCTTTAATCAGGGTAGGGATGACTTCCTCTGGAATGCCTTTTTCCTTTAGAATCCGGCGTTCAACCGCCATGCCGTCAAACGCAGCCGCGGTAAGTCTTGGAATAGACAAGGTCCCTGCTGAAGCAGGTCCCTTCTTAGAGGTAGAGGCCACGGATCTTCCGTGAGCATCTCCTGAAGTTCCGGGTACCAAGTCCTTCTTGGCCAATCCGGAGCCACGAGTATCGTTCTTACTCCCCTTTGCCGTATAATTCTCAGTACCTTGGGTATGAGAGGCAGAGGAGGGAACACATACACTGACTGGTACACCCATGGTGTTACCAGAGCGTCCACAGCTATTGCCTGAGGGTCTCTTGACCTGGCGCAATACCTGTCCAGTTTTTTGTTGAGGCGGGACGCCATCATGTCCACCATTGGTCTTTCCCAACGGACCACAATCATGCGGAAGACTTCTGGATGAAGTCCCCACTCTCCCGGGTGAAGATCGTGTCTGCTGAGGAAATCTGCTTCCCAGTTGTCCACTCCCGGGATGAACACTGCTGACAGTGCTATCACATGATTTTCCGCCCAGCGAAGAATCCTTGCAGCTTCTGCCATTGCCCTCCTGCTTCTTGTGCCGCCCTGTCTGTTTACGTGGGCGACTGCCGTGATGTTGTCCGACTGGATCAACACCGGCTGACCCTGAAGCAGAGGTTTTGCCAGGCTTAGAGCGTTGTAGATTGCTCTTAGTTCCAGTATATTTATGTGAAGAGACGTCTCCAGGCTTGACCACACGCCCTGGAAGTTTCTTCCCTGTGTGACCGCTCCCCAGCCTCTCAGGCTGGCATCCGTGGTCACTAGGACCCAGTTCTGTATGCCGAATCTGCGGCCCTCTAACAGATGAGCACTCTGCAACCACCATAGCAGAGACACCCTTGTCCTTGGCGACAGGTTTATCCGCTGATGCATCTGCAGATGCGATCCGGACCACTTGTCCAGCAGATCCCACTGAAAAATTCGTGCATGGAATCTGCCGAATGGAATCGCTTCGTAAGAAGCCACCATTTTTCCCAGGACTCATGTGCATTGATGCACAGACACTTTTCCTGGTTTTAGGAGGTTCCTGACGAGTTCGGATAACTCCCTGGCTTTCTCCTCCGGAAGAAACACCTTTTTCTGAACAGTGTCCAGAATCATCCCTAGGAACAGCAAACGTGTCGTCGGGATCAGTTGGGATTTTGGAAAATTCAGAATCCACCCGTGCTGTTGGAGCACTACTTGGGGTAGTGCTACTCCGACCTCCAGCTGTTCTCTGGACCTTGCCCTTATCAGGAGATCGTCCAAGTAAGGGATAATTAATACGCCTTTTCTTCGAAGAAGGATCATCATTTCGGCCATTACCTTGGTAAAGACCCGGGGTGCCGTGGACAATCCAAACGGCAGCGTCTGAAACTGATAATGACAGTTTTGTACCACGAACCTGAGGTACCCTTGGTGTGAAGGGCAAATTGGGACATGGAGGTAAGCATCCTTGATGTCCAAGGACACCATAAAGTCCCCTTCTTCCAGATTCGCTATCACTGCTCTGAGTGACTCCATCTTGAACTTGAATTTTTGTATGTACAGGTTCAGAGATTTCAGATTTAGAATAGGTCTTACCGAGCCGTCCGGCTTCGGTACCACAAATAGCGTGGAGTAATACCCCTTTCCCTGTTGTAAAAGGGGTACCTTGACTATCACCTGCTGAGAATACAGCTTGTGAATGGCTTCCAATACCGTCGCCCTGTCGGAGGGAGACGTTGGCAAAGCAGACTTTAGGAACCGGCGAGGGGGAGACGTCTCGAATTCCAACCTGTAACCCTGAGATACTACCTGCAGGATCCAGGGGTCCACCTGCGAGTGAGCCCACTGTGCGCTGAAATTCTTGAGGCGACCCCCCACCGCCCCTGAGTCCGCTTGTAAGGTCCCAGCGTCATGCTGCTTGCTGCAGTCTCTTACCCTTTCCCTCGGGGCAGATATGAATGTCCTTTTGCCCGCTTGTTCTTATAGGAACGAAAGGACTGCGGCTGAAAAGACTGCGTCTTTTTCTGCTGGGAGGTGACCCGAGGTAAAAAGGTGGATTTCCCGGCTGTTGCCGTGGCCACCAAATCCGATAAACCGACCCCAAATAATTCCTCCCCTTTATACGGCAATACTTCCATATGCCGTTTGGAATCCGCATCACCTGACCACTGTCGCGTCCATAAACTTCTTCTGGCAGATATGGACATCGCACTTACTCTTGATGCCAGAGTGCAAATATCCCTCTGTGCATCACGCATATAAAGAAATGCATCCTTTAAATGCTCTATAGTCAATAAAATATTGTCCCTATCCAGGGTATCAATATTTTCAGTCAGTGATTCCGACCAAGCCACCCCAGCACTGCACATCCAGGCTGAGGCGATTGCTGGTCGCAGTATAACACCAGTATGTGTGTATATACTTTTTAGTGTATTCTCCAGCCTCCTATCAGCTGGGTCCTTGAGGGCGGCCGTTTCTGGAGACGGTAACGCCACTTGTTTTGATAAGCGTGTGAGCGCCTTATCTACCCTAGGGGGTGTTTCCCAGCGCGCCCTAACCTCTGGCGGGAAAGGGTATAACGCCAATAACTTCTTTGAAATTAGCAGTTTTCTATCGGGGGTAACCCACGCTTCATCACACACTTCATTCAATTCCTCTGATTCAGGAAAAACTACAGGTAGTTTTTTCACACCCCACATAATACCCCATTTTGTGGTACTTGCAGTATCAGAGATATGCAAAGCCTCCTTCATTGCCGTGATCATATAACGTGTGGCCCTACTGGAAAATACGTTTGTTTCTTCACCGTCGACACTAGATTCGGTGTCGGTGTCTGTGTCGACCGACTGAGGTAAAGGGCGTTTTACAGCCCCTGACGGTGTTTGAGTCGCCTGGACAGGTACTAACTGGTTTGCCGGCCGTCTCATGTCGTCAACCGACTTTTGCAGCGTGCTGACACTATCACGTAATTCCATAAACAAAGCCATCCATTCCGGTGTCGACTCCCTAGGGGGTGACATCACCATTACAGGCAATTGCTCCGCCTCCACGCCAACATCGTCCTCATACATGTCGACACACACGTACCGACACACAGCAGACACACAGGGAATGCTCTGATAGAAGACAGGACCCCACTAGCCCTTTGGGGAGACAGAGGGAGTGTTTGCCAGCACACACCCAAGCGCTATAAATATATAGGGACAACCTTAAATAAGTGTGTTCCCCTTATAGCAGCTTAAATATTATTAATATCGCCAAATAAGTGCCCCCCCTCTCTGTTTTTACCCTGTTTCTGTAGTGCAGTGCAGGGGAGAGCCTGGGAGCCTTCCTAGCAGCGGAGCTGTGTAGGAAAATGGCGCTGTGTGCTGAGGAGAATAGGCCCCGCCCCCTTTTCGGCGGGCTTCTTCTCCCGTTTTTCTGACAACCTGGCAGGGGTTAAATACATCCATATAGCCCCAGAGGCTATATGTGATGTATTTTTAGCCAGAATAGGTAATTTCATTGCTGCCCAGGGCGCCCCCCCCAGCGCCCTGCACCCTCGGTGACCGTTGGTGTGAAGTGTGCCGAGAGCAATGGCGCACAGCTGCAGTGCTGTGCGCTACCTCATGAAGACTGAGAAGTCTTCAGCCGCCGGTTTCTGGACCTCTTCTCTCTTCGGCATCTGCAAGGGGGTCGGCGGCGCGGCTCCGGTGACCCATCCAGGCTGTACCTGTGATCGTCCCTCTGGAGCTAGTGTCCAGTAGCCTAAGAAGCCAATCCATCCTGCACGCAGGTGAGTTCACTTCTTCTCCCCTAAGTCCCTTGTTGCAGTGAGCCTGTTGCCAGCAGGACTCACTGAAAATAAAAAACCTAACAAACTTTTTCTAAGCAGCTCTTTAGGAGAGCCACCTAGATTGCACCCTGCTCGGACGGGCACAAAAACCTAACTGAGGCTTGGAGGAGGGTCATAGGGGGAGGAGCCAGTACACACCACCTAGTGGTCAAACTTTTAATTTTGTGCCCTGTCTCCTGCGGAGCCGCTATTCCCCATGGTCCTGACGGAGTCCCCAGCATCCACTTAGGACGTCAGAGAAAATACCAGTAATCTGTAACCAGTAAATTCAAAGTGACCCTTTCACACCGCAGCTAAAACCGTTTTGGAAGGCTTTCAGATTTGTTCATAACGAACTGGCAGTGGACTCATGGTAGATGCTAGAACCAAGTGGGCTAAAGGACCGCTGACGTCAGGGGGAAGAGCTAGGCTGGCGGGATAGTACTTTCAGCATCCAAGCCACCAAGTACTCCCTTTAGTAACCCGGGTACCATGTTCGGGCCTTGCTCCTCCCCCTGGTGACATCAGAGGTCCTTCCCCAACTTGGTTCTAGCCATAACCGTGGACTCATATTCCCTGTCCACTTCACAAGAATATGCATTCACCATTTCAGATCACAAATCGAATACATAATCCAAGAACAATGTACACATTAGATTTATGAGGACACATTTTGTAAAATAGTGCATGTACTAGAACATCTATGCTAGATGCTATTAGCAGACTGTCATATTGCAGCTTTTATTAGTCAACAACCATATTCCTAAAATTGGATAAGAGAAATGTTGCTCTGGATTAATACGCATCATTGTAGTATTTGCACCATGTTATAATTCACAGTATGGGAACAGAAAAAATTAGTTCAAACAATGCCATCTAGTACTGCACTCTGACTTTAATTCTGCCTGGGCTTCGACCCTGGTCGCTACCAGGGTTATTCCCGGATCCGATCTAGGTTGCCTGCTGTGTAACATACCTTTCACACCAAAATCCCAGGTTTAACCAGGCTTTGGAACACAGCTCCAACCCAAGATAGACCCTTTCCATACTGCGGCATGGATGCAGTGTTAAATCTTCTGCTGGCACCAAGGATTTTTTTTAGGAGTTACACCCCAGGTGCAACCCATGTTCAAAAACCTGGGAAAAAAACAAAGCAGGTTCTAAGCCCTGGCTTCTATATGAATGTGGTATTAATAACTTAAAAATAATTGCATCTGGAAATCCATTGTTGTCCTAGACTTTCAACTATTAGTATATACTACTTTTGTACTGGCAAAACAATATTTCCAGAAGCCATGGTGCCCCAGTGTATTTAGAAGTATACAAACATAAAACTGATTTATCTACCTAAAACTCATGCCTAGAATGTGACACAACACATATCCAGCAACACTATAGTAACAGTCATTAACGCAAAATACAGCACTGAACAAGCCCTCATCTAACGAACACTGACACCATCCTGAGCTTCCTATCTGTGTGTCACTGCACTATGGGGACCAGAGAGTAAATACACTGTGCATTCCTGACCGGAGCCGCCGGTAGATCATTGTCACCAGCACACATATGCGGGAAGGGGAGGAGTACTATACGTGACCCGGCTTACGAACGGGCCTCACCTGCAGTCTCGTCCCTCAGCCAACATCTGACCCCGCAGACACCACTTTCTTCGCAGACCAGAAACCTGACAACAAGTCCCCAGTGATCTCACAGATTCGCCTTGGACTTCAGAAACCGGAAGTTGTGTGACGTCAGGTTTTCTCCCACGGAGCTGAATGGAGTCATGGCAACAGCACCATAGAGTTCCTGGCGCATGCGAGAGAAGCCGGCTAGTGCCTGCGTGACCTCAGAACGGAAGTTGCCGCGCGGCGCGCGCTGTGCGTATTTATTTTTCATGTTAATTTAAGGGACCCGAGTTAGTATAATGTACAGTATATCAGTATATGTATGTGCATACCTTCCAATATGACCGTCTCCAGGAGGGACAACATTCTCTGGTTCTGGACTTTTAATTTATGATTGATATCACCTGTTTTCAGCAGGTTAATGGATAAGAAAGGTGTTTCAGCACATGTGATGGCAATCATAAATTAAGAGGGAAGTCCAGAAACAGCATTCTGTCCCTCCTGGCGAGGGTCATGTTGGGAGGTATGGTATGTGTTCAACTTCAGAACATGTGCAAAACCACCAGCGGGATCTGCAGCCACAGTTGTTCAGAACATTAAACTTGTTCAGAACTTTAAAAACGTGGCTATTAAACTGCTAGCTTCGGGAGTCCAATGTTGTGAACTTAACCATATTTCTCTGACGTCCTAGTGGATGCTGGGAACTCCGAAAGGACCATGGGGAATAGCGGGCTCCGAAGGAGGCTGGGCACTCTAGAAAGATTTATGACTACCTGGTGTGCACTGGCTCCTCCCACTATGACCCTCCTCCAAGCCTCAGTTAGATCTTGTGCCCGGCCGAGGTTGGATGCACACTAGGGGCTCTCCTGAGCCCTTAGAAAGAAAGTACAGATTTAGGTTTTTTATTTTCAGTGAGACCTGCTGGCAACAGGCTCACTGCAGCGAGGGACTAAGGGGAGAAGAAGCGAACTCGCCTGCTTGCAGCCGGATTGGGCTTCTTAGGCTACTGGACACCATTAGCTCCAGAGGGATCGACCGCAGGCCCAGTCCTTGGTGTTCGGTCCCGGAGCCGCGCCGCCGTCCCCCTTACAGAGCCAGAAGCAAGAAGAGGTCCGGAAAATCGGCGGCAGAAGACATCAGTCTTCACCAAGGTAGCGCACAGCACTGCAGCTGTGCGCCATTGCTCCTCATACACACTTCACACTCCGGTCTGCAGGGCGCTTGGGGGGGGCGCCCTGAGCAGCAGTAAAAACACCTTGGCTGGCAAAAATACCACAATATATAGCCCCAGAGGCTATATATGTGGTAAATACCCCTGCCAGAATCCAGATAAAAGCGGGAGAATAGGCCGCGGAAAAGGGGCGGAGCTATCTCCCTCAGACACACTGGCGCCATTTTCTCTTCACAGTGCAACTGGAAGAAAGCTCCCCAGGCTCTCCCCTGTAGTTTTCAGGCTCAAAGGGTTAAAAAGAGAGGGGGGGCACTAAATTTGGGCGCAATATTGTATATACAAGCAGCTATGGGGGAAAATTCACTCAGTTATAGTGTTAATCCCCACATTATATAGCGCTCTGGTGTGTGCTGGCATACTCTCTCTCTGTCTCCCCAAAGGGCTTTGTGGGGTCCTGTCCTCAGTCAGAGCATTCCTGTGTGTGTGCGGTGTGTCGGTACAGCTGTGTCGACATGTTTGAGGAGGAGGCTTATATAGTGACGGAGCAGATGCCGATAAATGTGATGTCGCCCCCTGTGGGGCCGACACCAGAGTGGATGGTTAGGTGAAAGGTATTAACCGACAGTGTCAACTCCTTACATAAAAGGGTGGATGACGTAACAGCTGTGGGACAGCCGGCTTCTTAGCCCGCGCCTGCCCAGGCGTCTCAAAGGCCATCAGGGGCTCAAAAACGCCCACTCATTCAGATGGCAGACACAGATGTCGACGCGGAGTCTGACTCCAGTGTCGACAAGGTTGAGACATATACACAATCCACTAGAAACATCCGTGACTTGATCCCGGCAATAAAAAATGTGTTACACATTTCTGACATTAACCTCTAAAAATGGGTTTTTATGTTTGGGGAGAAAAAGCAGACAGTGTTTTGTTCCCCCATCAGATGAATGAATGAAGTGTGTGAAAAGCGTGGGTTCCCCCTGATAAGAAACTGGTAATTTCTAAAAAGTTACTGATGGCGTACCTTTTCCCGCCAGAGGATAAGTTACGCTTGGAGATATCCCCTAGGGTGGATAAGGCGCTCACACGGTTGTCAAAATAGGTGGCACTGCCGTTTTAGGAACGGCCACTTTGAAGGTACCTGTTGATAAAAAGCAGGAGGCTATCCTGAAGTCTGTATTTACACACTCAGGTACTAGACTGAAACCTGCAGAGCGTGCTGCTGCAGCGTGGTCGGTGACCCTGTCAAACATACTAGTTTGCTAACATGAGAACATATTAAAGACGTCGTCTTATATATGAGGGATGCACAGAGGGATATTTTGCCGGCTGGCATCCAAAATGAATGTAATGTCCATTCTGTCAGGAGGGTATTAGAGACCTGTCACTGGACAGGTGATGCTGACTTTAAAAGGCGCATAGAGATTCTGCCTTATAAGGGTGAGGAATTATTTGGGGATGGTCTCTGAAAACTCGTATCCGCAGCAACAGCTGGGAAGAAATATTTTTACCTCAGTTTTCCTCACAGACTAAGAAAGCACTGTATTATCAGGTACAGTCCTTTCGGCTTCAGAAAAGCAAGCGGGTCAAAGGCGCTTCCTTTCTTTACAGAGACAAGGGAAGAGGGAAAAAGCTGCACCAGTCAGCCTGTTCCCAGAATCATAATTCTTCTCTCGCTTCCTCTGAGTCCACAGCATGACGCGGGGGCTCCACAGGTGTAGCCAGGTACGGTGGGGGGCCGTCTCAAAAATTTCAGCGATCAGTGGGCTCGCTCACAGGTGGATCCCTGTTTCATTCAAGTAGTATTTCAGGGGTACAAGCTGGAATTCGAGATGTCTTCCCCCCGCCGTTTCCTCAAATATGCCTTGCCGACAACTCCCTCAGGCAGGGAGGCTGTGCTAGAGGCAATTAATAAGCTGTATTCCCAGCAGGTAATACTTAAGGTGCCCCTACTTCAACAAGGACGGGGTTACTATTCCACACGGTTTGGGGTACCGAAACCGCATGGTTCGGTGTGACCCTTTTTTATATTTAAAATCCTTGAACACATACATAAAAAAATTCAAGTTCAAGATGGAATCGCTCGGGGCGGTTATTGCAAGCCTTGACGAGGGGGATTACATGGTATCCCGGGACATCAAGGATGCTTACCTGCATGTCCCCATTTACTATCCTCGCCAGGAGTACCTCAGATTTGTGGTACAGGATTACCATTACCAAGTCCAGACTCTGCCGTTTGGACTGTACATGGCACCGAGGGTATTTACCAAGGTGATGGCCGGAATGATGATACTCCTTTGAAAAAGGGGAGTTTTTAATGATCCCGTACTTGGACAATCTCCTTATAAGGGCGAGGTCCAAGGAGCAGTTGCTAGTCGGGGTAGCACTATTTTGGAAAGTGCTACAACAGCACGGTTGGATTCTAAACAGTCCAAAGACACAGCTGTTTCCTAAGACACGTCTACTGTTCCTGGGGATGGTTCTGGACACAGACCAGAAATAAGTGTTTCTCCCGGAGGAGAAAGCCAAGGAGCTGTCATCTCTAGTCAGAGACCTGCTGAAGCCAAAACAGTTATCGGTGCATCATTGCACGCGAGTCCTGGGAAAAATGATAGCTTCCTACGAAGCAATCCCATTCGGCAGGTTCCATGCAAGAACTTTTCAGGGGGACCTGTTAGACAAGTGGTCCGGATCACATCTTCAGATGCATCGGCTGATAACCCTGTCTCCAAGGACCAGGGTATCTCTACTGTAGTGGCTGCAGAGTGCCCATCTTCAAGAGGGCCGCAGGTTCGACATACAGGACTAGGTCCTAGTGACCATGGATGCCAGCCTTTGAGGCTGGGGGGCTGTCACACAGGGAAGAAGCTTCCAGGGACTTTGGTCAAGTCAGGTGACTTCCCAACATAAATATTCTGGAACTGAGGGCCATTTACAATGCCCTGAGTCAGGCAAGGCCTCTGCTTCAAAACCGGCCGGTCCTGATCCAGTCAGACAACATCACGGCAGTCGCCCATGTAAATCAACAGGGCGGCACAAGAAGCAGGATGGCGATGGCAGAAGCCACAAGGATTCTCCGATGGGCGGAAAATCATGTGTTAGCACTGTCAGCAGTGTTCATTCCCGGAGTGGACAACTGGGAAGCAGATCTTCTCAGCAGACACGACTTCCACCCGAGAGAGTGGGGACTTCATCCAGAAGTCTTCCAAAGGATTGTACACCATTGGGAAAGGCCACAGGTGGACATGAAGGCGTCCCGCCTCAACAAAAAGCTATAAAAGATATTGCGCCAGGTCAAGGGACCTTCAGGCGATAGCTGTGACGCTCTGGTAACACCGTGGGTGTACCAGTCGGTTTATGTGTTCCCCCCTCTGCCTCTCATACCAAAGGTACTGAGAATAATAAGAAGGCGAGGAGTAAGAACGATACTCGTGGTTCCGGATTGGCCAAGAAGAGCCTGGTACCCAGAACTTCAAGAAATTATATCAGAGGACCCATGGCCTCTGCCGCTCAGACAGGACCTGCTGCAGCAGGGGCCCTGTCTGTTCCAAGACTTACCGCGGCTACGTTTTGATGGCATGGCGGTTGAACGCCGGATCCTAAAGGAAAAGGGCATTCCGGAGGAAGTCATTCCTACGCTGATTCAAGCCAGGAAAGATGTAACTGCAAAACATTATCACCGCATATGGCGGAAATATGTTGCTTGGTGTGAGGCCACAAAAGGCCCCAACAGAGGAATTTCAACTAGGTCGATTTCTGCATTTCCTACAAGCAGGAGTGTCTATGGGCCTAAAATTAGGCTCCATTAAGATACAGATCTCAGCTCTGTCGATTTTCTTCCAGAAAGAATTAGCTTCAGTACCTGAAGTTCAGACATTGTGAAAGAAGTGCTGCATATTCAGCCCCCGGTTGTGCCTCCAGTGGCACCTTGGGATCTCAACGTGGTGTTGAGTTTCTTAAAATCACATTGGTTTGAACCACTAAAAACCGTGGATCTAAAATATCTCACGCGGAAAGTGGTCATGTTATTGGCCTTGGCTTCGGCCAGGCGTGTATCAGAATTGGCGGCTTTGTTATATAAAAGTCCTTATCTGATTTTCCATATGGATAGGGCAGAATTGAGGACTCGTCCCCAGTTTCTCCCTAAGGTGGTATCAGTTTTTCACTTGAACCATCCTATTGTGGTGCCTGCGGCTACTAGGGAATTGGAGGATTCCAAGTTACTGGACGTAGTCAGGGCCTTGAAAAATTATGTTTCCAGGACGGCTAGAGTCAAGAAAATTGACTCGCTATTTATCCTGTATGCACCCAACAGGCTGGGTGCTCCTGCTTCTAAGCAGACTATCGCTCGCTGGATCTGTGACACGATTCAGCAGGCGCATTCTGCGGCTGGACTGCCGCGTCCTAAATCAGTGAAAGCCCATTCCACAGGGAAGGTGGGCTCATCTTGGGCGGCTGCCCGAGGGGTCTCGGCTTTACAACTTTGCCGAGCTGTTACTTGGTCAGGGGCAAACACGTTTGCAAAATTCTACAAATTTGATACCCTGGCTGAGGAGGGCCTTGAGTTCTCTCATTCGGTGCTGCAGAGTCATCCGCACTCTCCCGCCCGTTTGGGAGCTTTGGTATAATCCCCATGGTCCTTTCGGAGTTCCCAGCATCCACTAGGACGTCAGAGAAAATAAGATTTTACTCACCGGTAAATCTATTTCTCGTAGTCCGTAGTGGATGCTGGGCGCCCATCCCAAGTGCGGATTGTCTGCAATACTTGTAAATAGTTATTGCTAACTAAAGGGTTATTGTTGAGCCATCTGTTGAGAGGCTCAGTTGTTTTCATACTGTCAAACTGGATATAGTATCACGAGTTGTACGGTGTGATTGGTGTAGCTGGTATGAGTCTTACCCAGGATTCAAAATCCTTCCTTATTATATCAGCTCGTCCGGGCACAGTGTCCTAACTGAGGCTTGGAGGAGGGTCATAGTGGGAGGAGCCAGTGCACACCAGGTAGTCATAAATCTTTCTAGAGTGCCCAGCCTCCTTCGGAGCCCGCTATTCCCCATGGTCCTTTCGGAGTTCCCAGCATCCACTACGGACTACGAGAAATAGATTTACCGGTGAGTAAAATCTTATTAAATCAATCAATCACTCTTTTATATATACATACCTCCCAACTGTCCTGATTTACACAGCACAATCCCTTTTTTGGGGACTGTCCCACCCGCTGGCCACAGTGAGCTGTAGTGAGAGGCTCACTGTCACTCGCTGCCTGCTGCAGAGCAGCAGTGAATAGACACTGTGCATGCACACACAGTGTCTTCACGGAGACAGAGGGACTGGGCATGTCAGCAGCTCACTGAGTACTGGCCGTGCCCCCATTAGTGATGGAAAACGGGGGCGTGGCTTGTGATGGCATCATTACTGTGAAACCACGCCCCCTTTTCTGGCAGGCGCGACTTCACCACACAGGAGTCCCACTTCGTGCTTGATCAAAGTTGGGAGGTATGTATATACACATATACACACAATTGGTTACAACTGTATATAAAGTCAGGTTCCTATTAAAGTGAAAGACCCATTGAGATTCTTTTAATTCCCCTTTTCAGACATAAGCCTAAAACCCAGGTTTCTGCACATGAACGCACATCGACCCAGGTTCAGCTTAAGTCCGAAAGGGTCTTCCTGGGTTGACAGTCGTGGTCCATGACCCTGCTCGCTATCAGTTTTTTTTTCCAGGTTTCTAACCTGGGTAGACCACCCGGCTTAGGTCTCAAAAGTGTGACCTGGGTCTTGATGATTGGCAATGGACAGTAGCGCTTGGAGATGACCTCATCTCTAAGCGCCCACTGAATGCTGGGAGACTCGGGTTACTGGAAGACCCATGTCAGTGTGAAGGGTGACAACCAGGGGCTGCTTGGAATAAGGCAATAACATAACATTTTGTTATGTTACTGCCGTATTCCAAAATGGAATAAATTCATTTTTCCATCAAAATTCTATACACAATACCCCATAATGACAACGTGAAAAAAGTTTTTTTGAGATTGTTGCAAATTTCTTAAAAGTAAAAAACTAAGCTGCGCCCACAGTAGACCCGCCGCCATCCTTCCGATGGCGGCGGCTGCATGTGATGTCATGATCATAACCCCTGTTCGTGCCACACCGCTACCCGTTCATCGGCTCCGCCCCCGCAATGCTCCATCTCCTTCCTGGAAATGGAGCGTTGACCGCCCCCCCCCCCTCCCACCCACCTCTACATGATTGACAGGCAGAGGCGATCATATTTCTGCAGCGGAGTACGCTGTGTTCCACAGGGAATACATTGGAGTGTGGAGATGGATCTTGATCCAGGCATCAACAGGTTAAAGCTTAAGCTGTCCCAAGATGCATTGGGGCCTCCTCTATAACCCCGCCTCCCGGCACTGTGAGCTCAGTTTTCAGCTGGTGTCTGCAGAAGCAGGTCACTTAACAGGTGGGCTGCACTGGGCAGACCTGAAAAAGCTTTTTCTGACAGAAAAAAAACTTCAAAACTGGGCTGTCAGCGCTGTATGTCAGGGTGACACTTCAGCACTGCAGCTCCAACACCTCCAAAGTAGCGTCGCATAATCCCGCTGGCTCAGTTCCCGGGTACTTGCGGTGGAGATGCTCCGGCTTAGGCACACAGTCGCAGATGCTCTCCTGGTTCGCGTGGCTGCTACGGGGAGGAGGTAAGAGCTCCCCCAGGCAGGACCCGCCATTAAATCGCGTTCCGATCGCAGTCTAGGGAGATGGACTGCGACGCTGGCGTGGACACTGTGACCGAGCAGGGACCCCACTAGATCCACCAGGGCATAGGAGTACAGGTCGGATATACTAATGTCCACTTTTAATAAGACTCCAGAGTACCAGGTGGTGAAGTTCAGCATAGGGGAGCCGGTGCTTGACCTGTAGCCCATCCCACGGCCCAGGGCGCCATCTGCTGGTGTTCCCGCCCTGGAGCTGCCTCACACTCTCCCTCACTCCCAAACTGAGTCGCTGGCGCCATTTTCTAAAATAGATGCGACTGGTCTCTGGTACTGCATGGCAAGGTCTCCTTTGTAAACCCGCCTGTACATCAGCGCCGTGGTTTTACAAACACTTAAGTATTCTACATGTCGATATTAAGACAGCGTTAGTTAAGAACAAGTGTACCTGTGCCAGAATATATTGTACAAGTATTCTGATATATACATCCGGTCAGACCACGCATTGATTTTATATATATATATATATATATATATATATATACGCTGCTCAAAAAAATAAAGGGAACACTTAAACAACACAATGTAACTCCAAGTCAATCACACTTCTGTGAAATCAAACTGTCCACTTAGGAAGCAACACTGATTGACAATCAATTTCACATGCTGTTGTGCAAATGGAATAGACAACAGGTGGAAATTATAGTCAATTAGCAAGACACCCCCAATAAAGGAGTTGTTCTGCAGGTGGTGACCACAGACCACTTCTCAGCTCCTATGCTTTCTGGCTGATGTTTTGGTCACTTCTGAAAGCTGGCGGTGCTTTCACTCTAGTGGTAGCATGAGACGGAGTCTACAACCCACACAAGTGGCTCAGGTAGTGCAGCTCATACAGGATGGCACATCAATGTGAGCTGTGGCAAGAAGGTTTGCTGTGTCTGTCAGCGTAGTGTCCAGAGCATGGAGGCGCTACCAGGAGACAGGCCAGTACATCAGGAGACGTGGAGGAGGCCGTAGGAGGGCAACAACCCAGCAGCAGGACCGCTACCTCCGCCTTTGTGCAAGGAGGAACAGGAGGAGCACTGCCAGAGCCCTGCAAAATGACCTCCAGCAAGCCACAAATGTGCATGTGTCTACTCAAACGATCAGAAACAGACTCCATGAGGGTGGTATGAGGGCCCGACGTCCACAGGTGGGGGTTGTGCTTGCAGCCCAACACCGTGCAGAACGTTTGGCAATTGCCAGAGAACACCAAGATTGGCAAATTCGCCACTGGCGCCCTGTGCTCTTCACAGATGAAAGCAGGTTCTCACTGAGCACATGTGACAGACGTGACAGAGTCTGGAGACGTCAAGGATAACGTTCTGCTGCCTGCAACATCCTCCAGCATGACCGGTTTGGCAGTGGGTCAGTAATGGTGTGGGGTGGCATTTCTTTGGGGGGCCGCACAGCCCTCCATGTGCTCGCCAGAGGTAGCCTGACTACCATTAGGTACCGAGATGAGATCCTCAGACCCCTTGTGAGACCATATGCTGGTGTGGTTGGCCCTTGGTTGGCCTTTCGGATCTTGTCTCTACGGCTACAGCTGGTAAGTCAAATTTCTTACCTTATGTCCCCCAGCAGCATACAAAAAAGGCACCTCATTATCAAATGCAGTCCTTTCGTTCCAATAAAAACAAGAAGGTACGTGGATCATCCTTTGTTGCCAGATGGAAAGGCAGGGGAAAAAAGCTGCACACAGCTAGTTCCCAAGAGCAGAAGTCCTCCCCTGCATCTGCAAAGTCTGCCGCATGACGCTGGGGCTTCCCGAGGGGAGGCAGATCTGGTGGGGGCTCGTCTTCGGTTTTTCAGCCACGTCTGGGTTCACTCGCAGGTGGATCCCTGGGCATTAGAGATTGTTTCTCAGGGATACAGGCTGGAATTCGAAGACTTGCCTCCTCGCCGATTTTTCAAATCGGCTCTGCCGGCTTCCCCGTCAGAGAGGGAACTAGTGTTGGCAGCAATCCAAAAAGTGTATATTCAACAGGTGATTGTCACAGTTCCTCATCTCCAGCAAGGAGAGGGATATTACTCAACCCTGTCTGTGGTCCCGAAACCGGACAGTTCGGTCAGACCCATTTTAAACCTGAAATCTCTGAACCTGTACTTGAAGAGGTTCAAGTTCAAAATGGAATCACTCAGGGGAGTCATCGCCAGCCTGGAGGGGGGGGATTGGATGGTGTCCCTGGACATAAAGGATGCTTTCCTTCATGTTCCGATATTCCCCCCGCATCAGGCGTTCCTGAGATTTGCAGTGCAGGACTGTCACTACCAATTTCAGACGTTGATGTTTGGGCTTTCCACGGCCCCGAGAATTTTCACCAAGGTAATGGCGGAAATGATGGTGCTCCTGCGCAGGCAGGGGGTCACAATTATCCCATACTTGGACGATCTCCTCATAAAGGCGAGATCTTGGGAGAGGTTGCTGGACAGCGTGTCTCTGTCCATGAAGACGTTGCAGATACACGGCTGGATTCTCAATATACCGAAGTCCCAGCTAGTCCCTACAACGCGTCTGACCTTTTTGGGGCTGATTCTAGACACAGACCAGAAAAAGGTTTTTCTTCTGATCGAAAAGGTTCAGGTACTCATAGCCATGGTCAGGAACCTATTAAAACCAAAAAAGGTTTCAGTGCATCATTGCACGCGGGTCCTGGGGAAGATGGTGGCTTTGTCAGGTCCGGGTGTTTTTGTGAATCTGTTAACCCGGGACCAACCACAGGTGTAGGTGCTGGGGTATGAAGAAAGCAGGGAGGACGAAGAAAGTTCCATTCCATATATTTATTGAAATTAACAATTCCAGTAAAGAGTTAAATGACAAGTTGTTAATCATCATATCATACTGAAGTATTGCAGGAATGGCATAGATAATATGCAGGATAAATCTCAAAGACAAATAAAAGAAATGTTCATGGTACTGTATATAAAACAAGCTGATGAATAAATGTTGAATTGTCCAAATATAAACAAGCTTTGATGCTGAACTGCAGAATGTGATTAACTGGATAATGCAGACATGAAGAAATAACTGTAAGGATTTGCAATGGAGTTTTGAGAGTTAACTGAGAGACTGTGAAGAATTATCCTTGTTATGACAACATAGCAAATATAAAGTACTGAATAGGGTTACTTGCGGGTTCCGGAGATCACTGTGAAACTGTAGTAGATGACAAGGTGATGAATGGGTTAAATGCAGAGTTGAACAAACGAACAGCTGAGGGAAATGGAATCCTCCAAACTTTGAATGGTAGGCCGACAAGGTAACCTCATGCAAGACTCTGGGAATTCAACTGTTTCCAGTAGGTGAGCAATTAACTGACAGCACAGCGGAGAGCCGGTGGATCTTTCAGCAGTGAAGACTGCAGACGGACCTCTGGGAACGGAGGCGATATCTGGACCACGGGAATCACACAGGAATGCACGGAGAGAGCTCAGAGCTAGAGCACAGCGTTGATACAACAAAGCACTGGCCCAGAGTAACATAATCCCAGCCTACTTAAAGGCAGCACAAGCACGGGATTGGCTTACACCTGCCCACAGGTGTTTTCACAAGTGCTCTGTATTACCTATTTGGTCTCCAACATGGCCACCTCCTATACAGCAGACACACCACAGTGCCTTAGGTCATTTGGTCCCCGCACTCACAGTTCCCAGATTCTGCATTACCTGTGCCACCGATCACGCCGCGTCCCCACACGGGCGCACAGCACCGCGAGCAACCGCACTGGCAACGGATGAACCCCAGAACCCGCAAAGGTAAGAGACCGGTTCGTGACAGTACCCCCTCTTCTACGGGTGGTCTCCGAACACCTTTGAACCTTATCAGGATTTTTGGAGAAGTATTTCTGTACCAGTCTTGGAGCATGAACATCTTCAGAGAAAACCCAGGATCTCTCCTCCGGACCGTAACCCTTCCAGTCGACCAGAAACTGTAAACGTCCATATCGGGAACGTGAGTCCACAATCTCTTTAACTTCAAATTCCTCATTCTGCAAAGAGTGAACTTTAGGAGATTTGGACTGGGTAGTACGGAACTTATTGAGAATCAAAGGCTTCAGTAAAGATGTATGAAAGGCGTTAGGAATTCTCAAAGACGGTGGCAACTTGACTTTGTATGACACAGGGTTGAGTACTTTTACAATGGGAAATGGACCAATAAACTTGGGAGCAAATTTCTTAGAAGGAACTTTGAACCTGAGATTGCGCGTAGAAATCCAAACTTGGTCTCCCACCTTGTAATTCGGTACAGCTTTACGTTTTCTATCTGCAAAAGATTTATAACGAGCGGAAGTTTTGACCAACGACTTACGCACACAACTCCAGATTCTGGATAGACGTTGAAGCTCTTGATCTGCTGCTGGAACCTCTAGGGCTGGCAATGGATGGAACTCTGGCACACGAGGATGAAAGCCGAAGTTAATATAAAAAGGCATAGATTCTGAAGACGAATGGAAGAGATTATTATGAGCAAATTCTGCCAATGGAAGGTAGTCAACACAGTCATCCTGTAAGGACGATATATATAGCCGGAGAAATGTTTCAAGGTCTTGGTTTACTCTCTCAGTTTGTCCATCTGTCTGAGGATGATATGCAGAAGAAAAGTTCAACTTGACATTTAAAGATGAACAAAGCGACCTCCAAAACTTGGCCACAAACTGTGTTCCCCGATCAGAGATGATCTCTCGAGGAAGGCCATGTAACTTGAAGATTTCAGAGATGAACAATCTGGCTAATAAAGGGGCTGATGGTAACCCAGTTAATGGAATGAAATGTGCCATTTTCGAAAATCGATCCACTATCACCCAAATGGTATTTCGCCCTTTTGATGGAGGTAGATCGGTCACGAAATCCATTGAGATATGAGTCCATGGTTGTTTGGGTATGGATAATGGATGTAAAAAACCTGGTGGAGAACTTCTTGGACTCTTATGTTGGGCACATTTAGGACATGCTGCAATAAACTCTTGGACATCGGCTTTGAGACGTGGCCACCAATAAGACTGTTGAATAAACTTGAGAGTCTTTAGAACCCCAGGATGACCCATGAAGGCAGAGGAGTGAGCCCAGGTAAGCAGCCGTTTTCGAAGACTTGTGGCGACAAAGGTCTTGCCAGGCGGAGGAACTGGAGAGGTTCGAGTCATTAAAAAGGACGTAGGATTCACAATGGCTTGATTCGTGGTAGCATCATTTAATTCAGAAGAAGCAAAGGACTGGGAAAGGGCATCTGCCTTTTTGTTCTGAGACCCTGGACGATAGGTGAGCTTGAAATCAAATCGTGTGAAGAAAAGCGCCCATCGAGCTTGTCGTGGATTCAAACACTGAGCTGACTGCAGATACAGAAGATTCTTATGATCAGTATAAACTGTAATGCGATGTTGTGCTCCTTCTAGAAGGTATCTCCACTCCTCAAATGCCAACTTGAGGGCAAGTAATTCTTGCTCACCGATTGCATAATTACGTTCGGCCGGGAGGAACTTACGGGAGAAATATCCGCAGGGATGGACCTTTTTATCTTCAAAGACTTGTGATAACACAGCTCCTACTGCTTCTGTAGATGCATCCACCTCTAGTAGAAAGGGACGATTCAAATCAGGCTGTCGAAGAATGGGGGCTGACACAAAGGCTTGCTTTAAATCAGAGAAGGCTTTGATTGCTTCTGAAGACCAGTTCGTAGGATTTGCTCCCTTGCGAGTTAGGGCTGTGATGGGAGCAGCTAACGTAGAATAATTCTTAATGAATCTCCTATAGAAATTAGCAAAGCCGAGAAATCGCTGAATCCCCTTGAGAGTTGTAGGAGTGGACCAATCTCGGATAGCTTGTACCTTACCGGGATCCATACATAGCTCTGATCCAGAAATGATGTAACCAAGGAACGGTATGGAAGATACTTCAAAAGTGCACTTCTCTAACTTACAATAAAGTTGATTTTTCCTCAGACGTGTCAGTACCTCTTTAACTTGGTGACGGTGAGACTTTATATCCCTAGAGAATATTAGGATATCATCCAGGTACACTACTAGACACTTGTAGAGAAGATCACGAAAAAGTTCATTCACATAGCTTTGAAAAACTGCAGGTGCATTACAAAGACCAAAAGGCATTACAAGGTATTCGTAATGCCCATCCCGGGTATTAAAAGCAGTCTTCCACTCGTCCCCTGCCCGGATGCGGATTAAATTGTAGGCCCCTCGGAGATCCAGTTTTGTAAACACAGTAGCTCCTTTTACCCGGTCAAATAATTCTGGAATTAAGGGTAATGGATACTTGTTTTTCACAGTGATCTCATTGAGTCCACGGTAATCTATGCATGGTCGTAACCCACCGTCCTTCTTCTTAACGAAAAAGAATCCGGCTCCTGCAGGTGAAGAAGATGGTCTGATAAATCCTTTGGTTAGATTTTCCTGTATATAATCAGACATAGCTTGCGTCTCTGGGATGGATAGCGGATAAATTCGTCCCCTAGGAGGTGTTTTACCCGGAACCAGGACAATTGGGCAGTCCCATTCGCGATGAGGAGGTAGAGAGTCTGCTGCTTGTTTACTGAAAACATCCGCAAAGGATTGATACACCGGAGGTAGGTCGGGAAGGCTAATTGACCGGAGAGGTACAATTGAGGCTAAACAGTCCTTGGTACAAGATTTACCCCATGAAAGGACTTCCATGGTTTGCCAATTAAGTTGAGGATTATGTTTCTGCAGCCAAGGTAAACCAAGTATCACATCTTGAGAGGCTTTGGGAATCACGTAGAAGGAGAGGTATTCGGAATGGAGCACACCAACTTTCATCTTGAGACATACGGTTCGATGAGTAATTATACCATCTGGAATTCGACTTCCATCCACTGCTGTAACGGCAACTGCTGCTTCCAGAGGCATGGTTTGAACTTTAGACCGTATGACAAAGGCTGAGGAGATGAAGTTCTCGGCTGCCCCGGAATCTAGGAGAGCTGAAACTTTCACTGTAGAACTTGGAACTTCTAATTGAATAGACAAGGTCGGCTCTTTCCCAGAACGTGATTCTAAAGTAACTCCTAGCTTAACCTCCCTTGAATAAGCTAGGAGCGAGAGTTTTCCAGGCCGGAGTTTGCAGGATTTAACCAAATGTTCGGAGGACCCACAGTACATGCAGAGGTTACCCTGTCGACGACGAAGTCGTTCTTCCTCTGTGAGGCGAGAGCGCCCAATCTGCATAGGTTCTTCTGTTGTTACCGGCGACTGTGATGAAGAATCTTGTCGAGGCCTAGGATGATAACGTGGACTGGATCGCTCTGTCCTGGATTTCTCTAAACATCGCTCTCTGTAGCGTAGGTCAAGTTTGTTACAGAGAGAAATCAATTCATCCAGTTTAGTAGGCACATCCCGGATGGTTAAATCATCCTTGATTTTCTCTGAAAGTCCATTCCAAAACGCGGCGATCAGGGCCTCCTCATTCCAATTTAACTCTGAAGACAACGTGCGAAACTGAATAATATATTGACTGACAGGACGTAAACCTTGACGTAGACGGAGAATCTCCAAAGATGCTGAGGTGGTTCTGCCTGGTTCGTCAAAGATTCTCCGGAAGGATGATACGAACTCCTTGTAATTAGAGAGGATAGGATCACCTCTTTCCCATAATGGTGATGCCCACTCCAGAGCCTGACCGGAGAGGAGGGCAATAATATATGCAACCTTAGCACGAGCTGATGGGAAACTGGCGGACAACAGTTCGAACTGGATCTCGCATTGATTCAGGAATCCTCTGCATAGTTTTGGAGTTCCGTCAAACTTACTCGGAGAGGGTAACTGCAAGCGGGACGTAGGCAACGTCACAGGAGAAACTGTAGTGGTAACTGGGACAACCGGAGTTGGAATCTGGACTTGAGACATTTTAATAGCCGTATGAAGAGTCTCTAAACGGTCTGCCATAGTTTGCATAAACTGCACTATTTGTGTCTGTATAGACTCCTGGTTTTCCAGACGGGAAAGGATATCTGACGTAGCACCGCCTCCTGCGAATTGGTCACTTGACGGATCCATGTGGCCAGTGCTTACTGTCAGGTCCGGGTGTTTTTGTGAATCCGTTAACCCGGGACCAACCACAGGTGTAGGTGCTGGGGTATGAAGAAAGCAGGGAGGACGAAGAAAGTTCCATTCCATATATTTATTGAAATTAACAATTCCAGTAAAGAGTTAAATGACAAGTTGTTAATCATCATATCATACTGAAGTATTGCAGGAATGGCAGAAATAATATGCAGGATAAATCTCAAAGACAAATAAAAGAAATGTTCATGGTACTGTATATAAAACAAGCTGATGAATAAATGTTGAATTGTCCAAATATAAACAAGCTTTGATCCTGAACTGCAGAATGTGATTAACTGGATAATGCAGACATGAAGAAATAACTGTAAGGATTTGCAATGGAGTTTTGAGAGTTAACTGAGAGACTGTGAAGAATTATCCTTGTTGTGACAACATAGCAAATATAAAGTACTGAATAGGGTTACTTGCGGGTTCCGGAGATCACTGTGAAACTGTAGTAGATGACAAGGTGATGAATGGGTTAAATGCAGAGTTGAACAAACGAACAGCTGAGGGAAATGGAATCCTCCAAACTTTGAATGGTAGGCCGACAAGGTAACCTCATGCAAGACTCTGGGAATTCAACTGTTTCCAGTAGGTGAGCAATTAACTGACAGCACAGCGGAGAGCCGGTGGATCTTTCAGCAGTGAAGACTGCAGACGGACCTCTGGGAACGGAGGCGATATCTGGACCACGGGAATCACACAGAAATGCACAGAGAGAGCTCAGAGCTAGAGCACAGCGTTGATACAACAAAGCACTGGCCCAGAGTAACATAATCCCAGCCTACTTAAAGGCAGCACAAGCACGGGATTGGCTTACACCTGCCCACAGGTGTTTTCACAAGTGTTCTGTATTACCTATTTGGTCTCCAACATGGCCACCTCCTATACAGCAGACACACCACAGTGCCTTAAGCCATTTGGTCCCCGCACTCACAGTTCCCAGATTCTGCATTACCTGTGCCACCGATCACGCCGCGTCCCCACTCGGGCGCACAGCACCGCGAGCAACCGCACTGGCAACGGATGAACCCCAGAACCCGCAAAGGTAAGAGACCGGTTCGTGACAGGCTTCCTACGAGGCCATCTCTGTTAGGCGCCGAGGGTCCGCCCGTCAGTGCGGCCCGGCGCCTAGCAACTAGGGACGCCGCAGGCAGACAGCCGCCGGCTCCCTAGCAACGCTGGACGCCGGGCGCACGGAGCCGCTCAGACCCTAGCAACGGGGACGCCACGTTCAGGCCGCGTTCCCCGTTGCTGGGTATTAATTATCAGTGCTTGTGTATTCCGGCCGTGCAGCATGCAGCTGCACGGCATCACCTTATAATTACCCTGTCTGGATCATGATTGGAGGGCTCCCAAATATAAGCACTCCCAGGACTTATCACAGACGCCGGTGATAGCTTCCTGTTGGCTGTGTCAGTTACTGAGAGTTTCCAGTCCTGCTCAACCCGGTTGTTCCTGTCCTCAGTGATCCAGTACTCGGAATTTGTCATCTATTCCTGGAGTCCGACCGAGCACCTTTGACATCCTGTGGTGTTCGTGAGTCGCGGCGTAGCCGTGTGTTGCGGCTTGACCGCTTACTATTTATTATTTGGTTTATTGTGTTCTGGAGCTTTTGCGGAGGATTCCGCTCCCACAAATCCACTCTGGTATCCAGCGGTGCTGGATAGGAGTAACGGATCAGTGGATCTTTGGTTGTCCTTTTCCCTGGCGGTTTGTCCGCACATACTTTTGGTTTAAGTTAGATAGCTTGTAACCCCTGGCCTGGTTGCTTAGTCAGAGGGCCCCTTGTTATCACCCTGTCTCGGATTTCCCTTTGTCTCCCATTAAGACCTGAGGGGGCATCGGGGTTGGGCAGACATAATCCGCCCTTCGAACGCGGCTGCCATGGGCTCAAGCAACCATAGTCTCGCAGGGGATTTCTGATAACACGGGCGAGACAACGGAGTTAGGGCGCCAGGGGTTACTAGGCTTTCCTGCTCCCGTACCAGCATATCTTTCCAGTACTCAGACCTCTGTCATTAAGATCTCCTCTGGTCTGGAGTACGGGAATCATAACATTATCACCGGCCAGACTAAAATTTAAAATTAAACAGGAGTTAATTTTTTCCCTTATTCTGTTGGGAGATTTGTCAGCCTCATGAATCCCTCCGGTGTTGGGCCAAATCCTGGCCAGCTTTTAGTTAGCCAGATTCAAGAGCTTACTCAGATGGTTCAGGATCTGTCCCTTCGGGTGAGGTCTCAGGAAGATCTGTTACGGACTTCCCCGAGGGTCATTCCTGAACCAAAAATGCATCTGCCTGACCGTTTTTCTGGGGATAGAAAGCAGTTTTTTAATTTTAAAGAGTCTTGTAAACTGTATTTTCGTTTAAGACCAGTCTCCTCAGGTACGGAATCTCAGCGGGTAGGAATTATTATTTCTTTGCTACAGGGGGATCCTCAGACCTGGGCTTTTGGCTTAAAGACAGACGATCCGGCTTTATTGTCTGTAGACGCCTTTCTGGGGTCTTTAGGGCTATTATATGACGACCCTGATAGAGAGGCATCCGCCGAGAGTCAGTTGCGTGCTCTCAGACAGGGTAGGAATCCCGCAGAGATGTATTGTACGGAGTTTCGCCGTTGGTCGAACGACTGTGGATGGAATGACCCAGCCCTGCGCAGTCAGTTTCGCCTCGGCTTATCCGAGTCTATAAAAGACAGTCTCCTTCAGTATCCCGCTCCTGAGACTCTCGATAAACTCATGGAGCTCTCTATTAAGATTGATCGTCGTCTCAGAGAGCGGAGGGCTGAAAAAGGAGCATCTGTCGGGTCTTCTCCTTGTGTTGTTTCCATTCCTGTGGACATAGAGGAGCCCATGCAGATAGGCCTCTCCAAACTGTCTCCTGAAGAAAGAACCAGAAGGCAAAATTCTGGTCTTTGTTTATACTGTGGGGGTAAGGGACATTTTGCCCGTAGTGAGTTGTGAGGGGGTTCACTTTGGTCTGCAGCTTATCTCCTCAAATAATTCACTGTTGGTTCCAGCTAAAGTTTCCTTTGGCAGCCTCTGTTCCTCGGTCTCGGCTTTTGTGGACAGTGGAGCTGCAGGGAACTTTATGGATTTAACATGGGCTAAGGCCTTAGGTATTCCTCAGTTAGCCTTGGGTAGGTGTATCACCATGCATGGTTTAGATGGGAGTCCCTTGTCCAATGGGGTTATTTCTCTCTGTACCCCTTCTGTTCTTCTTTCAGTAGGAGCTCTGCATTCTGAAAAGATTGAGTTTTTTCTTACCCATTGCCCAGCAGTTCCTGTGGTTCTGGGTCACCCCTGGCTGGCCTTTCATAATCCCATCATTGATTGGCAGTCAGGGGAGATCTTACAATGGGGTACCATCTGTAATAAGGAATGTGTTACGCTTCCCATCAGAATAGCTGCTGTCATTCCCGCACCCATTCCTGTGGAATACCAGGATTTTGTTGATGTATTTTCCAAGGGCAATGCGGATATTCTGCCTCCCCATAGGCCTTATGATTGTGCTATCGAGTTAATTCCTGGTGCCACTTTGCCTAAGGGAAGGTTATATGCATTGTCCGGACCTGAAACTGTGGCCATGAATGAGTATGTTAAAGAAAGCCTAGGGAAGGATTTATCAGGCCATCTAAATCCCCTTTAAGTGCAGGCTTCTTCTTCGTGGAGAAGAAGGATGGATCACTCAGACCTTGCATTGACTTTAGAGCCTTGAATAAAATCTCAGTGAAGAATACTTACCCTTTGCCGCTGATTTCTGTCCTCTTTGATCAGCTACGTTCGGCTGTGATTTTTTCTAAGATTGACCTAAGAGGAGCATATAACCTCATCAGAATCAAGTCAGGGGATGAGTGGAAAACGGCATTCAGTACTCAATCAGGCCACTATGAGTATCTGGTTATGCCATTCGGCCTGTCCAACGCTCCGGCAGTTTTCCAGGATCTCATTAACGATGTGCTCCGTGAATTTCTTGGAAGATTCATTGTAGTCTACTTAGACGATATTTTGATATATTCTGACTCCATTGAACAACATGTTACCCAGGTGCGTCAGGTTCTAAAAAAATTACGTGAAAATCACCTATATGCCAAGCTGGAGAAGTGTGAATTTCATGTCACGGAGGTATCCTTTTTAGGGTACATTATTTCCCCTCGGGGATTCTGTATGGAACCAAAGAAGCTCCAAGCCATCCTTAGTTGGGCGCAACCCACCAACTTAAAAGCAATTCAGCGCTTTTTAGGGTTTGCGAATTACTATAGAAGATTTATTCACTCTTTCTCTGACCTAGTTGCTCCCATTGTGGCACTGACTAAAAAGGGAGCAGATCCTACCAACTGGTCACGTGAAGCGGAGTTATCTTTTCAGGCCTTGAAACAAGCCTTTGTCTCAGCCCCGGTCCTCAGACATCCCAACCCAGAATTGCCTTTCATTGTTGAGGTTGATGCCTCGGAGGTTGGAGTAGGGGCTATCCTATCTCAGAAGGATCCGGATTCCCTGGAATTACATCCTTGTGCCTTTATGTCCAGGAAATTCTCATCTGCTGAATCCAACTACGATGTTGGTAACCGGGAATTACTGGCTATTAAATGGGCTTTCGAGGAGTGGAGGCATTGGCTTGAAGGAGCCACTCATACCATTTCAGTTTTGACTGATCACAAAAATCTTCAATACATTGAATCAGCTAAACGGCTGAATGCCCGGCAAGCTCGGTGGGCTTTATTTTTTACTCGTTTCAAGTTCTTTATCACCTTCAGGCCAGGTTCCAAGAATACCAAGGCAGATGCCCTGTCACACAGTTTTCTTCCAGTTCAAGACAACAGTCCTGTTACTCCCATACTTCCGTCTTCAGTCATTCGGGCAGGTCTCACACAAGATTTATTTACCCAGTTAAAGCAGCTTCAACATCAAGCTCCTGGAAATACTCCTGCTGGTCGTCTTTATGTCCCCGAGTTTTTGAGAGCAACGGTTTTGACGGAGTTTCATGATAGCAAGGTTGCCGGGCATCCGGGGATCGCTAAAACTTTTGAATTAGTTTCCCGCTCGGTATGGTGGCCTGGTCTTTCCAAAGACATTAAGGAGTTTGTTTTTTCTTGTCAGGTCTGTGCACAGCATAAGGTTCCCCGTTCCTTGCCTATCGGTCAACTTATGCCCTTGAATGTTCCTCTTAGGCCATGGTCTCATATTTCCATGGATTTTGTGGTGGACCTCCCTCTGTCAGCCGGATGCCGAGTCATATGGGTGGTAGTGGACCGTTTTAGCAAAATGGCCCATTTCATTGCTCTTCCCCGATTGCCATCTGCCCAGGGATTGGCAGTCTTGTTCCTCCGCCATGTTTTCAGACTCCATGGGTTACCCACTGATATCGTTTCTGATCGGGGTCCACAATTCATTGCACAATTTTGGAAGTCTTTTTGTGCCTCATTAAAGATGAAATTATCTTTAACGTCTGGCTACCATCCCCAATCCAACGGGCAGACTGAGAGAGTTAATCAATCATTAAAACAATATTTGCGTTTGTACTCGGCCAAACTCCAAAATGACTGGTCTGAGTTTCTTCCGTTTGCAGAGTTTGCTTACAACAATGCCTGTCATTCCTCCACCAATGTATCTCCATTTTTTACAGTTTTTGGTTTTCACCCCAGAGCTAATTCCTTTTTTCAACATTCCTCTGTCTCCTCACTGACCTTGACCTCTCATCTCAAACTCATTTGGAGAAAAGTGCACCTGGCTCTCAGAAAAGCGGCATTTCGGGAGAAAAAATTTTCTGACAGGCTCCGGCGGCCGTGCACTTTTAAAGTTGGAGATAGGGTTTGGTTGTCGACTCGCAACATTAAACTTCGACAAACCTCAGCCAGATTGGGTCCTAAATTTATTGGACCATTTCATATTATCAAAAAAGTCAATCCAGTGGCTTTCCGGTTACGTTTACCAAAAACTTTACGGATCGGAAATACCTTCCATTGCTCCTTGTTAAAACCATATGTTTCGTCCAGTAGATTTCCTCGCAAGATCTCTCAGGGGAAATCACCAATAGATGTACAGGGTCAGCAGGAGTTCTTAGTGGAGAAGGTTCTCGATTCCAAGTTGTCCCGGGGTCGGCTTTATTTTTTGGTACATTGGAGAGGTTATTGTCCAGAAGAAAGGTCTTGGGTCCTGGATGAGGATCTCCATGCCCCGAGGCTCAAAAGGGCATTTTTTCGAGAATTTCCTCAGAAACCTGGCCGTAGGGGTTCCTTGACCCCTCCTCAAGGGGGGGGTACTGTTAGGCGCCGAGGGTCCGCCCGTCAGTGCGGCCCGGCGCCTAGCAACTAGGGACGCCGCAGGCAGACAGCCGCCGGCTCCCTAGCAACGCTGGACGCCGGGCGCACGGAGCCGCTCAGACCCTAGCAACGGGGACGCCACGTTCAGGCCGCGTTCCCCGTTGCTGGGTATTAATTATCAGTGCTTGTGTATTCCGGCCGTGCAGCATGCAGCTGCACGGCATCACCTTATAATTACCCTGTCTGGATCATGATTGGAGGGCTCCCAAATATAAGCACTCCCAGGACTTATCACAGACGCCGGTGATAGCTTCCTGTTGGCTGTGTCAGTTACTGAGAGTTTCCAGTCCTGCTCAACCCGGTTGTTCCTGTCCTCAGTGATCCAGTACTCGGAATTTGTCATCTATTCCTGGAGTCCGACCGAGCACCTTTGACATCCTGTGGTGTTCGTGAGTCGCGGCGTAGCCGTGTGTTGCGGCTTGACCGCTTACTATTTATTATTTGGTTTATTGTGTTCTGGAGCTTTTGCGGAGGATTCCGCTCCCACAAATCCACTCTGGTATCCAGCGGTGCTGGATAGGAGTAACGGATCAGTGGATCTTTGGTTGTCCTTTTCCCTGGCGGTTTGTCCGCACATACTTTTGGTTTAAGTTAGATAGCTTGTAACCCCTGGCCTGTTTGCTTAGTCAGAGGGCCCCTTGTTATCACCCTGTCTCGGATTTCCCTTTGTCTCCCATTAAGACCTGAGGGGGCATCGGGGTTGGGCAGACATAATCCGCCCTTCGAACGCGGCTGCCATGGGCTCAAGCAACCATAGTCTCGCAGGGGATTTCTGATAACACGGGCGAGACAACGGAGTTAGGGCGCCAGGGGTTACTAGGCTTTCCTGCTCCCGTACCAGCATATCTTTCCAGTACTCAGACCTCTGTCATTAAGATCTCCTCTGGTCTGGAGTACGGGAATCATAACAATCTCTTTCGGCAGGTTCCATGCGAGGACTTTTCAATGGGACCTCTTGGACAAGTGGTCCGAGTCCCATTTACAAATGCATCAAAGGATCACCCTGTCTCCCAGGACCAGGGTATCTCTCCTGTGGTGGCTGAACAGTGCTCACCTACTAGAAGGTCGCAGGTTCGACATTCAGGACTGGGTCCTGGTGACCACGGAAGCAAGCCTCCGAGGCTGGGGAGCAGTGACACTGGGAAGAAATTTCCAAGGTCTCTGGTCAAGCCTAGAGTCTTGTCTCCACATCAACGTCCTGGAGTTGAGGGCCATATACAACGCCCTGCGTCAAGTGGAGGAATTGCTTCAGAGTAAACCGGTTCCGATTCAGTCAGACAATGTCACGGCAGTGGCTCATATAAACCGCCAAGGCGGAACAAGGAGCAGAGTGGCCATGGCAGAAGCGACCAGGATTCTACGCTGGGCGGAAGGCCATTTAAGTGCGCTATCAGCAGTGTTCATCCCGGGGGTGGACAACTGGGAGGCGGACTTCCTCAGCAGGCACGACCTGCATCCGGGAGAGTGGGGACTTCATCAAGAAGTCTTCGCACAGATCACGGATCGTTGGGGACTGCCTCAAATCGACATGATGGCATCCCGTCTCAACAAAAAGCTAGAGCGGTATTGCGCCAGGTCAAGGGACCCTCAGGCGGTAGCGGTAGACGCTCTGGTGACACCTTGGGTGTTCAGATCGGTCTATGTGTTTCCTCCTCTTCCTCTCATACCCAAGGTGTTGAGAATAATACGAAGAAGCAGGGTCAGAACAATTGTTCCGGATTGGCCACGGAGGACTTGGTATCCGGAGCTGCAAGAGTTGCTCGCAGGGGATCCGTGGCCTCTTCCTCTAAGGCAGGACCTGCTGCGGCAGAGGCCCTGTCTGTTCCAAGACTTACCGCGGCTGCGTTTGACGGCATGGCGGTTGAATGCCGGATCCTAGCGGAAAAAGGGATTCCGGAGGAAGTCATTCCTACCCTGATCAAGGCTAGGAAAGACGTGTCGTTAAAACATTATCACCGTATATGGCGGAAATATGTTTCTTGGTGTGAGGCCATAGCTGCTCCTACGGAGGAGTTCCATTTGGGCCGTCTACTTCATTTCCTTCAAACAGGAGTGACTTTGGGCCTAAAATTAGGGTCCATAAAGGTCCAGATTTCGGCTTTATCCATTTTCTTTCAAAGAGAATTGGCCTCTATTCCTGAAGTACAGACCTTTGTGAAGGGGGTGCTGCATATTCAGCCTCCCTTTGTGCCTCCGGTGGCGCCTTGGGATCTTAACGTGGTGTTACGTTTCCTCAAGTCAGCTTGGTTTGAACCACTCAAAACTGTGGAGTTGAAATACCTCACGTGGAAAGTGGTCATATTGTTGGCGTTAGCTTAGTTTCCGAATTGGCGGCTTTATCACATAAAAGCCCATACTTGGTTTTTCAAGTGGATAGGGCAAAGTTGAGGACTCGCCCTCACTTTCTGCCAAAAGTGGTCTCATCTTTTCATGTGAACCAACCTATTGTCGTGCTTGTGGCTACATGGGACTTGGAGGATTTCGAGTCCCTGGATGTAGTCAGGGCTTTGAAGATTTATGTGACCAGAACGGCTGGAATCAGGAAGACTGAAGCTTTGTTCGTTCTGTATGCGGCCAACAAGGTTGGCGCTCCTGCTTCAAAGCAGACTATTGCTCGCTGGATCTGTAACACGATTCAGCAGGCGCATTCTACGGCAGGATTGCCGTTACCGAAATCGGTTAAGGCCCACTCCACTAGGAAAGTGGGCTCTTCTTTAGCGGCTGCCCGAGGGGTCTCGGCATTACAGTCGTGCCGAGCAGCTACTTGGTCGGGGACAAACACCTTTGCAAAGTTCTATAAGTTTGATACCCTGGCTGAGGAGGACCTCCTGTTTGCTGAATCGGTGCTGCAGAGTCATCCGCACTCTCCCGCCCGTTTGAGAGCTTTGGTATAATCCCCATGGTCCTTGCGGAGTCCCAGCATCCTCAAGGACGTTAGAGAAAATAAGATTTTACTTACCGGTAAATCTATTTCTCGTAGTCCGTAGAGGATGCTGGGCGCCCGTCCCAAATGCGGACTTCTTCTGCAAGACTTGTATATAGTTATTGCTTACATAAGGGTTATGTTATAGTTTTTCGGTTGAACCGTGGCTATGTTGTTGTTCATACTGTTAACTGGGTAAGGTTATCACAAGTTATACGGTGTGATTGGTGTGGCTGGTATGGATCTCGCCCTTAGATTTACAAAAATCCTTCCTCGTACTGTCCATCTCCTCTGGGCACAGTTTCCCTAACTGAGGTCTGGAGGAGGGGCATAGAGGGAGGAGCCAGTGCACACCCAGAGTCCAAAGCTTTCTTAAAGTGCCCTATCTCCTGCAGAGCCCGTCTATTCCTCATGGTCCTTACGGAATCCCAGCATCCTCTACGGACTACGAGAAATAGATTTACCGGTAAGTAAAATCTTATTTATACTAGCACTCTTGGGCCGATTCACAAACAGCAGCTGTTAAATAAAGATAGTCAGTTTGTATTATGCTGACTGTGGTGTGTACCCCCCCTACCCCCCCCCCCCTTTTTTCTTTTCTGTATCCCTATCCCAATTGCTTTGTATACCCGCAAAATAATAAAAATTAATATTCAAAAAAAAAAAAAAAGATAGTCAGTCTTTATATAAATACAAAGTCGATAAAAAGTGAAGGAAACAGCGCTTAGACTGCATGTGGTAGAAATGTCAAAAAAATTATTTTAAGCACGCACTAAAACATTAAAAATAGTTACAAATTAATTAAGAAGTAAATAGTCCAGTGGTTCCCAAACTGTGTGCCGTGGCTCCCTGGGGTGCCTCGGGACACTTGCAGGGGTGCCTTGGATTGGTGGTCAAGGACCAATTCAAATTATTTATGGTCAATATAATAGGCAAAACTAGTGCTGGTGGCTGTCAGTCATACAATATGGAGACAAACCGAAGCAAATCTTGTCCCTCACCACACAATTGAGCCTAAGGATGACATATAAATACAATTTACCTAAATAAATATTTCTTTCTAAATTTCTCAATAAGAAATTTTTGGCCTAGGGGTGCCGTGAAAAAAATTCTGATACTCTAGGGCGCCGTGATTCAAAAAAGTTTGGAAACCACTGAAATAGTCAGTTTATATGAAAAAAGGCAATACTGGCGCAGCCAGACAAGTTTTAGTCCTGGGAATAATATATCCACCTAGGATGTAATTACCAGCTCCATGGTATTGGCGCTGACCCTCCAAGTGGCTTCTTTAATGGACAGATGATACAGTCCTATTCAGAGCCTTGGTCCTTAGACGCAGTCCGGTTCTTTAGGTGCAATGGTTCATGATTGTGGATGCAAACTGTGTGCTTGTCTCCCAATTAGTGTTCAGTGCCCAGTTTCTCCATGTTTCACTGCGCATGTGTAGCTTTTTCAAGGCGCTTACAGTGTGTGCCAAATAGTCCTTATAAAGCTGTGCTAATTGCCTCTTTTGGTATAGATAGTGCTAATCACTTCACCTGTAAAACAAACACATTCTTGTAAATAACATTGCCACATGCAGTCAATGTTAAAAGTGGTATATACAGAATGCTTTGGAGGCAGAATGCTTGAAAATATAGTCATTTTATTTAGAATTGCTCACTTTTAGACATAAGATTAATTGGTCTCACGTATGTATAACCCAAACTTCCTGCTGATGGAACACATGTGCTCTCAGTTCCGCATTCCAAGCCGCTTTTTCGGTGTGGTCATGTGATCTGAACTGACCATTCAGTGTCCAGTATTTACGTGTATATAGATAACAAGTCTCTTTTCTCTGACGTCCTAAGTGGATGCTGGGACTCCGTAAGGACCATGGGGAATAGCGGCTCCGCAGGAGACTGGGCACAACTAAAAGAAAGCTTTTGGTCTAACTGGTGTGCAATGGCTCCTCCCTCTATGACCCTCCTCCAGACCTCAGTAAGAATCTTGTGCCCGGCTGAGCTGGATGCACTCTAGGGGCTCTCCTGAGCTCCTAGAAAAGAAAGTATATTTTAGGTTTTTTATTTTCAGTGAGATCTGCTGGCAACAGACTCACTGCTACGAGGGACTAAGGGGAGAAGAAGCGAACCTACCTGATTGGAGCTAGTTTGGGCTTCTTAGGCTACTGGACACCATTAGCTTCAGAGGGATCGAACACAGGACCCGACCTCGATCGTTCGGTCCCGGAGCCGCGCCGCCGTCCCCCTTACAGAGCCAGAAGCATGAAGATGGTCCTGAAAATCGGCGGCAGAAGACTTCGGTCTTCAACAAGGTAGCGCACAGCACTGCAGCTGTGCGCCATTGCTCCTCATGCACACCTCACACTCCGGTCACTGATGGGTGCAGGGCGCTGGGGGGGGGGGGGGCGCCCTGAGCAGCAATATTCATACCTTGGCTGGCAAAAAAATCACAATATATAGTCCCAGAGGCTATATATGTGATAAATACCCCTGCCAGAATCCAGAAAAAAGCGGGAGAAAAGTCAGCCGAAAAAGGGGCGGGGCTATCTCCCTCAGCACACTGGCGCCATTTTTCCCTCACAGCTCCGCTGGAAGGATCGCTCCCTGGCTCTCCCCTGCAGTTTCAAGCTTCAAAAGGGTAAAAAAGAGAGGGGGGGCACTAAATTTAGGCGCAGCAATATATATATATAAGCAGCTATAAGGGAAAACACTCAGTTATAGTGTTAATCCCTGTGTTATATAGCGCTCTGGTGTGTGCTGGCATACTCTCTCTCTGTCTCCCCAAAGGGTTTTGTGGGGTCCTGTCCTCTGTCAGAGCATTCCCTGTGTGTGTGCGGTGTGTCGGTACGGCTGTGTCGACATGTTTGATGAGGAGGCTTACGTGGAGGCGGAGCAGATGCCGATAAATGTGATGTCACCCCCTGCGGGGCCGACACCTGAGTGGATGGTTATGTGGAAGGAATTACGTGACAGTGTCGACTCCTTACATAAAAGGTTTGACGACATACCAAATATGGGACAGCCGGCTTCTCAGCCTGTGCCTGCCCAGGCGTCTCAAAAGCCATCAGGGGCTCTAAAACGCCCGCTACCTCAGATGGCAGACACAGATGTCGACACGGATACTGACTCCAGTGTCGACGACGATGAGACTAATGTAACTTCCAATAGGGCCACACGTTACGATTGAGGCAATGAAAAATGTGTTGCATATTTCTGATGTTACCCCAGGTACCACAAAAAAGGGTATTATGTTTGGAGAGAAAAAACTACCAGTAGTTTTTCCTCCATCTGAGGAATTAAATGAAGTGTGTGAAGAAGCGTGGGCTTCCCCCGATAAGAAACTGGTAATTTCTAAAAGGTTACTAATGACGTACCCTTTCCCGCCAGAGGATAGGTCACGTTGGGAAACATCCCCTAGGGTGGATAAAGCGCTCACATGCTTGTCAAAGAAGGTGGCACTACCGTCTCCGGATACGGCCGCCCTAAAGGAACCTGCTGATAGAAAGCAGGAGGCTATCCTGAAGTCTGTATATACACACACAGGTATTATACTGAGACCAGCTATTGCTTCAGCATGGATGTGCAGTGCTGCAGCTGCGTGGTCAGATTCCCTGTCGGAAAACATTGATACCCTAGACAGGGACACTATATTGCTAACCGTAGAGCATATTAAAGACGCAGTCTTATACATGAGAGATGCACAGAGGGATATTTGCCGGCTGGCATCTAAAATAAGTGCAATGTCCATTTCTGCCAGGAGAGGGTTATGGACTCGGCAGTGGACAGGTGATGCAGATTCTAAAAGGCACATGGAAGTTTTGCCTTATAAGGGTGAGGAGTTGTTCGGGGATGGTCTCTCGGACCTCGTTTCCACAGCAACAGCTGGGAAGTCTGCATTTTTACCCCATGTTTCCTCACAGCCAAAGAAAGCACCGTATTATCAGGTACAGTCCTTTCGGCCCCATAAGGGCAAGCGGGTTAAAGGCGCGTCCTTTCTGCCCAGAGGCAGAGGTAGAGGGAAAAAGCTGCAGCATACAGCCAGTTCCCAGGAGCAAAAGTCCTCCCCCGCTTCCTCCAAGTCCACCGCATGACGCTGGGGCTCCACAGGCGGAGCCAGGTTCGGTGGGGGCCCGTCTCAAAAACTTCAGCAATCAGTGGGCTCGCTCACGGGTGGATCCCTGGATCCTTCAAGTAGTATCTCAGGGGTACAAGCTGGAATTCGAGACGTCTCCCCCCCCGCCGTTTCCTCAAATCTGCCTTGCCAACAACTCCCTCAGGCAGGGAGGCAGTGTTAGAGGCAATTCACAAGCTGTATTCCCAGCAGGTGATAGTCAAGGTGCCCCTACTTCAACAAGGACGGGGTTACTATTCCACAATGTTTGTGGTACCGAAACCGGACGGTTCGGTGAGACCCATTTTAAATTTGAAATCCTTGAACACATATATAAAAAAATTCAAGTTCAAGATGGAATCGCTCAGGGCGGTTATTGCAAGCCTGGACGAGGGGGATTACATGGTATCTCTGGACATCAAGGATGCTTACCTGCATGTCCCCATTTACCATCCTCACAAGGAGTACCTCAGATTTGTGGTACAGGATTGTCATTACCAATTCCAGACGTTGCCGTTTGGTCTATCCACGGCTCCGAGGGTATTTACCAAGGTAATGGCCGAAATGATGATACTCCTTCGAAAGAAGGGAGTTTTAATTATCCAGTACTTGGACGATCTCCTGATAAAGGCGAGGTCCAGGGAGCAGTTGTTGGTCGGGATAGCACTATCTCGGGAGGTGCTACAACAGCACAGCTGGATTCTAAATATTCCAAAGTCACAGCTGGTCCCTACGACACGTCTACTGTTCCTGGGGATGGTTCTGGACACAGAACAGAAAAAAGTGTTTCTCCCGGAGGAGAAGGCCAAGGAGCTGTCATCTCTAGTCAGAGGCCTCCTAAAACCAAAACAGGTGTCGGTGCATCACTGCACGCGGATCCTGGGAAAGATGGTAGCTTCCTACGAAGCAATTCCATTCGGCAGGTTCCATGCAAGAACCTTTCAGTGGGACCTGTTGGACAAGTGGTCCGGATCGCATCTTCAGATGCATCGGCTGATAACCCTGTCTCCAAGGACCAGGGTGTCTCTGCTGTGGTGGCTGCAAAGTGCTCATCTTCAAGAGGGCCGCAGATTCGGCATACAGGACTGGGTCCTGGTGACCACGGATGCCAGCCTTCGAGGCTGGGGGGCAGTCACACAGGGAAGAAACTTCCAAGGACTATGGTCAAGTCAGGAGACTTCCCTACACATAAATATTCTGGAACTGAGGGCCATTTTCAATGCCCTAAGTCAGGCAAAACCCCTGCTTCAAAACCAGCCGGTACTGATCCAGTCAGACAACATCACGGCAGTCGCCCATGTAAACCGACAGGGCGGCACAAGAAGCAGGACGGCGATGGCAGAAGCCACAAGGATTCTCCGATGGGCGGAAAATCACGTGTTAGCACTGTCAGCAGTGTTCATTCCGGGAGTGGACAACTGGGAAGCAGACTTCCTCAGCAGACACGACCTCCACCCGGGAGAGTGGGGACTTCATCCGGAAGTCTTCCAACTGATTGTAAACCGTTGGGAAAAGCCACAGGTGGACATGATGGCGTCCCGCCTAAACAAAAAGCTAGAAAGATATTGCGCCAGGTCGAGAGACCCTCAGGCGATAGCTGTGGACGCTCTAGTGACACCGTGGGTGTACCGGTCGGTTTATGTGTTCCCTCCTCTTCCTCTCATACCAAAGGTACTGAGGATAATAAGGAGAAGAGGAGTAAGAACTATACTCATTGTTCCGGATTGGCCAAGAAGAGCTTGGTACCCGGAACTTCAAGAAATGATCTCAGAGGACCCATGGCCTCTGCCACTCAGACAGGACCTGCTGCAGCAGGGGCCCTGTCTGTTCCAAGACTTACCGCGGCTGCGTTTGACGGCATGGCGGTTGAACACCGGATCCTGAAGGAAAAGGGCATTCCGGAGGAAGTCATTCCTACGTTGATTAAAGCTAGGAAAGAAGTGTCCGCAAACCATTATCACCGCATTTGGCGAAAATATGTTGCGTGGTGTGAGGCCAGGAAGGCCCCAACGGAGGAATTTCAGCTGGGCCGTTTTCTGCACTTCCTACAGTCAGGGGTGACTATGGGCCTCAAATTGGGTTCCATTAAGGTCCAGATTTCGGCTCTATCGATTTTCTTCCAGAGAGGAAAAAATCTACAAAGAAATATAAGTAGGCGCTGGTGTACTGGCTATGAGACACTGATGATATTAATACTGACTGCAGCTTCACTTATTTGAGGTGCTGAGCCTCAAAAAACAAAAATTAATAAAAACCACAGAGAGAAGCGCTGTCACTAAAGTATTAATATATTTTATTAAAAATGACCTTATTCATATATAAAAATTATGAGAAAACCTAAACATCCTGTGACTTTAAAAAATCTTTTAGCAGCAACACATCAAAACATGTAACAATTTGTATTCCTCACTAAGGTCTCCTTTGGAACAATGTATCAATCTACCCTTTATATAATGTATGGTAACTCTTGTGATTAACAGGAATTCCTTAGAGTAAGCTCCACGCGTGGGCTGATTGAAACACTTGAAACCATATATTGGTAGAGGGTTTAAAAGTTCTTCCGTGATGTATATAGGGATTATTCACATTGATGTCATCCGCTCCATTATTTGTGAAATCCCTATTTAGCTCTTATTTCTCAATAATGCCGTCCAGAATTGATCAGCTTTTCTTATGAAGCTTATAATTGCACAATAACAGATTAAGCATGTGACGCTATTTTGGAGTCTGTTATTATACTAAACCCAACTTATGCAATGGGCAACAATTGTGTTATGTCCGTAGGGCGCCGGCTGCCCGCTCTGGGACACTGCAATAGAATGTGCAGGGCTTGTGAGAAATAATAGATAAAACGCTCACAGTCTCATTCAGATCGGCATAAAAATTCAAAGGCTATAATGCTCTCTCACCACTTTCCATCAAGCTTCACCTGGAGCATACTGCTAGCTGTCATAAGCTGAATCTCCGTTTGGTGCGGTGAGCCAAATGCCCAATAGATGCTGGGTGAGGCGCTGAGCGGCGGATGCTGTCGGGGACGTGCTGCAGAAATCAGTCTCTGTTCGTGATGGTTAGCTGGATGCCAAGCAGAATGTCGGGCAATGTAATCAGACGGATTGCTTGACGCGTTTCTCAGCCTCAATCCTGGGGCTGTTTCCTCAGAAGTACCGCCTCTAGAGCCCCTGGTCTCCTTTATACTCCTCTGCTTCCTTAATTGGCAATACACCTGTATCCAAATCAGGTGAACGGTGTAGGAATTACAACGGTTTATATATGTCATATATTGACATATATAAACCGTTGTAATTCCTACACCGTTCACCTGATTTGGATACAGGTGTATTGCCAATTAAGGAAGCAGAGGAGTATAAAGGAGACCAGGGGCTCTAGAGGCGGTACTTCTGAGGAAACAGCCCCAGGATTGAGGCTGAGAAACGCGTCAAGCAATCCGTCTGATTACATTGCCCGACATTCTGCTTGGCATCCAGCTAACCATCACGAACAGAGACTGATTTCTGCAGCACGTCCCCGACAGCATCCGCCGCTCAGCGCCTCACCCAGCATCTATTGGGCATTTGGCTCACCGCACCAAACGGAGATTCAGCTTATGACAGCTAGCAGTATGCTCCAGGTGAAGCTTGATGGAAAGTGGTGAGAGAGCATTATAGCCTTTGAATTTTTATGCCGATCTGAATGAGACTGTGAGCGTTTTATCTATTATTTCTCACAAGCCCTGCACATTCTATTGCAGTGTCCCAGAGCGGGCAGCCGGCGCCCTACGGACATAACACAATTGTTGCCCATTGCATAAGTTGGGTTTAGTATAATAACAGACTCCAAAATAGCGTCACATGCTTAATCTGTTATTGTGCAATTATAAGCTTCATAAGAAAAGCTGATCAATTCTGGACGGCATTATTGAGAAATAAGAGCTAAATAGGGATTTCACAAATAATGGAGCTGATGACATCAATGTGAATAATCCCTATATACATCACGGAAGAACTTTTAAACCCTCTACCAATATATGGTTTCAAGTGTTTCAATCAGTCCACGCGTGGAGCTTACTCTAAGGAATTCCTGTTAATCACAAGAGTTACCATACATTATATAAAGGGTAGATTGATACATTGTTCCAAAGGAGACCTTAGTGAGGAATACAAATTGTTACATGTTTTGATGTGTTGCTGCTAAAAGATTTTTTAAAGTCACAGGATGTTTAGGTTTTCTCATAATTTTTAAATATGAATAAGGTCATTTTTAATAAAATATATTAATACTTTAGTGACAGCGCTTCTCTCTGTGGTTTTTATTAATTCTTCCAGAGAGAACTGGCTTCACTACCTGAAGTTCGGCCAGGCGTGTATCAGAATTGGCGGCTTTGTCATGTAAAAGCCCTTATCTGATTTTCCATATGGATAGGGCAGAATTGAGGACTCGTCCCCAGTTTCTCCCTAAGGTGGTATCAGCTTTTCATCTGAACCAACCTATCGTGGTGCCTGCGGCTACAAAAGACTTGGAGGCTTCCAAGTTGTTGGACGTAGTCAGGGCCCTGAAAATTTATGTTTCCAGGACAGCTGGAGTCAGAAAGACTGACTCGCTATTTATCCTGTATGCGCCCAACAAGTTGGGTGCACCTGCTTCAAAGCAGACTATTGCTTGCTGGATCTGTAGTACGATTCAGCTTGCACATTCTGCAGCTGGACTGCCGCATCCTAAATCAGTGAAAGCCCATTCCACGAGGAAGGTGGGCTCTTCTTGGGCGGCTGCCCGAGGGGTCTCGGCTCTACAACTTTGCCGAGCAGCTACTTGGTCGGGGTCAAACACATTTGCTAAATTCTACAAGTTTGACACCCTGGCTGAGGAGGACCTAGAGTTTGCCCATTCGGTGCTGCAGAGTCATCCGCACTCTCCCGCCCGTTTGGGAGCTTTGGTATAATCCCCATGGTCCTTACGGAGTCCCAGCATCCACTTAGCACGTCAGAGAAAATAAGAATTTACTCACCGGTAATTCTATTTCTCGTAGTCCGTAGTGGATGCTGGGCGCCCATCCCAAGTGCGGATTGTCTGCAATACTTGTATATAGTTATTGTTTAACTAATGGGTTATTGTTGAGCCATCTGTCGAGAGGCTCAGTTGTTGTCATACTGTTAACTGGGTATTGTATCACGAGTTATACGGTGTGATTGGTGTGGCTGGTATGAGTCTTACCCGGGATTCAAAATCCTTCCTTATTGTGTCAGCTCTTCCGGGCACAGTATCCTAACGGAGGTCTGGAGGAGGGTCATAGAGGGAGGAGCCAGTGCACACCAGTTAGACCAAAAGCTTTCTTTTAGTTGTGCCCAGTCTCCTGCGGAGCCGCTATTCCCCATGGTCCTTACGGAGTCCCAGCATCCACTACGGACTACGAGAAATAGAATTACCGGTGAGTAAATTCTTATTTTTCCACTTTCCTACTAAGAGACACATATACCCAAAGCTCGATGTGAAAATCCACAATAATAATTTAATTTGTGGATGCAGTAATATAAACATCCTGAAATGAATAATGTAATCATTAACTACATCCTCTAGATCGGACTATGCTGTCTGCATTGTTTATACTGGTTGCTTAGTAGCCTGCCGTTCACGTGCTTTCCGATTTACCAACGACAGAGTAGCAATCCTATACATGTAGAAACCCTGTCTGAAAATAAACCACATTTCCATTCAAACATGCACAAAAGGATTTTTTTCCCTCTAAAGCTACAGACAGAAGAAAAAAAAACTCTTATCAATTAATTTTTAGTATACCTGATTTCTCATTCGTCCTAGCGGATGCTGGGGACACCAATAGAACCATGGGGTATAGACGGGATCCCATACCTCCCAACTTGTGGCTGTAAGAAAGCGGGACTCTCTCGCGCGCGCCGACCCGAAAAGGGGGCGTGGCCTCACCCGCGATGGGCGTGACCTCGCTCGAGTGAGCGTGGCCTCGCCAAACGGCCTGTTTTTCTGCCTTTTGGGGGCGTGCCCAGCGCTCCCAGAGCAGCTGGGCAGCCCCCGCTCCCCTCCTAGCTCTGAATCAGGGATGTGCAGTCAGGGGAGGCAGTGCCTCCCCTGTCATTAATGAGTAAAATAATACAAAGAAGATACTTATGACACATAAGTATCTTCTTTATTATTTTACTCATGATTAAACTGTGTAAAATCAGTTTGGGAGGCACCGATCGTGGTGCCTCCCGTAGTGATTGATAAAAGATATGGGCGCGGGCGGGGCCTAGCAATGGGCAGGAAAAGCCCATTGAAATTGTATGGGAAAGCGGCACCATTAGAGGTGCCGCTTTCCTACAGGGACGTGCTTTCAACCTATGAAAGCACGTCCCCTGTCAGTGAGGCCACAGTGATTGGCCAGCGGATCCGTCACTGGATCCGCTGTCAATCACTGTGTGGGCGTCGGTGGCGGCGGAGGTGCGGGATGCAGCGGGCCGGGCGGCGGAGGTGCTGGCGGCGGTGATGCGGGCGGCGGGACGCGGCAGTACGTACAGTTCAGCAAAGTTTGGCAGCGGAAGCGGTACCCATTTCAAAAATGGCGCCTCAGCGTCATTTTTTAAATTCAAGATGGCCACCGCGAGCCAATCATGGCTCGCCGCGTCATCGCCCCGCCCCCTCCGCTGACTTATATAAGTCAGCGCGAGGCAGCGGCTGTCAGTCCGACGGCGGAGGAGGAGCTGAGAAGAGCTCCTGAAGATCGAAGACGCTGGAAGTCCTGGATGGGCGTCGGCTATGCAAAAGAGCTTAGCAGCCGCCGCCCACCAGGTGAAGATGTTGGAAGTCCGGGGAAGGCGGCGGCAATGCAAAAGAGCTTACAGGCCGCCGCCTCCCAGGTGAAGACGCAGGAGGCAGACGCCAGAAGCCCTGGGGAGGTGGCGCCCCCCCAGGTGAAGACGCCAGAAGCCCTGGGAAGGCGGCGGCCACGCAAAAGAGCTTAAAGGCCGCCGCCCCCAGGTGAAGACCCTGTTTAATAAAGGTTTTTTTTAAAGTACGTGTAGTGTTTTTTTTTTATATTTTCTTTACAGGTGCCAGCGGGCCCTTTATGTTCGGGCATGCTGGCACTTGTGGTTCTCCAAGTGCCAGCATGCTGGGGCAGGCTTGCTGGGACCTGTAGGCCACCTGTAAAGAACAATATTACTATTCTTTACAGGTGGACTACAGGTGCCAGTGGGCCATTTATGTCCGGGCATGCTGGCACTTGTGGTTCTCCAAGTGCCAGCATGCTGGGGCAGGCTTGCTGGGACCTGTAGGCCACCTGTAAAGAACAGTATTAGCATACAATGAATCCCGCACCCACCGCCACCAGGGGTGCGGGGCATAGCACTGGGCTATCAGCCCAGTGCTGGTTATTGCTCGGGAGGGGGGACCCCGTTTTCATTTTTTGGGGGGCCCCACTTTCCGAGGAATACCAGCCCTGGGCTGACTGGTTTGGCGGGTGTATAATGGCATGGCAGGGGGACCCCACACTGAGTGTCTCCCCTGCTATGGCATTACCCCCCCCTAGCTGGTTCTGCCTGGTGCTGGTTTTAGCGGTGTGTGGGGACTGCATTTTTTTTCCGGGGGGGGGGGGGTGTTTAGCTGCAGTGCCTCCCCAGTCCCTGACCTCACCGCACGTCACTGCTCTGAATACATGCCGTGCGCGTGCGCACAGCATGTATTCAGTGATCACCGGCTGCTCCCCCCAACTGCCCCCCCACCCGCGGGACACTGCTGCCCGCGGGTGGGACAGGGTCCGAATAGCGGGACTGTCCTGCTGAAAGCGGGACAGTTGGGAGGTATGGGATCCGCAGGAGACATGGGCACTTTAAGACTTTCAAAAGGGGTGTGCACTGGCTCCTCCTTCTATGCCCCTCCTCCAGACTATAGTTTTAGAATTGTGCCCAGTGAGACTGGACGCACTACAGGGGAGCGCTACTGAGTTTCTCTGAAAAAAGACTTATTAAGTTTTTTATGTTCAGGGATACTGCTGGCAACAGTCTCCCTGCTTCGTGGGACTTAGGGGAGAGAAGTATGACCAACTTCCAGTGAGTTCAATGGCTCTGCTTCTGGCTACAGGACACCATTAGCTCCTGAGGGTGCTGATCGCTGGGTACACCTAGATGCCAAGGCACTGTCCTAACCCCTGCCAGTATAATCATTTATTGAAACAAGCGGGACAGAAGCGCGCCATTAAGGGGGCGGAGCTTCATCCTCACAGCTCACTCAGCGCCATTTCCTCTCCTCAGGCTGCAGAGAAGCCGGTCCTCACACTGCTGACAAGTATCAGGGTGCAAAATGGGGGGGGGCACAGGATAATTGGTGCAATATACTGAATATTAAAAGTGCTACAGGTCTGGGGCATTTTATTAGTCGCTTCAGACCCTTGATTTGGCGCTGAGTTGTGAGCTGGCAAATTCTCTCTGTGTCTCTCTGACAGACGTTACTGTGGGTCTGTCCCCTTTTTTGCCCGGTGTGTCCCCCATCCTAAGCAGAACCAGCATCGGGCTCTTTGAGCCGGTCCTGGTTGTAAAAATACAGGGGAAAAATTGACCGACCCACGAACTGAAAGGGGATCCATGTTTACACATGTATCCCGTTTCCCTGAATGTCGGGATGCTTCCTTTGAACGTCTGGTTCTCATACCCGCTAAGGCGCTTCTCCTCCCTTAAGGAACTGTTTTGGGATATCCCCAATGTATTCCCTGTGGAACACAGTGTACCCCTCTGCAGAAAAAGAGATTTATGGTAGACTTACCATAGTTAAATCTCTTTCTGCGAGGTACACTGGGTTCCACACGGCGCCCACCCTGACGCACCTAGCTTCTATGGGTTTGTATGGCATTAGCTGGTCCCTTCTCCTGTCGTGAGAATGTGGCTCTGTGTGACTAACATCTGCTTTCTCTTTTACCTGCTACTGCATTGGACTGGTTAACGAAACTGAGCTCACAGTGCCTGGAAGCGGGGTTATAGAGGAGGCCCCAATGCATCTTGGGACCGCTAAAGCTTTAACCTGTTGGTGCCTGGATCAAGATCCATCTCTACACCCCAATGTATTCCCTGTGGAACCCAGTGTACCTCGCATAAAGATTTAACAATGGTAAGTCTACCATAAATCTCCTTTTTCTGCGGCCCCCCTGCAGAAAATGTGGACACATGCGCACAACAGGCGCATGCGCCTGCAACTTTTTCTCAAAAATTCCGGTTGGATCGCACACTGCGATCCAACCTGAAGTAGGCCCATAATTCATTGCAAATTCTGCTAACTAGCAGAATTTGCAATCCTTTTTGTTAGCATGCTGGGACCTGCCCATCGCAGGGCAAGGCCGCCCAACATGCTGACTGCCGCCTCCCCCCCTTCAACAAGCAGAAATTGCGATCGCATCGCAATTTCTGCTTGTTAGCAGAAATTAAGGTTGCCTCCTGCAGAAGGCCCGCCACCATGTTTCCGATTGTTGCGGCTGCGTGTGACATCACGCAGCCACCGCGATCACGCCCACCGTTTCCCCATTGCCGCCCCGCGACCGCCTCTGCCTGATTGACGGGGGGGGGGCGCAGAAAATGCGGGTGCATACGCAGAATGGGAACTTCACATGCGCCCGCATCTTTTTCATATTTATTGTGATCCAACCTGAATGAGGCCCAATATCTTATTACTGGCAGCAACAGGTTGCTGGCAACATAGCAGAGGATGCCACAAAGAACATCAGTGGATATAATACCATAATTATATAATATAATACCAGTGGCATGTACGTATGTATCACAGTGACACTATACTAAATATGCTGCCTGTAATTAGTATCACTCTTACATGGAATCCACCTTATGATGTAGTTGTAACATTTATAAATGACCACGCTGAATAAAAACAAAAATAATTGCTAAAGCACAATATAATTCAGAATACTGTGATCTAGAATAGGAAGCCTAATAGATTTAATTAGGAACATTTATAGGTCTATCCATCATTAGGGGCTGGACGGCCCCCCGATAATTACAGATGTGTCCTCATACATTTTTGCTGCATTCACGCCAAACAGCTGCTCACGCAAGGTCGGGCGAGAATCTTCTAATGTTAGGCATCTATTTTGCTTCTTTTTGTATCGAAAATGTGTCTTAGTCACAACGCAATGCGACTAGGATGCACGAGGAGACTGTGCTGATTAATCAATATATGACACTTGTATATCTGTGTGCAACTGAGTCTGAATCCGCACACAAAATGCTACAATATAACAGTTGCAGCTTTTCTCCAATACAAGTTCTATTCTGTTACGTATACAGACTCTGGGGGGTGATTCAGACCTGATCGCTGCAGTGCGTTTTCGCACAGCGGGTGATCAGCAATAGACTGCGGATGCAACGCAAAGCGCACGCGCGTTGGTAAACAGACATCGCCGCACAGCGACAGGCTGGTGCGAAAATTTCAATCGCACAGCCATTCGCAAGGTTATTGACAGGAAAACGCAGTTTGTGGGTGGTAACTGACCTTTTCTGGAAGTGTCAGGGAAAACGCTGGCGTTCCCAAGCATTTTCAGGGAGGGTATGTGACCCGATCAGCCTGTTCTCTTCGCACTGTATGAGTAAGTCCTGGGCTGCCCACAGACTGCACACAGTAGAAAAATCATTCAATGGTGAGTGAGGTGAGAACGGATTTGCAGCTGTCCGCTAACTGAGGTTTTTTTTGCAGCTCATCGTACACATGCGATTGCACACTTGTACGGCGAATATACACTCACCTTGGGCGGCGACTATCTGAACGCAGCACAACAAATTAAGCAGCCCAGAGATCAGGTCTGAATTACCCACTCAGTCACACACAATATACAAGTGTCAATATATCAAATTCATCAGCACAGTCTCCTTGTGCATCCTAGTTGCATTGCAGCGCGACTAAGATGCATTTTTAGCAAAAAAAATGCCCAACATTAGCAGAGTTGTACAGCACCTAGCGACTCACACCAGGCTGCATGGTGTATTAAGCTAGATGAATGAGGACACATCTATAAGTATATCCAATATAATAATCCAACTTGCGGCAAGTTGCAGCGGCGGATACTTAAGTGCCGCAGCAATTTATTATTGCTCCAGTGTGGGTCCGTAAAGCAGCTGTCTCCATGTTCAGTAACACTAGCAGTGTCATGTACTCCTCCATAGCTGGCAAACTGTTCATGTGTGAACTGAAGTCATGCATACACATGGCTGTCAGTCTTACATTGAGGAGGCAGTGGAGGGTTCCACTCAGATTCCTCTATGCAACCCTATAACTCCTTCCCATAGGAAGGAATGGGGCTCTGGGAACCAGCTTTATTTGAAGATTAGTTTGGTTCTTGCATGCAAACTTCGAAAATGTTCAGTTTTTGCTGTTTGAATATTAGGCAGCCTTATTGGGCCACTAGTAAGTACTGAAAGGGTACATTACATAAAACATGCAGAAATTAACATTTACAAATGTGTAACATGCCCATTTCAGATGATGAATAGTCCTCTTGGGGGGTGATTCAGACCTGATTTCTGCTGTGTGTTTTTGCACAGTGGGCGATCATAGACTGCATATGCACCGCAATGTGCACGCGCACTGGCCAACAACAACAGACATCGCTGGTCAGTGACAGGATATTGCGAAAATTCCGATCACACGGGCGTTCGCAAGGTGATTGACAGGAAGAGGCCGTTTGAGGGTAATAACTGACCATTTACTGGCAGTGTCCAGAATCACGCAGGCATTCCCAAGAATTTTTAGGGAGGGTGTCTGATGCCAGCTCCGGACCCGATCAGCCTGTTCTCATTGCACTGTAGGAGTAAGTCCTGGGCTGCGCACAGACTGCACACAGTGGATTTTGCAGCTCAGCGTACACATGCAATCGCACACTTGCACAGCGAATTTACATTCCCCCTGGGGGCGGCGACTATGTGAACGCAGGACAGCAAAGTTAGCAGCCCAGCGATAAGGTCTGAATCACCCCCTTAGTCCCATCTAAAAAGTACTTACCTGAATGCAGCCAACTGTGGCTGTTGTAATTTAGCATTTAATTTGGAACATATAGTCCCATCCCAAAAAGCATTTAACAAGATGCAGCCATTTGTGGCTGTTAAGTAGCAGCACTATCCCAATAGGGGGGAAACTGACTTAAGGGGGGTACTGACGGAGCGATATTCTAAGCAATCTGACTAGATTGCTTAGAATATGAGCATTTATCGTTCCGTGTGTACCCCCTACAGCGATAGCGATGCGCTGCCCCGCGCATCGCTATCGCTGCTGCCAGGTTGGCCTGCAGTGCAGGCCAATCTAGCGGGTCGCTCATTTCACCCGCTGGGTGAAGTGAGCGGCCCCCCCGTCTTCCCCCGCACGCTCAGCACAGATCGCGCTGTGCTGAGCGGCGGGAGAGATGTGTGCTGAGCGGTTCGCTCAGCACACATCTCTCCTGCATCGGACCGTCTATATGGGCCTTAAGAATCGTTTTTGGGTGAGTATACAAATTGCCCCTTATCGCCGGGGGAAAAAACTGCACTAGAAAGCCTCAGCAGTCACATGCCAGCACAAACCAACTCACGCCTCAATTTGCACCACAAGTCACACCTGGAATCCCACCAAAAGTCACACCTCAATTTGCACCACAAGTGGCTGTAAAGTGGCAAAATCCCCAAACAAATACTGAATGGTCAAAAAACAGTGACATCACCATTTTGTTATAAAAATGGCCACAAACAACTGGGGCACATGCATTGGTGGCATTTGTAAAAGCAAAGAGAATTATACTAGCACTCTTGGGCTGATTCACAAACAGCAGCCGTTAAATAAAGATAGTCAGTCTTTATATAAATACAAAGTCGATAAAAAGTGAAGGAAACAGTGCTTAGACTGCATGTGGTAGAAATGTAAAAAAAAAATATTTTAATCACGCACTAAAACATTAAAAATAGTTACAAATTAATTAAGAAGTAAATAGTCCAGTGGTTCCCAAACTGTGTGCCGTGGCTCCCTGGGGTGCCTCGGGACACTTGCAGGGGTGCCTTGGATTGGTGGTCAAGGACCAATTCAAATTATTTATTGTCAATATAATAGGCAAAACTAGTGCTGGTGGCTGTCAGTCATACAATGTGGGGACAAACAGAAGCAAATCTTGTCCCTCACCACACAATTGAGCCTAAGGATGACATATAAATACAATTTACCTAAATAAATATTTCTTTCTAAATTTCTCAATAAGAAATTTTTGGCCTAGCGGTGCCGTGAAAAAAAATTCTGATACTCTAGGGCGCCGTGATTCAAAAAAGTTTGGAAACCACTGAAATAGTCAGTTTATATGAAAAAAGGCAATACTGGCGCTGCCAGACAAGTTTTAGGGCAAGACAAGTTTTAGTCCTGGGAATAATAATAATATAATAATAATAATTTTATTTATATAGCGCTCTTTCTCCAATAGGACTCAAGGCGCTTAACAGATACATAGCATAATATAGTACAGAAAATAATTAAGTACATTTTCATAAAATACAGAAGCATGAAGATACTAAAAGGGACACTATGGAAATGCTTTAGTAAACAGAAAAGTCTTGAGTCTACTTTTGAAGGATTCTATAGTTGGGGCCTCTCGCACTGTGCGGGGAAGTGAGTTCCATAGAGTCGGAGCCGCATGACTAAAAGCTCGACCCCCAGATGAATTACGGTAGATTCTAGGTACTGCTAAAAGTCCTTCATCTACAGATCGCAGTAATCGAGTGGGGCAGTATGGGGTCAGAAGCTGTTTCAGGTACCTTGGGCCTTGGTCATGTAATGCTTTGAAACTCAGTAAGCCAATCTTGAAGATGATTCGCCATCTTACAGGCAGCCAGTGAAGGGAGTAGAGGATGGGTGTTATGTGGCTAGAACGGGGCTGGTTGGTTAATAGCCTGGCAGCTGTGTTTTGCACCAGCTGTAAGCGTTGCAATTCTTTTGCTGGTAGACCAAGGTAGAGGGCATTACAGTAGTCTAAACGAGATGATACAAATGCATGTATGACTTTTGGCATGTCATCTGAGGGAATTAAGTGCTTGATTCTGGCTATGTTCCTCAGGTGAAAGAATGAGGATTTGATTGTGGCTGATATCTGATGTTTAAGTGTCAAGCCACCATCCAGGACAACGCCAAGATTACGCACACGATCACTGGTCTGTAATTCTGAGTCCCCCAGTGTAAGTCCAGTTGGTTGGCTATGCTGCATTCTTGTCCTTTGATGTTGCGGTCGTATCAAAAGGACCTCTGTTTTATCCGGGTTCAGTCGCAGCCAACTGGCGCTCATCCACTCCTGTAGTTCAGCTAGACAGCCATTTAGGGTTGCTATTGGGTTATCAGTGCCCGGAGCAAAGGACAAGTACAGTTGTGTATCATCTGCATAGCAGTGGTAGACCAGGCCATGGCGCCTGATTATTTTGCCCAATGGGAGCATGTATACTGCAAAAAGCATGGGGGATAGTATAGAACCTTGTTGGACACCACATGGCAATGGCACTGGTGGTGATGAGTATAATCCAGATGATACTCTCTGTGACCTGCCTGTAATTACCAGCTCCATGGTATTGGCGCTGACCCTCCAAGTGGCTTCTTTAATGGACAGATGATACAGTCCTATTCAGAGCCTTGGTCCTTAGACGCAGTCCGGTTCTTTAGGTGCAATGGTTCATGATTGTGGATGCAAACTGTGTGCTTGTCTCCCAATTAGTGTTCAGCGCCCAGTTTCTCCATGTTTCACTGCGCATATGTAGCTTTTTCAAGGCGCTTACAGTGTGTGCCAAATAGTCCTTATAAAGCTGTGCTAATTGCCTCTTTTGGTATAGATAGTGCTAATCACTTCACCTGTAAAACAAACACATTCTTGTAAATAACTTTGCCACATGCAGTCAATGTTAAAAGTAGTATATACAGAATGCTTTGGAGGCAGAATGCTTGAAAATATAGTCATTTTATTTAGAATTGCTCATTTTTAGACTTAAGATTAGATAGAGTAGCAATCCTATACATGTAGAAACCATGTCTGAAAATAAACCACAATTCCATTCAAACATGCACAAAAGGTTTTTTTTCCCTCTAAAGCTACAGACAGAAGAAAAAAAAAACTCTTATCAATTAATTTTTAGTATACCTGATTTCTCATTCGTCCTAGAGGATGCTGGGGACACCAATAGAACCATGGGGTGTAGACGGGATCCGCAGGAGACATGGGCACTTTAAGACTTTCAAAAGGGGTGTGCACTGGCTCCTCCTTCTATGCCCCTCCTCTAGACTCCAGTTTTAGAAGTGTGCCCAGTGAGACTGGACGCACTACAGGGGAGCGCTACGGAGTTTCTCTGAAAAAATACTTATTTTTTAGGTTTTTTATGTTCAGGGAGACTGCTGGCAACAGTCTCCCTGCTACGTGAGACTTAGGGGAGAGAAGTATGATCAACTTCCAGTGAGTTCAATGGCTCTGCTTCTGGTTACAGGACACCATTAGCTCCTGAGGGTGCTGATCGCTGGGTACACCAAGATGCTCTCTCCAGCAGCCGGCCGTCACCCCCTTACAGAGCCAGAAGTCAGAAGACAGGTGAGTAGCAGAAGAAAAGATGACTTCAGTGATGGCATTTCTGAGGTACCGCGCAGCGATTGGACGCTGCGCGCTTGGCTCCCACACACGCACACAGCACCACTGAGTGCAGGGTGCGGGCGGGGGGGGGGGCGCCTGGGCAGCTAAAAATCCTCAGTGTACACTGGCAAGAGGGGACATTAGTGCCAAGGCACTATCCTAACCCCCGCCATTATAATAATTTATTGAAATAAGCGGGACAGAAGCGCGCCATTAAGGGGGCGGAGCTTCATCCTCACAGCTCACTCAGCGCCATTTCCTCTCCTCAGGCTGCAGAGAAGCCGGTCCTCACACTGCTGACAAGTATCAGGGTGCAAAATGGGGGGGGGCACAGGATAATTGTTGCAATATACTGAATATTAAAAGCGCTACAGGCCTGGGGCATTTTATTAGTCGCTTCAGACCCTTGATTTTGTGCTGGGTTGTGAGCTGGCAAATTCCCTCTGTGTCTCTCTGACATGCTTTACTGTGGGTCTGTCCCCTTTTTTGCCCGGTGTGTCTGTGGGTGTTAGTACTCGTGTGTCGACATGTCTGAGGCTGAGTGCTCTTCCCAGGAGAAGGCTGTGTTAGAGACACAAAAGGCTGTGGGGGTTACCCTGTCGGCACCGCCGACTCCTGATTGGGTAAATGTTTTGAATGCTTTGAATGCTAATGTGGCTCGTATTAGTAACAGATTGGACAAGTCTGAGTCTCAGACCCAGGCATGGAAGAAATCTGTGGAGGATATGTTATTACAGGTCCCCTCGGGGTCACAGAAACGTACGTTTGCCCAGTTGGCTGACACTGATAACTACACGGACACTGATTCCAGTGTCGACTATAGCGATTCCAGATTAGATCCAAAATTGGCAAAGAGCATTCAGTACATGATTGTGGCAGTTAAAGAGGTATTACATATCACTGAGGACCCTGCTGTTCCTGATAAAAGGGTCTGTATGTATAAGGAAAATAAATCTGAGATAGCGTTTCCTCCCTCTCATGAATTGAACACTCTATTTGAAAAAGTCTGGGAAAGCCCTGACAGAAAGTTTCAGATTCCCAAAAGAATTCAGGTGGCTTATCCGTTTCCCTTTGGGGATAGGGAAAAGTGGGAGTCACCCCCCATTGTAGACAAGGCCCTATCGCGTTTGTCTAAAAAGGTGGCTCTTCCGTCACCTGGCACGGCAGCCCTTAAAGACCCTGCGGATCGTAAGCAGGTAAGTACGTTAAAATCCATTTATACGACCACAGGTACGCTACTCAGACCGGTCGTTGCATCTGCGTGGGTGAGTAGTGCTATCGAAAAGTGGGCAGATAACTTGTCATCTGATATAGATACCCTAGATAGGGATAGCATCCTCTTGACACTGGGTTATATCAAGGACGCTGCAGCTTACCTGAAGGAAACTGCGAGAGATATTGGCCTTTTGGGATCAAAGGCCAATGCCACGGCAGGCTCAGCTAGGCAAGTATTATGGATTCATGCTGACTCCAAGAAAAATATGGACTCTCTACCATATAAAGGTGGTGTCTTGTTTGGTGACGGCCTCGCTGATTTGGTATCTACGGCTACCGCGGGTAAGTCATAATTTTTGCCTCATGTGCCTTCACAACAAAAGAAAACACACCACTGTCAAATGCAGTCCTTTCGGCCATATAAATACAAGAAAGGGCGAGGTTCTTCCTTCCTTGCTACTAGAGGAAGGGGAAGGGGTAAAAGATCACCAGTCGTGGCGGGTTCCCAGGAGCAGAAGTCCTCCCCGAATTCTGCCAAATCCAGCGCATGACGCTGGGGCTCCTCTGCGGGAGTCCGCACCGGTGGGGGCACGTCTCAAACTCTTCAGTCAGTTCTGGGTTCGTTCGGACCTGGACCCATGGGCTTTACAAATAGTATCCCAAGGGTACAAACTGGAGTTTCAAGACGTTCCCCCTTGCCGATTTTTCAAATCGGCCTTACCAGTTTCTCTTCCGGACAGGGAGGTAGTTTGCCATGCAATACAAAAGTTGTATCAAAATTAGGTCATCGTCAGGGTTCCCCAGTCACAACAGGGAGAAGGCTTTTATTCAAGCCTGTTTGTGGTCCCGAAGCCGGATGGCTCGGTCAGACCAATCCTAAACCTGAAATCCCTCAATTTCTACCTAAAAAAATTAAAATTCAAGATGGAGTCTCTCCAAGCAGTGATTTCCAGTCTGGAGGAAGGGGATTTTATGGTGTCGGTGGACATAAAGGATGCCTACTTGCATGTTCCCATTTATCCTCCGCATCAGGCTTACCTGAGGTTTGCGATTCAGGATTGTCATTACCAATTTCAGACGTTGCCGTTTGGTCTGTCCACGGCTCCGAGGATTTTCACCAAAATAATGGCGGAAATGATGGTTCTTCTTCGCAAGCAAGGAATCACAATTATCCCGTACTTGGACGATCTCCTGATAAAGGCGAGATCCAGGGACCAGTTGGTAAAAAACGTTGCACTGTCCCTGGCAGTTCTTCAACAACATGGTTGGCTCCTAAACTTGCCAAAATCACAGTTGACTCCGGCGACGAGGTTGTCATTTTTAGGAATGATACTGGACACAGAACTACAGAGAGTTTTTCTCCCAGTGGAAAAGGCTCGGGAACTTCAAAGTCTGGTCAAACAAATTCTGAAACCGCCGAGAGTGTCAATCCATCAATGCACTCGGTTGCTGGGGAAGATGTTGCGGCCTACGAGGCCATTCAGTTTGGCAGATTCCATGCCAGAGTGTTTCAGTGGGACTTGTTGGACAAGTGGTCCAGTTCCCACTTGCACATGCACCGAAGGATAATCCTGTCTTCCAAGACCAGAATATCACTCCTGTGGTGGCTGCACAGTTCTCACCTCCTGGAGGGGCGCAGGTTTGGGATCCAGGACTGGATCCTAGTAACCACGGAAGCAAGTCTCAGAGGATGGGGTGCAGTCACACAGGGGGAAAACTTCCAAGGAAGATGGTCAAGCCAGGAAACTTGTCTCCACATAAACGTTCTGGAGTTAAGGGCCATTTACAACGGCCTTGTGCAGGCGGAACATCTTCTTCGCAATCTGCCCGTACTGATTCAGTCGGACAATGTTACAGCAGTAGCGTACATCAACCACCAGGGCGGAACAAAAAGCAGAGCGGTGATGGCAGAAGTCACAAAGGTTCTCCACTGGGCGGAAAAGCATACAAGCGCACTGTCAGCGATCTTTATTCCGGGAGTGGACAACTGGGAAGCAGACTTCCTCAGCAGACATAATCTCCATCCAGGAAAGTGGAGCCTCCATCAAGAGGTCTTCACAGAGGTAACAAGTCATTGGGGAATTCCTCAAATAGACATGATGGCGTCTCGCCTCAACAAGAAGCTTCAGAGATATTGTTCCAGGTCAAGGGACCCTCAAGCAATAGCAGTGGATGCACTGGTGACACCATGGGTGTTTCCATCGGTGTATGTATCCCCTCCACTTCCTCTCATCCCAAAAGTTCTAAAGATCATAAGAACAAAGGTTCAAGCGATCCTCATTGCCCCGGACTGGCCGAGGAGGGCTTGGTATCCAGATCTTCAGGAATTACTCATAGGAGATCCCTGGCCTCTTCCTCTATGCGAGGACCTGTTACAGCAAGGGCCGTGCGTATACCAAGACTTACCGCGGCTGCGTTTGACGGCATGGTGGTTGAACGCCAAATCCTAGCCTGAAAGGGTATTCCCAGTGAAGTCATTCCCACACTTCTTCAGGCCAGGAAAGGAGTTACGTCGAAACATTACCACCGTATTTGGAGAAAATATGTGTCTTGGTGCGAATACAAGAAGGCTCCTGCAGAAGAGTTTCAGCTAGGACGTTTCCTCCATTTTCTACAAGCAGGTGTGGATGCGGGCCTAAAGTTGGGCTCAATTAAGGTACAGATTTCAGCCTTATCGGTTTTCTTTCAAAAACAATTGGCCTCCCTTCCAGAAGTTCAGACGTTCGTGAAAGGTGTTTTGCACACCCAACCCCCGTTTGTGCCCCCAGTGGCACCATGGGATCTTAACGTGGTGTTGCAGTCCCTTCAATCACATTGGTTTGAACCTTTACAGAAGGTGGAGTTGAAGTTCCTCACTTGGAAAGTGGTCATCCTGTTGGCTTTGGCTTCCGCAAAGCGGGTGTCTGAATTAGCGGCCTTATATCACAAGAGCCCTTATTTAATTTTTCATGAAGTTAGAGCAGAGTTGAGTACTCGTCAGCATTTTCTGCCTAAGGTGGTTTCATCTTTCCACATGAACCAACCTATTGTGGTGCCAGTGGCTACTGATGCTTTCGTTGAGTCAAAATCTTTGGATGTGGTCAGAGCTCTGAAAATCTATGTCGCCAGAACGGCTCAGGTTAGGAAAACCGAGGCTCTGTTTGTCCTGTATGCTCCCAACAAGATTGGGTGTCCTGCTTCCAAACAGACCATTGCACACTGGATCTGTAACACGATTCAGCATGCTCATTCCACGGCCGGATTGCCGTTGCCGAAATCAGTAAAGGTCCATTCTATTAGAAAGGTGGGCTCGTCCTGGGCGGCTGCCCGCGGGGTCTCTGCATTACAACTTTGCCGAGCTGCTACTTGGTCGGGTTCAAACACTTTTGCGAAGTTTTACAAGTTTGATACCCTGGCCGATGACGACCTCAAGTTTGGTCAATCGGTGCTGCAGAGTCATCCGCACTCTCCCGCCCATTCTAGAGCTTTGGTATAACCCCATGGTTCTATTGGTGTCCCCAGCATCCTCTAGGATGAATGAGAAAATAGGATTTGGATACCTACCGGTAAATCCTTTTCTCTTAGTCCGTAGACGATGCTGGGCGCCCGTCCCAGTGCGTACTGTATCTGCAGTTATTAGTGTGGTTACACGCCGGTTGTGTTACGTTTGTTGTCAGCCTGTTGCTGAAATCGTTCATGCCGTTGGCTTGGGTTCTGTTGATTGCCACGTTTTGCGGCATGCTTGAGGTGTGTGCTGGTATGAATCTCACCTTAGTTTAACAATAAATCCTTTCCTCGAAATATATCCGTCTCCCTGGGCACAGTTCCTATAACTGGAGTCTGGAGGAGGGGCATAGAGGGAGGAGCCAGTGCACACCTCTTTTGAAAGTCTTAAAGTGCCCATGTCTCCTGCGGATCCCGTCTATACCCCATGGTTCTATTGGTGTCCCCAGCATCCTCTACGGACTAAGAGAAAAGGATTTACCGGTAGGTATCAAAATCCTATTATACAGCCTATCACTGCAAATTACATGACTTAAAGGGGGTATTCAAATGTTTGAAAAGTCAGTTGTGTGTCTGCTTTTTCCTATCGCATAGACAGGGGAAAAAAAGACACCCAACCGACTTTTCAAACATTTGAATTCCCCCCCAAGAGTTCTTTTCTCATTTCATTTCTTATTTCACTGTCACTAAACACCAAGGCTGAGCAATGACAGAAAACATGAATCTTCCTCCTACACATTTCTCTGTCGCTGAATAACAAAGGCTGCACAATGACAAAAAAATAAACAGATTCCATCTCTATATAATTACATTAAATTACATTAATTCTAATGGTTCTACAACAATAGGCTGAGATAAGTTTTAAACAACAGCAGAACCAAAGCAAACACAACATGGGGGAGATAGGTACGATAGACTATGTAGACAAGAAATCTATTGGACATTTTAGCTGAACTCTTTATTCCCCAGTGGCCTCAATGAAGCACTACTGTCACGCCAAGCTGTTTTTGTGAATCCGTTGGACTCAGACCAACCGAAGGAGCAAGAGATCCAGAATGCAGGAAACAAGGAGACGAAGATAGTTCCTTTTCATATATTTATTAATGGTAACAAAGCAGAATTAGACTGTAGGAATACTGAGACTGACTAGTTCTGGGTTGGAAAACTGTAGAGAATATCCACTGAGTGATACGAGGCCAAAACAAGCGTATGGTGAGGAATAAGCTTTAGATGGTACGAAGATGTCGCAGAAGAGCCGTGAAGACTGTTTGCTGGATGATGCGAAGACGTGAATGAAGAACTGTGAAGACTGTTTTCTGGATGATGCAAAGATGTGAATGAAGAACTGTGAAGATTGTTTGCTGGATGATGCGAAGACGTGAATGAAAGGTACGGGCTGCAGCTGGCGAACTTCCACGGGAATCCTGCAGAATTCACGGACACCGGAAAGGGAGCGGTTAACCGTGACTGCGCACTGGGGAGCTGGCGAGCGTAATGCAGCGAGAGCTGGCTGAGACCTCGGAGAGTAAGGTGGGACCAATACCAAGAGATGCATAGACTTATCTGTGGGAGCACAGAGCTAGGGTACTGAGAAACTGCAACAAAGCAGTGGCACATAATACAACAGTCCCAGTCTATTTATAGGCAGCAGGGACACAGGATTCGCTGTACTTACCCATCTTGCTCATTGGTGCTGCTCCTGGTCTCCAACATGGCCGCTCCCTGCATTGCAGACATATCAGGAAGCTGCGGTCACTATGTCCTCCCCTCTGGCTCCAGGAAGCCGTCACTCCCGCCGCCGACCGCGCCGCATCCCCGTGCGGCCACCGAGCACCACAGGCCGCCGCACCGAAAGAGTCAGAATCCCGGGAACCGCCGCGGTAAGAGCTCACCACATGACAGTACCTCTCCTTTGAGGGTGGACTCCGAACACCTTCGAACTTTGTTAGTATTTTTGGAGTGGAAATTTTGTATCAACTTCGGAGCACAGACATCCTCAGCGAAAACCCAAGACCTCTCTTCTGGTCCATACCCTTTCCAGTCGAGAAGATATTGAAGACACCCATAACGACGACGAAAGTCTAGAATTTTTCTAACCTCAAATTCTTCTTCTTGCAAATTGCGGATCATAGAAGGTTTTGGCAAGGCTGCACGAAATTTGTTGAGGATTAAAGGCTTCAAAAGTGATATGTGGAAGGCATTGGGTATCTTGAAGGAAGACGGCAGTTTGATTTTATAAGCCACAGGATTAAGCACTTTATAGGAAAAGGACCAATATACCTGGGCACAAACTTCATGGAAGTTATTTTAAACTTGAGGTTGCGAGTAGCTATCCAGACTTGGTCCCCCACCTTGTAACTGGGCACTGCCTTTCGCCTTCTATCTGTGAAGGATTTATAATGTATGGAAGTTTTAACTAAAGACTTGCGTACTTGTGTCCAAATCTTAGAAAGTTCCTTGAGAACTATTTCTGCTGCTGGTACTTCCTGTGCTAGAAGAGGTTGAAATTCTGGTACTCGCGGGTGGAAACCAAAATTAACATAGAACGGTGTGGACTTAGAAGATGAGTGGAAGAGATTATTATGGGCGAATTCTGCTACCAGAAGAAAGTCCAACCAATCATCTTGTGAAGAGGAAATATGTAATCGAAGAAAGGTTTCGTTATCTTGATTTACCCGTTCTGTTTGTCCATCCGACTGAGGATGATATGCTGAAGAATGATTCAATTTGATGCCTAGAGAGGAGCAAAGTGCTTTCCAAAATTTGGCCACAAACTGCATGCCCCGATCTGACACAATTTCTAAAGGAAGATCATGTAGCCTGAAGATCTCAGAGATGAACAATTTGGCAAGGACTGGAGCCGTGGGCAGTCCCTTTAGAGGAATGAAATGAGCCATCTATGAAAATCGATCTGCCACCACCCAGATGGTGTTTCTTTCCTTCAACGGAGGTAAATCAGTTATGAAATCCATCGAGATATGGGTCCACGGTTTCTCGGGAAAGGATAACGGATGTAGTAAACCCGGTGGCGAACCCTTGGGATTTTTGTGTTGGGCGCATTTAGGGCAAGCGGCTATAAACTCCTGGACGTCAGTTCTAAGACGCGGCCACCAATAGGACCGTTGAATGAATTCAAGAGTCCTGAGGACCCCAGGATGACCCATAAAAGATGACGCATGAGCCCAAGTTAATAGCCGTTTCCGGAGATTTGGAGCAACAAATGTCTTTCCAGGCGGGGGTACAGAAGCTGAAGTGATTCGAGTTGTTAAGAAGGATGTTGGATTTATGATGGCTTGCTTACTTATCAGATCATTGGACTCAGAAGAATTGAAGGACCAGGAGAGGGTATCAGCTTTCTTGTTCAAGGATCCTGGGCAATAAGAGAGTTTGAAGTTAAACCGGTTGAAAAAGAGAGCCCACCTTGCTTGCCGAGGATTGATACATTGAGCCGTTTGAAGATAAAGGAGATTTTTATGACACGTGTATACTGTGATGGGATGTTGTGCTCCCTCTAAAAGATATCTCCATTCTTCGAATGCTAACTTAATGGCAAGCAATTCCTGCTCCCCAATGGCATAATTTCGCTCCGCAGCCAAGAATCTTCGAGAGAAAAAAAACGCATGTATGGATCTTCTTGTCCTCGTAAACTTGTGATAAAACAGCCCCAACTGCATCTGAGGAGGCATCCACCTCTACGAGGAAGGGACGATTAAGATCTGGTTGACGAAGAATGGGAGCGGACATAAAGGCTTGTTTCAAACCGAGGAAGGCTTTAATAGCTTCGGGAGGCCAATTTGAAGGATCCGCTCCTTTGTGCGTCAATGCTGTGATGGGTGCGACCAAGGTGGAGTAACCCTTAATACATTTCCAGTAAAAATTGGCAAAGCCAAGGAAGTGTTGAATCCCTTTGAGGGACGAGGGAGCTGACCAGTCGCAAATAGCTTGAACTTTGGCAGGATCCATCCGAAGCTCGGATCTGGAAATTATGAACCCCAAGAATGGAATGGATGTTACCTCGAAGGTACAATTTTCCAATTTACAGTATAGGAGATTCTTCCTCAGACGAGTTAATATTTCCTTGACTTGGATACAATGGGATTCTAGATCTTTGGAAAATATTAAGATATCATTGCGGTATACCACTAAACATTCATAGAGAAGATCCCGAAAAAGCTCATTCACATAACTTTGGAAAACGGCTGGAGTATTGCAGAGACCAAACGGCATTACGAGATACTCGTAATGCCCATCCCGAATGTTAAAGGCTGTTTTCCATTCATCCCCAACACGGATTCTAATCAGATTATAAGCGCCTCGCAGATCTAGCTTTGTAAAAATTGTGGCCCCCTTCACTCGATCAAATAATTCAGGGATTAGTGGAACCGGATATCAATTTTTGATAGTGATTTCATTAATTTCGCAGGAATCAATGCATGGTTGCAGACCACCATCCTTTTTCTTAACAAAAAAGAATCCGGCCCCTGCAGGGGATGATGAAGGTCTAATAAGACCTTTGGCCAAATTCTCTTGTATGTAGTCTGACATAGCCTGCGTCTCAAGGATAACTGGTAAATTCGGACTCTGGGAGGAGTATTATCCGGCATCAACTCGATCGGGCAATCCCACTACAGATGAGGTGGTAAAGAGTCTGCCCCTTGCTTACTGAAAACGTCTATGTAAGATTGTAAACTGTAGGTAACTCAGAGACGTTTAACTGGCGCCAGACAATCATTGGTGCAGGATTCTCCCCAGGATTGGAACTCCATAGTTCGCCAACAGAGCTTTGGATTGTGTTTTTGTAACCAAGGTATTCCGAGAATTACATCATGAGAGGCTTTGGGAATCACGAGAAAGGAGATATATTCGGAGTGTAGTACGCCCACTTTCATTCTGAGAAAAGTTGTTTGACAGGTGATTATGCCTTCAGGGATTCGACTTCCATCCACCGCCGTAACACAAATTGCCTATTCCAGGGGCACAGTCCGAATCTTAAATTGCTGAACGATGGCAGAAGAAATTAAGGCCCTCATTCTGAGTTGATCGGTCGCAAGGCGATTTTAGCAGAGTTACACACGCTAAGCCGCCGCCTACTGGGAGTGAATCTTAGCTTCTTAAAATTGCGAACGATGTATTCGCAATATTGCGATTACAAACTACTTAGCAGTTTCAGAGTAGCTCCACACTTACTCGGCATCTGCGATCAGTTCAGTGCTTGTCGTTCCTGGTTTGACGTCACAAACACACCCAGCGTTCGCCCAGACACTCCCCCGTTTCTCCAGCCACTCCTGCGTTTTTTCCGGAAACGGTAGCGTTTTCATCCACACGCCCCTAAAACGCCGTGTTTCCGCCCAGTAACACCCATTTCCTGTCAATCACACTACGATCGCCGGAGCGAAGAAAAAGCCGTGAGTAAAAATACTATCTTCATTGTACAATTACTTGGCGCAGTCGCAGTGCGAATATTGCGCATGCGTACTAAGCGGATTTTCACTGCGATGCGATGAAAAATAACGAGCGAACGACTCGGAATGAGGGCCTAAGTTCCAGAATCTAATAAAGCAGAGATAGGGAGGAAAGAAGATGGAACTTCCAAACAAATGGGCAAAGTTGACTCCTTTCCAGTACGTGATTCTAAAGTAACTCCTAGCTTAACCTCTCTGGACTAAGCTAGGAGTGGGAGTTTTCTGGCCGGAGCTTGCAGGACTTCACGAAAATGTTTTGAAGAGATACTCCAGATGGCGACGAGAACGCTCTTCTTCTGATAGCCGGGAACTTGGCCGTTTGAGCTTAGATTTCTCCGAAGGTTTCTATACCTCAAGTCCAGTTTGTTACAAATAGAAATCAGCTCGTCCAATTTCGTAGACACATCCCGAACAGTCAGGTCATCCTTAATCCTGTCAGAAAGGCCATTCCAAAAGGCAACAATTAAGGCCTCCTCATTCCAATTCAATTCAGTGGACAAAGGGGGTCATTCCGAGTTGTTCGCTCGCAAGCTGCTTTTAGCAGCTTTGCACACGCTAAGCCGCCGCCTACTGGGAGTGAATCTTAGCTTATCAAAATTGCGAACGAAAGATTAGCAGAATTGCGAATAGACACTACTTAGCAGTTTCTGAGTAGCTCCACACTTACTCGGCATCTGCGATCAGTTCAGTCAGTTTCGTTCCTGGTTTGACGTCACAAACACACCCAGCGTTCGCCCAGACACTCCTCTGTTTCTCCAGCCACTCCCGCGTTTTTCCCAGAAACGGTAGCGTTTTTTCACACACACCCATAAAACGTCCAGTTTCCGCCCAGAAACACCCACTTCCTGTCAATCACATTACGATCACCAGAACGAAGAAAAAACCTCGTAATGCTGTGAGTAAAATACCTAACTGCATAGCAAATTTACTTGGCGCAGTCGCACTGCGGACATTGCGCATGCGCATTAGCGACTAATCGCTCCGTTGCGATAAAAAAATAACGAGCGAACAACTCGGAATGACCCCCAAAGTACGGAACTGGATTACATACTGACTGACAGGGCGCGGGCCCTGCCGAAGACGAAGGATCTCAAGGGACGTTGAGGTGGTTTGGCTCGGTTCGTTGAAGAACTTCCTAAATGATGAAACAAATTCAGCATAATTGGAGAGGATCGGGTATGCTCTCTCCCAGAGCGGAGATGCCCACTCCAATGCTTGACCGGTAAGTAGAGAAATAATATATGCGATCTTTGAGCACGCCAATGTGAAGTTGGCCGACTGAAGCTCAAACTGGATTTCGCACTGTAATCCCCTACAAAGTTTCGGAGAGCCATTACTAGGTGGAGGAGTAGCTGCAGACGTGCAGTTGGGACTGTCGCCGGAGGAACCACTGCAGGGGTGGAAACTACCGGAGCCGGAGACTGTGGAGACCTAATGGCCACGTGAAGAGTATCCAACCGCTCAGACGTGGTTTACATAAATTGAACAATTTGCGACTGAATAGACTCTTGATTATCCAGGCGTGAGAGAATGTTGGGCGTAGCATCGCCTCCAGAGGCCTGGTCGCCTGATGGATCCATGTGGGCAGTGCTTAATGTCACGTCAAGCTCTTTTTGTGAATCCGTTGGACTCAGACCAACCGAAGGAGCAAGAGATCCAGAATGCAGGAAACAAGGAGGACAAAGGTAGTTCCTTTTCATATATTTATAAATGGTAACAGAGCAGAATTAGACTGTAGGAATACTGGGACTGACTAGTTCTGGGTTGGAAAACTAGAGAATGTCCACTGAGTGATACGAGGCCAAAACAGGAGTATGGTGAGGAATTAGCTTTAGATGGTATGAAGATGTGGCAGAAGAGCTGTGAAGACTGTTTGCTGGATGATGCGAAGACGTGAATGAAGAACTGTGAAGACTGCTGGATGATGCGAAGACGTGAATGAAGAACTGTGAAGACTATTTGCTGGATGATGCGAAGACGTGAATGAAGAACTGTAAAGTCTGTTTGGATGATGCAAAGACGTGAATGAAGAATTGTGAAGACTGTTTGCTGGATGATGTGAAGACATGAATGAATAACTGTGGAGACTGTTTGCTGGATGATGCGAAGCCGTGAATGAAGAACTGTGAAGACTGTTTGCTGTATTATGTGAAGATGTGAATGAAGAACTGTGAACACTGTTTGCTGGATGATGCGAAGACGTGAATGAAAGGTACGGGCTGCAGCTGGTGAACCTCCACGGGAATCCTGCAGAATTTGCGGACATCGGAGAGGGAGCGGTTAACCGTGACCGTGCACTGGGGAGCTGGCGATTGTAATGCAGTGAGATCTGGCTGAGAACTCGGAGAGTAAGGTGGGACCAATACCAAGAGATGCACAGACTTATCTGCAGGAGCACAGAGCTAGGGTACTGAGAAACTGCAACAAAGCAGTGGCACAGAATGCAACAGTCTCAGTCTATTTATAGGCAGCAGGGACACAGGATTGGCTGTACTCACCCATCTTGCTCATTGGTGCTGCTCCTGGTCTCCAACATGGCCGCTCCCTGCATTGCAGACATATCAGGAAGCTGCAGCCACTAAGTCCTCCCCTCTGGCTCCAGGAAGCCGTCACTCCCGCCGCCAACCGCGCCGCATCCCCATGCAGCCACCGAGCACCAACGGCCGCCGCACCGTAAGAGCCAGAATCCCGGGACCCGTGGTGGTAAGAGCTCGCTGCATGACAACTAGAGCTAAATACTACTTTGTAGTCCTATTACATTATATAATCTTTTTATTTTATCTATCTATCTATCTATTATCTATAGATCTATTATCTATCAGTGTTTTCAGTTCTGCGTTCTGTGCTCAGAGTGGGGTTATGATGATGATGATGAGGTGTATGTGGGCAAGACAAAGAGTGGCACAATGCGCACTTTACATATGAGGATAATGTGGCCCTGGTCAAGGGAGTCATGCGCCATTATGACTACCTCTATGTCCACTGCTCCCCCATGACCAATGGAGGAATTCTTCTCTGTGGCACAAAATCATGGAGGTCAACTGCTTCGGCACACTGAAGTGCACTGTGGAGGTGAGTAATATGCTAACCTTTGTCATGTTAGTTTAATGTGCTCAGTACATTAGCAAATTTTGTTTGTAACAAATGTGTATTTTTCCAAAAGTCTGCTTAGTGCTTTCCAAATAGTAACGTGTTTGGTTGGTTTAGAATATAAAAGTGTGAAAGAAATGGCAGTTTTATATACTGTTTGCCATTAGTAAAAGCATCACAACTCAGTTGCCATCTGAAAAAAGGTTTTACACTAGCCCTATCAGTGGCAGAACTACTGCCAGTGCAAGCAGTGCCTTGCACTGGGGCCCGCCACTGTCAAGGGGCCCAAAGCCAGAGCGGCATGTAATGAGTCAAACTGACTCATTACATGCCGCCTGGCTGCTACTGTGTGCTGCAGCCGAGGAGAGGAGAGCACTGGCTATGGGGGGGGGGGGGGAGGAGGAAGAGGGAGGTGGAGGAGGGAGCCGCAGCAGCGCTATGTAATTGGTGGAGGCGCTGCTGCTGCTGTCCCTTTCCTTCACCATAGGCTGCCCACCGCCGCTGTGAATGCTGGGATGCGCTTCCAAGCATTCACAGCGGCAGATGGCAGCCTATGGTGAAGGAGAGGGACAGCAGCGCCTCCACCAATTACACTGCGCTGCTACGGCTCCCGAGTCCCCCTCCCTCCTCCTTCTTCTCCCCTGCCCGAGATCTGCCAGAAGCTGCACCAGGAGCCTGAGCCAGCGGAAACAGTAAGTCTATCTATCTATCTATTCTGTCTGCCTTCATGTGTTAAAAGGGGGACGCTGTCTGCCTTAATGTGTATAAAAAGGGGACGCTGTTTGCCGTAATGTGTAAAAAAGGGGACGCTGTCTGCCGTAATGTGTAAAAAAGGGGACGCTGTCTGCCGTAATGTGTAAAAAGGGGACGCTGTCTGCTGTAATGTGTACAAAGGGGATGCTGTCTGCCGTTATGTGTAAAAAGGGGGACGCTGTCTGCCGTAATGTGTAAAAAGGAGACACTGTCTGCCGTAATGTGTAAAAAAAAGGGGATGCTGTCTGCCGTTATGTGCAAAAAGGGGACGCTGTCTGCAGTAATGTGTAAAAAAAAAAGGAGACGCTGTCTGCTGAAATATGTAAAAAAGGGGGGGGGGGGTGGGACGCTGTTTGCCGTAACGTGTAAGAAGGGGACGCTGTCTGCCGTAATGTGTAAAAAGGGAACGCTGTCTGCTGTAATGTGTAAAAGGTTAATGCTGTCTGCCGTAATGTGTAAAAAGGGGAATCTGTCCGCCGTTAGGTGTAAAAGGGACTCTACCTGGTGTAGTGGTGCTACCGTACAGCGTAATTTGAATAATGGAGACTACTGTGCACCGTTATATGAATTGGTATTATTTGGTGGCCACACCCATTCCCCACTAAGCCACACCCCTATTTTTTATTTAACGGCGCGCAATACCCCTGTTTTACATAGAGGGGGGGCTCCGATGCCGTTTCTTGCACAGAACGCTAAAATGTCTAATTACGGCACTGTTGCCAGGTATCCATTTACCTGGCCCTGAGCAGGTCCCCCTCACCAGATCTTCTCCAGGGGTGAGGGGTAGACTTGGATGGGATGATGGGGGGGGCAAAGCATTTTGTCGCACATGGGCCCACTGTTCGCTAGTTCCGCCACTGAGCCCTATACAAAGTAAAGCGGCTTGTGTGCTCTGCTAATGGTTAGGCCTGTGTACGTTGAATGCCATTCATTGTTTTTGCCAAATGTCCGTGCACTTTTTTTATTTTGTTTTGGACAAAGTTTAAAACATAACATTTTATTATGATAACATTTTAAATACATGTTTTTTTTAAACTCCCACTTTGACTATATCAACACAGGAAAAGCTGATAAAGGGAAGAGAAAAGTGTCCTAGCCACCCCAAAGCCAGGTACAGCAACAGCCAGGAAAGTAGAATTGCAGGATTGTGTTGTGGTAAAGTCACAATAAACAATATTATCTTTACATTTAAACAAGCAACATTTCTATAAGGTCCATCTGGCAGACGTCCACCACCACCGCTGACTTCTTCAGTGAGAAGTCGGGAGGAGCACCAAGTGGAAGGGTCACATACATCTCCATGTGCGCTGCCACTTGGTGAGTACCTACAGTGAAGAATGAAAAGGCTTAGCATTTTCTCTTTCAGAAAAAAGTGTTTTTTGGCACGTTTGATTTTACAAACATACAGTTGCCTGTCTGATATGATTAATATATTTTCAATGTTGCACAGTGAAGGAATTTAGCTTAGGCAAAAATCTGCAAATAATGGAAAAAAAAGAATCTTACTGAGAAATGGGTGTGCTAAGCTACATGTTTGGGATGCTGAATACCACAAGTGTCCGTATTTTGGATGATGAATCAACCATCAATCATTCTGTTTTCATTTATACTACAGAACAAATCAGCTGCATATTACAATGCCAAACTGTTTTGGGGGTAACCCTTGCTGTTGTGTCAACTTTGTTTTTTGTTTTTTTTGGTCCAGTCACTACAATTGTCCATTCTGCTGTGTATACCCTTGTATTTCCTCCATTCACTCATACTGACCTAATGTTTCTCTAGCATCCATAAGGGATATTGGGGACAGAATTAGTACGATGGGTATAGACGGGGTCCAAAGGAGCCAGTGCACTTTAAATTTCTTCAACTGGGTGTGCTGGCTCCTCCCCTCTATGCCCCCTCCTACAGGCAGTTTAGAAAAAGTGCCCTCAGGGAAGGATGCACACTCTGCAGCTCCAGAGTTTTTTTTCTTCAATTTCATTTAAAACTTTTGTTTGTTTCGGTATGCTGTTTAGGCAACAGCATACCTGCACCGTGGGAGTTAGGGGGGGAGATGGTCACCGGCCTCATGAGGTGCAGAGCCGCTTTTCCGCTGCTGGACCACTGTCCTGAGGGGCTGTTTGTTCAGTGGGGCACTGCGCCTTAGCTGTCGTAGCCGCAGCTTGCCGCACACTACTAACAGAGCCTGAAGGTGATCGCGTTGGTGAGGCATACGGGTCCCTCCTGGGGGGGGACCCGAGGGTGCCCCTGCGTGAGACTTACGGGAGGTATGATGTACCAAGCATTTATGTGAGGCTACGCAGCCTGTGGAGACATTGTCAGTATAAAAATCTTATAGTAGCTCCAGCGCCATAGCGGGGGGCAGAGCTACATCAGAGTGGGCTCAGCAGCATTTTGGCAACTTCCTCTGCATAAGCGAGCAGCAGCAGCAGTATAGAGGTGTACTGGCACTGTTTATTCTTGTAAGGGGCTGACCCCCCCTATACTGGCTGCTGTTGAGAGCGCACTCATACTCCCTCTATTTTTACACGAGCAGCAGCAGCAGCCTCATACAGCTCCTCAAAATGGTCACAGGAACACTGGTACCGGGTGTAGAGGAGGAGAGCCGCTATTAGTGCACAGTTTACAAATTATCTGTACAGCAGTATCACTGTTTTATTGTACTACATCTCACTGGGGCTGTGCAGAATTGGGTGCACTGGGGTCCTCTCTTCTGTGTCTCCTCTCACATGCAATAGGGCAGGCTTGTATTGTATTTATTGTACTCATTCTGTGTTGTATGTGTATATTGTCTGCATTTCATTATTGTGAAACAGAAGTTATGCAGTGTATGTAATGGCAGATTCTCCCCTATTTTATCTGGCTCCATATCATGTGAGCAGTGTAGTCAGTCATCACAAAATGCTGATAACAACATGGGTGAGAGTCCAGAGCCTTCCTGGCTGGGGGCTATAAAAACTATGATGTTGGCTATGTCATCTCAGCTCACTGCCGATGCCAATAAAACACAAGTACTGCAACAAGCAGTGGCTAACCTAACTGCTAAGGCTGATGCTTCCCATTCCTCTCTGTCTACAGGTGCACAAAAACGTGCATTACCTGCAATCCTATCAGATTCTGATGCTGTACAGGCGAATGGGGATGAAGGGGACCCCATTAGTGGGGATTCCACCCCTACACAGGGCATAGAACCCCTCATATTGGCTATACAAGATGTGTTAAAGGTCCCCCTGGAGGACGCTACTAATCAGCAGTCATTTTTCCTCCCACAAGACAAACTGTCACCTTTCCTGATTCCAAAGAATCGGATGATTTATTTAAATTAGCCTGGAAATAGCCAGATAAAAAAATATCAGGTGTCCAAAAGTTTAAATACCTTCCCATTTGCCCCTGAAGGCAGGAAATTCTGGGAAGAATCTCTAGCAGTAGACGTCTCTGTTCTCGCCTTTCTAAAAAGGCGGTGCTACCTGCTCCGGGCTCTTTTTACGGTAAAGGACCCGGGGGATAGGAAAACAAAGACCACGCTAAAATCTATCTACACTGCTGCAGGTGTAGCTCAAAGGTCGGTCATTTCTGGTTGCTGGATGACACATGACATTCATACATTTATATTTTACATTTGCTGTTCTATTTTGTTTTTATACACTTTTAGTTTGTGTCTTTGATCTCCATGACAACCGATATATACATTTGATCGCGTCACCGGAAGTGACACAACGCTGTTTATGGACTCAAAATTCAGCTTCATTTTTACTAATATATATGACTACTAAAGTTCTAACAGCACAGAGATATCTGTACGTGCTTTAGATATCAGGAAACAGCATGCTGGCAAGAGGTAGCCCGACTGCGCTCGGGAACCCGACGTTGCCATGGTTCCCTGCTATGCCGGAAGTGACATGGCAGGAAGTCCTGTGCAACACAAAGAACCCTGGGACTTGTAGTATTTGATGTGTAATGGTTCAGCTGTGCACGGAGAAATACTATTGGACGCTGTTCATTTAAATAAAGGAAGGAGTTTACCTGAGGCATATTTACACCTTTAAAAATTCCCCAGTTAGGGGAAGAAATGCGTTGGTGGAGGAGGTGATCCGGTCTTTACGAAAAGGAGGATTTTGTGTTACCGGCAGTTCTATCGGTGCCTGCGGGGTGGTCCCGGAATCACCACTTATCACCTGTATGAGCAAATATTGAACTGTCTAACCCACAGTTCCACCAAAGCTGGTAATCACCCATTGTTTGATTTGGCTGGATGACCTTCCTCGTTAAGAAAGATATATGCCCTGCACTGCACTTTTGTTCTAGTTCAGAAAATGTTACCTCATCTTGTTTGTTTTTACTTGTTGAATAAAACTGTGTTACACTATATATTCTCTTTTATCTCTGTTATATATACCCTATATGGAGATGATGTATGAGAATAAGTGATCGTTTGGATTAACGAAAAAGCACTGGTTAAGTTGTTCTTTAATGTTTGTTTGCACTATTGGTGAGGGGATAAAGATCATCAGGTTAGTAGATGGCGATCCAAACCCGCAAGGGAAAAACGTTGGAGGGAGGATTTTTACCCCACCACTCCCAAGTATGAGACATGAAATAGATTCGAACCATTGGAAAATGAGGCCAAACCCTCTCCATTTTTATCCAGGAGGAGGAAACAATACCCTTTAAGATTAAATGGAGAGGCTTCTAGAGGAGGATAGAGGACAAAACCGATAAAACGGAAGTTGAAAAAGAAACACTTAAAGAAAAGAGTTAAAAGAAAAAAAGTGACATCTGTTTCCCCAATACCCCCACCTACGTACACTATGAGCCAGGGGAAGATAAAATCTTCAACCTGACCGATCATATATTGGCCAGAGAAGAGATCTCTCTCCTCGAAAAAGGAATGAAGTTTGCACCTTCCCTACCTTTGAATAAGTTCAGTACATTTATAGACTTACAAAAATTTATTAGAAAATTAAGTCTAAAAAATGTTTTCATCAGTAAAGAACCAACTGACTTAATAAGAATGGAAGAAACCCCATTCAAACCAAAGTCTGTCTTTAATCCCACATTTATGAGGGGGAATTTTTTGGAAACATTTCTGAAATTGGTGTCAGACGATATTAGAGAAATGGATAATAAACTACCAAAGTATAATTTAACATTCAAAGAACACCAAGCTCTTAAGAAGCTTCGCGATTGTGAGGACCTGATAATTAAGCCTTCCGATAAGGGGGGGCAGTATAGTCATTATGACAAAAGATGACTATAATAAAGAGGTCCTCCGCCAACTAAATTATGGTATAACCTATCATAAGTTAAATACTGACCCAACAGAAAAGATTATACGAAAGTTGAAAAAACCGTTGGAGGAATATTTACAAAATGAAACTTTAGTAGAGAGAGAGAGACCAAATGTTTGCTAAATGAGGAACCAATAATTCCAGTGCTATATATCCTGCCCAAGATCCACAAGGACCCAAGGAATCCCCCTAGAAGACCCATAGTCTGGGGGATTGGGTCCGTCACTTTGAATCTATCGGAGTTCATAGATTACTACTTACAACCCCTAGTAGTCAAATATACATCACATCTTAAAGATACAAGAGCCTTCCTAAATATCCTAGAAACCATACAATGGGAGGAAGGTAATATTATGGTGGCGGCAGATGTACGCTCATTATATACTATTATTGAACACCACATGGGACTTGAGGCAGTCGCGAAGGCTCTAGCAAATAGTGAATTAGAATCCCTACAAGAATTAATTCAGAAGGGGGTTGGATTTATTTTAGAAAATAATTTTTCTTTTGATGGGACGTTTTATCTGCAGGACATCGGTACCGCAATTGGCACTAGGTTCGCTCCGAGTTATGCTAACATTTTTATGGGGCAGTGGGAGGATTCCACCATTTGGAACCATTGTCCCTTCGGAGCGAACCTGGTGTCCTGGAAAAGGTACATAGACGACGTCTTTTTTTATTTGGAAAGGTGACGAAGATAGCCTTAAACAATTTTTTAATTACCTTAATTCTAATTCGTCGAATATATTTTTTACATTCGAAAGCAGCTGTGCAACTATTAACTTATTAGATTTAACAATTTTTATTAAAAACAACAAAATAGAAACAAAAACTTTTATCAAACCCACAGATTCGGGTGCGTATAATAACGCTTCCAATTCTCATCATCCCAATTGGCTTAGTTCCATTCCGGACGGCCAATTTGTGCACCTGAAACGTAACTGTACTAATACAGAACTTTATGAGATACAGGCAGAAGAAATGAAATCAAAATTCACGGCTTCAGGATACCCAGGAGAGAAGATAGAATATACAAAAACAAAGATCGCAAAGGTCGATCGTAAAATCCTGTTACAGCCAAAACAAAAAGGAAGTAACGATAGAGGAGCACAAACTGATTGGGTGTTTATAACCTTATTCAATAGCCAACACAAAATTTTAGAAAAATCCCTGAATAAACACTGGGGAATCTTGAGAAAAGACCCCATCATCGGTCAATTGTTGCCAGAAAGACCGAAGTGTATTTTCAGGAAGGCTCCAAATTTAAGGAATACCCTGGTTAAAAGCACACAGCCTGTAAAAAAATCGATGTGCACAGTGAAAGCTAAAGGTTTCTTTCGGTGCGGAATGTGTGTTGGCTGTAGAAACATACCACATAATAGTGGAAAAATATCTGAGGTACAGATAGATAATAACCATTTTAAAACATCTGATTTTATAACATGCAATAGTTCTAACGTTATTTATGCCATTGAATGTACATGCAATCTATGGCACATAGGACGCACTTCAAGAGCTCTAAAAATTAGAATCCGTGAGCACCTAAGAAATATTAAAAAGGGGTTGACGACTCACGCACTATCGGAACATTTTAGAGTTCACCATAAAGGAAATATAGCAGGCATTAAACGGTTTTGTGGCATTAGGCATATTAAAAATCAATGGAGGAAAAAAGATGTTGCCAGCCAACTAGCTAGAGCAGAAATACAAGCTATATATGAGTTAGGTACATTGAAACCAAGAGGCCTAAATGCCGATTTTGAAATTAAATGGTTTTAAAATTAGATATCCATTTTATATCAAGTACCTCTTTTTATGTTAAGTATCTTTTGACTTACATTTGCTGCTCTATTATGCGTTCCCTATAATGCGTACCTTTTATATTTTACATTTAACATAGTAACATAGTATTTGAGGTTGAATAGAGGCAAATTGCCCATCATGTTCCACCTGTTTTAAGTTGTGATGATTCTACATACTTGCTAAATAATGTTTTATGACTAGTTAGCTACTATAACTCATGTTACCCCCGGATTTACCACATTGATATTTTAAGTATTATAACCTTGGATAGCTTTTTCATTCAGAAATTTATCCATTCCTTTTTTAAATCCAACTACAGAGTCCGCCATTACCACCTTCCCTGGGAGGAAATTCCACATCCTGATTGTCCTAACAGTGAAGAACCCTTTCCTCCGTTGCATTCGGAACTTTCTCTCCTCCAGTCGCAGCGAGTGCCCACGTGTCCTAAACTGTGTTCTTTTAATAAATAATTCCTCTGATGACTCTTTGTGATGTCCCTTTACATATTTGAAGATATTAATAATATCTCCTCTTAGGCGCCTCTTTTCTAGTGTATACATATTTAGCCTATTAAGTCTTTCCTTATAGTCCAGTCCTTCTAGGCCTTTAATCAATTTAGTAGCTCGCCTTTGAACACTTTCGAGTTCACTGATGTCTTTTTTATACAATGGTGCCCAAAACTGAACACAATATTCCAGGTACGGACGTACCAATGCCTTATACAGCGGCTTGATTACATCCGAGTCCCTTGTCTCAATTCCCCTTTTTATGCACACTAGCACCTTACTTGCCTTCTTTACTGCATTTTGACATTGTGTACGGTTATTAAGCCTATTATCAATGAATACCCCCAAATCGTTTTTCAACTCTGTTTCCCCTAGGCGTTCCCCATTTAATATGTAGGATGCAAGTTTGTTTTTAGTCACAAAATGCATAACCTTGCATTTGTCTGTATTGAACCTCATTTTCCATTTAGATGCCCAGAGTTCAAGTTTAGATAGATCATGCTGCAAGGACTCCACATCCAATTCTGAATTAATTACCTTACACAGTTTAGTATCATCTGCAAAGATTGACACTGTGCTTTCCAGGCCTATTTCTAGGTCATTGATAAATATGTTGAACAGTAGTGGTCCGAGTACGGACCCTTGTGGTATTCCGCTGACTACTGGGGACCAGGTTGAAGACTTCCCGTTGACCACTACTCGCTGTACCCTGCTATCCAACCAGCTGCTTTTCCATGTGCAAATAGTTTTTCCTAGGCCAATCTCCTTTAATTTGATCATCAGTCTCCTGTGAGGAACTGTATCGAATGCTGTTGCAAAATCTAGGAAGACCACATCCACTGCTTTTCCTTGATCAAGATTATTGCTCACTTCCTCGTAGAAGCTAATTAAGTTAGTCTGACATGACCTGTCCCTAACAAACCCATGCTGGTTCTTGCTAATAATCCTAGCGGACTTTAGATACTCCTGTATGATGTCCCTTAGAATTCCTTCCAATATTTTCCCCACTATAGATGTTAAACTAACTGGTCTGTAGTTTCCCGGAAGATTTTTGGATCCCTTTTTAAATAATGGCATTACCTCAACTATACGCCAATCCATCGGTACCATGCATGATCTAATTGAACTATTGAAAATCAAGTATAGGGGTCGTGCTAGTTGTGAACTAAGCTCCATAAGAACCCTCAGGTGAAGTCCATCAGGACCAGGTGATTTATTAATCTTAATTTTGCTTAGTCTCTCCCGGACTACTTCTTCGCTTATACAAGTATCTAACCATGAATCATTACCGTCACAATTGTTATGCTCTACTCCCACCATCAGTTCTTAACTGGTGAATACTGCTGAAAAGAATTTGTTCAGTATTTACGCTTTTATTTCATCATCATTTATCAATTCTCCTAGTAATTAATCTTTTAATGGACCTATATTCTCCTTTTTTAACCTTTTACCGTTTATGTATTTAAAAAACTTTTTAGGATTGGTTTTACTCTGTATAGCGATTTGCTTTTAATTTTCCATTTTAGCTGCTCTTATTGCTTTTTTGCATTTCCTTGAAATACTCGAAAGACTCCCCCTTTCCATTAAATTTAAATGCTTTGAAAGCCCACTTTTTTTATCCATTTCTGCCTTAACCTTCTTGTTAAGCGACATCGGTTTGAGTTTAATATTCCTGCGTTTACTGCCCATGGGAATAAAGTTATGAATATTGCTATCCAGCAACTCTTTTAAAACATCCCACATTTCCGAAGTGTTCTTGTTATTAAACAGAACCAGTGGCGTAACTACTGCCCCCGCAGTCCTCGCGGTGGCTTGGGGGCTAGGGGCTGCGGGGGCGCCACTGACTTTGCACAGATAGACATGCGGATGAGCGTCCGCATGTCAATCTGCGGTCTCCTTACCTCCGCTGCTGTAAGGAGGGACACGGAGTGCACATCGCGCGCCTCTCCTGTGTCCCTCCCTGGCTCTCCCCCGGCCTGTCTAATAAAGGAGGTGCCGTTCGTGAGCTCTGATTAGCTCACGAACCGGCACTTCCTTTATTAGACCGGCAGGAGAGCCAGGAGAAACACAGGAGAGGTGCGCTATGCGCTCCGTGTCCCTCCAACACAAAGGTGCGGGGGGGGGGGGGGAGCAGGCACTGGGCGCATATACCTGGCACTGGGGGCATATATGTGGCACTGTGGGGGAAGATCTGGCACTGGGGGCATATACCTGGCACTGGGGGCATATACCTGGCACTGTGGGGGAAGATCTGGCACTGGGGGCATATACCTGGCACTGGGGGCATATACCTGGCACTGTGGGGGAAGATCTGGCACTGGGGGCATATACCTGGCACTGTGGGGGAAGATCTGGCACTGGGGGCATATACCTGGCACTGTGGGGGTAGATCTGGCACTGGGGGCATATACCTGGCACTGGGGGCATATACCTGGCACTGGGGGCATATACCTGGCACTGTGGGGGAAGATCTGGCACTGGGGGCATATACCTGGCACTGGGGGCATATACCTGGCACTGTGGGGGAAGATCTGGCACTGGGGGCATATACCTGGCACTGGGGGCATATACCTCGCACTGTGGGGGAAGATCTGGCACTGGGGGCATATACCTGGCACTGTGGGGGAAGATCTGGCACTGTGGGCATATACCTGGCACTGGGGGCATATACCTGGCACTGTGGGGGAAGATCTGGCACTGGGGGCATATACCTGGCACTGTGGGGGAATATCTGGCACAGGGGGCATATACCACTGTGGGGGAGCAGGCACTGAGGGGGCATATGTGGCACTGTGGAGGAATATTTGGCACTGGGGGTAGCAGGTACTGAGGGGGCATATGTGGCACTGGGGGAGGGGTATATTTGGCACTGGGGGCATGTACCTGGCACTGGGGGCATATACCTGGCACTGTGGGGGAATATCTGGCACTGGGGGCATATGTGGCACTGGGAGCACGGCACTAGCAACAAGCACTACCCCCTAGCAACGAGCATGACACCCAGTGCATGAAACCCCTGGCAACAAGCATGACACCCTGAGCATGAAAACCCCTGGCACCATGCATGGAACCAAGAGCATGAAACCCCTGGCAACGAGCAGGTAATTTAAAAGTAATTAGAAGCCTTACTGTAGAACTTAATGTGTAATGGGCATTACGGTGTGTGGCATAATGTATCACGGACATTGCGGTGTGTGTCATAATGTGTCGGGCATTACGGTGTGTTGTATACTATATCACGGGCATTGTGGTATAATGTCTCAGGGTCATTGCGGTGTGTGTCATACTGTGTCACAGACATTGTATGTGCTATAATGTATCAGGGGCATTGCAGCGTGTAGCATAATGTATAACGGGCATTGCGATTCCTGTCATAATGTGTCACAGGCATTACGGTGTGTGGCATAATGTGTCGGGGGCATTACAGTGTGTGCATATTGTGTCATGTGCATTGTTGTGTGTGGCATAATGTCTAAGGGCCATTGCAGTATGTGGAATAATGTCTACTGGGCATTACTTTAAGGAGGAAAAATGAAAAATAATGTAAGGGGCATGAATCAGGATTATTTTTCTTTCCTGTGGTGGCTAACGTCTGGGCGTGCAGGTTGCAAAACTGGGGTATAAGGTAGTCTTTTCCTGCAATACCACGCCCCTTTACGCGAAGCCACGCCCATTTTAACGAAGCCACACACCCTTTCTGGCGCATATTTGTTCCTTTGCTAATGCCAATTATGGGGGGTATGGGGGGGGGGGGCGCCGAAAGATTTTTTGGCTTGGGGGAGGAAAATTTCTAGTTACGCCACTGAACAGAACCTCCCACTCTATGTCATTAAGTGCACATCTAAGCATATTGAAATTAGCCTTCCTAAAGTTAAAAGTTTTGGTGGAACCCCTGTAGCTATGTTTCCTGAAACTGATGTTGAATGTGATCATATAGTGATCACTAGAAATGGGGGGAATAAGGGTACCGGCGACTTGTGTTGTTTAAAATGCAATAGTTAAAAATAGATTTTAAAGCCAAAAAATATGTAATAATACAAACGAGCTTTAATATCACATAAAAGCGAATTACAACATAAAACGTACTTCAGAATATTAATAAAAGCATATAAACATAAAAGGTCTTTGTAAAAAGGTAAGGAAGTTCTGACTTAACTCTTTAAAAATAGGCAAGGGAGTCACCACAGGGAGCCCAACGCGTTTCGTCACAACTGATTTCTTCAAAGGGTAAGGACAGAATGAAACAATATGCCTATTTATACCCCTGATGGACTGGCTCAGGGTTGGTGATGTCATAATTGATCACATGACAAGATAGAAAATGTGCAAAAAATAGATCATCAAGGACACTTTGTTAGGACATAGTCTCAGGCTAGAGGGGATATCATAGGGGTGTATAGCATAAAACGAGTGGTTTTAGAACTAAATTGACAAGTGACTAGTGATCACTGTTGCCCAAAGTCTCCCCAACTTTAGTGTTTGATATAATGTCCACATTATTAGTAATTACTAGATCCAGGGTAGTTTTACCCCTAGTTGGATCCTCGACTAATTGAGACAAGTAGTGATCCCTAAACATATTTAAGAACCTGCTGCCCCTCGCTTTAGCACATGAACCGTTACTCCAGTTTATATCTGGGTAATTTAAATCCCCAATGACAAGGATGTCCCCCAATCCCGCAGCCGTTTTGATTTGCTGCAATAGTTGTTCTTCCTCATGTATGCTAATATCCGGCTGTTTGTAGCACGTGACTATGACTATTTTTTTTGTATCAATTCCCCCACTTGAGATTTCTACCCATAGTGACTCCACATTATCACCAGTCTCCTCATAGATAACCTCCTTTAGGTATGGTTTAAGAGATGGTTTAACATAAAAACATACACCTCCTCCTCTTTTTTTAGCCCTGTCCCTCCTAAAAAGAGAATACCCCTCCAAGTTAGCAACCCAGTCGTGAGAGTCGTCCCACCATGTTTCCGTAATACCTATAATGTCATACTCAGCCTTTGATGCTAACAATTCTAATTCCCCCATTTTTCCTGCAAGACTTCTTGCGTTTGCAAGCATAGTTTTTAGTTTATCGGTTCCTTTATTTGTTTGTTTTCCTAGAGATTTCCTATCCTGGTTAACATTTGCTGCTCTATTTTGTTTTTATACACTTTTAGATTGTGTCTTTGATCTCCATGACAACCGATATATACATTTGATCGCGTCACCGGACGTGACGCGACGCTGTTAATGGACTTGAATTTCTGCTTCATTTTTACTAATATATATGACTACTAAGTTCTAACAGCACAGAGATATCTGTACGTGCTTTAGATATCAGGAAACAGCATGCTGGCAAGAGGTAGCCCGACTGCGCTCGGGAACCCGACGTTGCCATGGTTCCCTGCTATGCCGGAAGTGACATGGCAGGAAGTCCTGTGCACAGCAAAGAACCCTGGGACTTGTAGTATTTGATGTATAATGGTTCACCTGTGCACGGAGAAATACTATTGGACGCTGTTCATTTAAATAAAGGAAGGAGTTTACCGGAGGCATATTCACACCTTGAAAAAAAAGTCACCAGTTAGGGGAAGAAACGCGTTGGTGGACGAGGTGATCCGGTCTTTACAAACAGGAGGATTTTGTGTTACCAGCGGTGCCTGCGGGGTGGTCCCGGGATCACCACTATCACCTGTATAAGCAAATATTGAACTGTCTAACCCACAGTTCCACCAAAGCTGGTAATCACCCATTGTTTGATTTGGCTGGATGACCTTCCTCATTAAGAAAGATATATGCCCTGCACTGCACTTTTGTTCTAGTTCCGAAAATTTTACCTCATCTTGTTTGTTTTTACTTGTTAAATAAAACTGTTACACTATATATTCTCTTTTATCTATGTTATATATACCCTATATGGAGATGATGTATGAGAATAAGTGATCGTTTGGATTAACGAAGGAGCGCTGGTTAAGTTGTTCCTTCATTTTTTTGTTTGTTTGCACTATTGGTGAGGGGTTAAGGATACCTCTAGAAGTATATGACTGACAGGCTGCTTCTGCGCACAGGATAGTTCTTCAATTCTTTTTTCTTGATTGTATCTTAGATCCTTCTGAGGAACAGTTCTGTGCAGCAATACGTATAAACTAAAGTAAACGAAAGTAGAAAATCCAAATTTGAGTATGGATTTAGGGAGGAGGGAGACTCCATAGTTTTGGTGGATGAGAATCTGGAGAGCCTTATGAAAAAATTGGAGTAACCCTGCTAAAGGAAAATAAGATTTGGTGGGAGACGGTAACATTAGAGAGGTAACTCTCCCACCAAGTTATACCGAAAGGACCCCTGATTAATAAGGCAGCTTCTTTTTCATCTGCAAATTAAGAATTTAAGCTCGAGTGGGACAGGATACTAAACACCTGTTCTATAGCCTTAATGAAATTGATTATACATGACAAGAGCTTGAACGATTAGAGGTAGAAATCACGAATTATCAAACATTGGTTCTCCCTTTTGCTGACTTACAGGAATATAAAGATCTAGAAAAACAGGTAGAACTCTCATTAAAGAAAAATGAGAAAGTACTGATTGAACGCAAAGTGCGTAAATTCAATCAGGATAAAAAAAGAGAACCTTTAGAAGATGAGTCAGAAAATGAGATAGTGGATGAAGATGTAGATGAGGAATATTTACCATCACCAAATGTAATACCTAAGAAAAATATTAAGAACTGGATTCCCCCACATAGGCGAAATCCAAAAAGAAACATGGATCCCAAATATAAGCCCAGAAGTACATCTAGGGGGAACTATACGGATCCAATGTTAATACCGCTTACACATAGATATACTGAAAAAACACACTATGTAAGAAATAATGAGGGGATGAAAAAGAATCAAATTGACTATAAAGATCATCAGGTTAGTAGATGGCGAACCAAACCCGCAAGGGAAAAACGTTGGAAGGAGGATTTTTACCCCACCACTCCCAAGTATGAGACACGAAATAGATTCGAACCATTGGAAAGTGAGGCCGAACCCTCTCCTTTATTATCCAGGAGGAGGAAACAATACCCTTTAAGATAAAAAGGAGAGGCTGTAGAGGAGGACAGAGGACAAAACTGATAAAACGGAAGTTGAAAAGAAACACTTAAAAGAGTTAAAAGAAAAAAAGTGACATCTGTTTCCCCAGTACCCCCATCTACGGACAATATGAGCCTGGGGAAGATAAAAATCTTCAACCTGACCGATCATATATTGGCCAGAAAAGAGATCTCTCACCTCGAAAAAGGAATGAAGTTTGCACCTACCCTACCTTTGAATAAGTTCAATGCATTTATAGACTTACAAAAATTTATTAGAAAATTAAGTCTAAAGAAATTTTTAATCAGTAAAGAATCAACTGACTTAATAAGAATGGATGGAACCCCATTCAAACCAAAGTCTGTCTTTAATCCCACATTTATGAGGGGGAATTTTTTGGAAACATTTCTGAAATTGGTGTCAGACGATATTAGAGAAATGGATAATAAACTACCAACATATAATTTAACATTCAAAGAACGCCAAGCTCTTAAGAAGCTTCGCGAATGTGAGGACCTGATAATTAAGCCTTCCGATAAGGGGGGGCAGTATAGTCATTATGACAAAAGATGACTATAATAAAGAGGTCCTTCACCAACTAAATGATGGTGTAACATATCATAAGTTAAATACTGACCCAATAGAAAAGATTATACGAAAGTTGGAAAAACCGTTGGAGAAATATTTACAAAATGGAACTTTGGTAGAGAGAGAGACCAAATTTTTGCTAAATGAGGAACCAATAATTTCAGTCCTATATATCCTGCCCAAGATCCACAAGGACCCAAGGAATCCCCCTGGAAGACCCATAGTCTCTGGGATTGGGTCCGTCACTTCAAATCTATCGGAGTTCATAGATTACTAACAACCCCTAGTAGTGAAATATCCATCACATCTTAAAGATACAAGAGCCTTCCTAAATATCCTAGAAACCATACAATGGGAGGAAGGTAATATTATGGTGGCGGCAGATGTACGCTCATTATATACTATTATTGAACACCAGATGGGACTTGAGGCAGTCGCGAAGGCTCTAGCAGATAGTGAATTAGAATCCCTACAAGAATTAATTCAGAAGGGGGTTGCATTTATTTTAGAAAATAATTTTTCTTTTGATGGGACGTTTTATCTGCAGGACATCGGTACCGCAATGGGCACTAGGTTCGCTCCGAGTTATGCTAACATTTTTATGGGGCAGTGGGAAGATTCAACCATTTGGAACCATTGTCCCTTCGGAGCGAACCTGGTGTCCTGGAAAAGGTACATAGACGACATCTTTTTTTATTTGGAAAGGTGACGAAGATAGCCTTAAACAATTTTTTAATGACCTTAATTCTAATTCGTTAAATATATTTTTTACATTCGAAAGCAGCTATGCAACTATTAACTTTTTAGATTTAACAATTTTTATTAAAGAAAACAAAATAGAAACAAAAACTTTTATCAAACCCACAGATTCGGGTGCGTTTATTAACGCTTCCAGTTGTCATCATCCCAATTGGCTTAGTTCCATTCCAGACGGCCAATTTATGCGCCTGAAACGTAACTGTACTAATACAGAACTTTATGAGATACAGGCAGAAGAAATGAAATCAAAATTCATGGCTTCAGGATACCCAGGAGAGAAGATAGAATATACAAAAACAAAGATCGCAAAGGTCGATTGTAAAATCCTGTTACAGCCAAAACAAAAAGGAAGTAACGATAGAGGAGCACAAACTGATTGGGTGTTTATAACCTCATTCAATAGCCAACACAAAATTTTTTAAAAATCCCTGAATAAACACTGGGGAATCTTGAGAAAAGACCCCATCATCGGTCAATTGTTGCCAGAAAGACCGAAGTGTATTTTCAGGAAGGTTCCAAATTTAAGGAATAACCTGGTTAAAAGCGCACAGCCTGTAAAAAAATCGATGTGCACAGTGAAATCTAAAGGTTTCTTTCGGTGCGGAATGTGTGTTGGCTGTAGAAACACACCACATAATAGTGGAAAAATATCTGAGGTACAGATAAATAATAACGATTTTAAAATATCTGATTTTATAACATGCAATAGTTCTAACGTTATTTATGCCATTGAATGTACATGCAAACTATGGTACATAGGACGCACTTCAAGAGCTCTATAAATTTGAATCTGTGAGCACCTAAGAAATATTAAAAAGGGGTTGACGACTCACGCACTATCGGAACATTTTAGAGTTCACCATAAGGGAAATATAGCAGGCATTAAATGGTTTTGTGGCATTAGGCATATGAAAACTCAATGGAGGAGAAAAGATGTTGCCAGCCAACTAGCTAGAGCAGAAATACAAGCTATATATGAGTTAGGTACATTGAAACCAGGAGGCCAAAATGCAGATTTTGAAATTAAATGGTTTTTAAATTAGATATCCATTTTATATCAAGAACCTCTTTTTATGTTAAGTATATTTTGACTGGGTGTAGTATGGTATGCCGGCGCTCGGGCTCCCGGCGACCAGCATACTGGCGCCGGGAGCCCGACCGACGGCATACCGACAGCGTGGTGAGCGCAAAGGAGCTCCTTGCGGGCTCGCTGCGCTCGCCACGCTGCGGGCACGGTGGCGGGCTACGCGCGCCACAATATTTTATTCTCCCTCCAGGGGGGTCGTGGACCCCCACGAGGGAGAATAGCTGTCGGTATGCCGGGTGTCGGGATTCCGGCGCCGGTATACTGCACGCCGGGGTCCCGACATTCGGCATACCGAAGACCACCCCTTTTGATTTACATTTGCTGCTCTATTATGCTTTCCCTATAATGCGTAACATAGTAACATAGTATCTGAGGTTGAAAAAAGGCAATTGTCCATCGAGTTCAACCTATTTGTGGTCTCCTATGCATGATGATTTGACTAAAATTTCAGACTGATGCTGCTGTCAGCCGTTGCATTTTATCCCTATTTATAGTAACTATAATGCATGACTATGCACCATATCCCTGGATATCCTTATCCATTAGGAATTTATCTAACCCATTCTTAAAGGTGTTGACAGATTTCGCCATTACAACTCCCTCAGGCAGGGAATTCCAAACACGTATTGTCCTTACCGTGAAAAAGCCTTTACGCCGTATTGTGCGGAATCTCCTCTCCTCTAACCTGAGCGAGTGTCCACGAGTCCTCTGTGTTGATCTAACCAAAAACAGGTCCCGCGCAAGCTCTGTGTATTGTCCCCTTATATATTTGTAGATGTTGATCATATCCCCACTTAGTCTCCGCTTTTCCAATGTAAACATGCCTAGTCTTTCAAGCCTTTCCTTGTATTCCATCGTCTCCATGCCCTTAATTAGTTTGGTCTCCCTCCTCTGTACCTTTTCTAGCTCCAGGATATCCTTTTTGTAGTACGGTGCCCAGAATTGTACACAGTATTCAAGGTGTGGCCTCACTAGTGATTTATATAACGGGAGTATAATACTCTCGTCCCTAGCATCAATACCCCGTTTTATACATGCTAATATCTTATTAGCCTTCTTTGCTGCAGTCCTACTTTGGGTACTACTGCTTAGCTTGCTATCTATGAGGACACCTAAGTCCTTTTCCAGTACAGAATCCCCTAATTTTACCACATTTAGTAGGTAGGTGTAATTTTTGTTCTTGATACCACAGTGCATTACCTTACACTTGTCTGTGTTGAAGCGCATTCTCCATTTGGCTGCCCATGCTTCTAATTTAACTAAGTCGTTCTGAAGAGACTCGGCATCCTCCTCTGTATTTATAGCCTTACACAATTTGGTATCATCTGCAAAAATTGACACCATGCTCTCTAGACCTTCTGTTAGGTCGTTAATGAAAATATTGAACAATAGCGGTCCTAATACTGAGCCTTGCGGCACACCACTTAGCACTTCAGTCCAAGTTGAAAAAGATCCATTAACCACAACGCGCTGCTCCCTATTATCTAACCAGTTTTTGACCCAAGTGCATATTGTGCTTCCTAGTCCTGATTCTTGTAGCTTGTAGATAAGTCTCATGTGTGGTACAGTATCGAACGCTTTGGCAAAGTCTAAAAAGATTACATCCACGTCTTTACCCTGATCTAGGTTTGCGCTTACTGTTTCATAAAAGCCAAGTAAGTTGGTTTGACAGGATTTGTCCTTCATAAACCCATGTTGATTCCTTTTAATGACCTTATTGACTTCAAGGAACTTCTGAATACTATCTCTTAGAATACCTTCCAATACTTTCCCCACTATAGATGTAAGACTAACTGGTCTATAATTACCTGGTTCAGCTTTACTTCCCTTTTCTCTGACGTCCTAGTGGATGCTGGGAACTCCGTAAGGACCATGGGGAATAGCGGCTCCGCAGGAGACTGGGCACAACTAAAGAAAGCTTTAGGACTACCTGGTGTGCACTGGCTCCTCCCTCTATGACCCTCCTCCAGACCTCAGTTAGAATTTTGTGCCCGGCTGAGCTGGATGCACACTAGGGGCTCTCCTGAGCTCTTAGAAAAGAAAGTTATATTTAGGTTTTTTATTTTCAGTGAGATCTGCTGGCAACAGACTCACTGCTACGAGGGACTTAGGGGAGAGAAGCGGACCTACCTGCTTGCAGCTAGCTTAGGCTTTTTAGGCTACTGGACACCATTAGCTCCAGAGGGATCGAACACAGGCCCATCCTCGGTCGTCCGGAGCCGCGCCGCCGCCCCCCTTGCAAAGCCAGAAGCAAGAAGATGTTCCTGAAAATCGGCGGCAGAAGACTTCGGTCTTCATTAAGGTAGCGCACAGCACTGCAGCTGTGCGCCATTGATCCCCATGCACACCACACACTCCGGTCACTGATGGGTGCAGGGCGCGGGGGGGGGGGGGCGCCCTGGGGCTGCAATAAGAGTACCTTACTGGCAAAAGAACACATAATATAGTCATTAAGACTATATATGTGTAAAATCCCCTGCCATATATTCCATAAAAAAGCGGGAGAAGCCCGCCGAGAAAGGGGCGGGGCTATCTCCCTCAGCACACTGGCGCCATTTCCTCTCACAGCTCCGCTGGAAGGACGCTCCAAAGGCTCTCCCCTGCAGTTTCCAGACTTCATAGGGTAAAAAAGAGAGGAGGGGCACTAAATTTAGGCGCAGTATCTGTATATTAATAGCAGCTATAAGGGAAAAATCACTGTATGTATAGTGTGAATCCCTACATTATATATAGCGCTCTGGTGTGTGCTGGCATACTCGCTCTCTGTCTCCCCAAGGGACTTTGTGGGGTCCTGTCCTCAGTCAGAGCATTCCCTGTGTGTGTGGTGTGTCGGTACGGCTGTGTCGACATGTTAGATGAGGAGGCTTATGTGGAGGCGGAGCAGGTGCCGATAAATGTGATGTCACCCCCTGCGGGGTCGACACCTGAGTGGATGGTTATGTGGAAGGAATTACGCGACAGTGTCGACTCCTTACATAAAAGGTTTGACGACATAGCAGATGTGGGACAGCCGGCTTCTCAGCCTGTGCCTGCCCAGACGTCTCTAAAGCCGTCAGGGGCTCTAAAACGCCCGCTACCTCAGATGGCAGACACAGATGTCGACTCGGATACTGACTCCAGTGTCGACGATGATGAGACTAGTGTACATTCCAATAGAGCCACCCGTTACATGATTACGGCAATGAAAAATGTGTTGCATATTTCTGATATTACCCCAGGTACCACAAAAAAGGGTATTATGTTTGGGGAGAAAAAACTACCAGTGGTTTTTCCCCCATCTGATGAATTAAATGAAGTGTGTGAAGAAGCGTGGGCTTCCCCCGATAAGAAACTGGTAATTTCTAAAAAGTTACTAATGGCGTACCCTTTCCCGCCAGAGGACAGGTCACGTTGGGAGACATCCCCTAGGGTGGATAAAGCGCTCACACGTCTGTCAAAAAAGGTGGCACTACCGTCTCCGGACACGGCCGCCCTAAAGGAGCCTGCAGATAGAAAGCAGGAGGCTATCCTGAAGTCTGTATATACACACTCAGGTATTATACTGAGATCTTTGAAAAAGTCACGGGTCACGTGACGAAACGCGTCAGGACTCCTCCCCTACTTTCTTCTCCACTGAACACTTGCTCCAGGTTGCTTCCAGGACACAGCTTTCCTGCCCGAATTCATCTGCGGCAATGACGGGCGACCTCCACTGACCTATAACCTAACCGTGGGATCTGTGCGACGGTAATTACCGGCTTCATCATCCTCCAGCCTGTTGTCTCCTGGCGGACGGTGCACGTCCAGGTAGTCTGGGAGGAATCTCACAGTGCAGCCTGATCTCTGCGGATAGCGGTTCATCTAGCAGCATCACGTTCGCTGCCCGTTCCTGTCTGCACGGCATACATCGGGTGCCAAACAGGAGGTCAAGTGAGAAATAATTAGTGGCCAGCGGATATATTATACACGGTACGTACCCTCCAGCTGCACAAACATACGGGGCAAAACTTTGGACTTACCCGGGGACGCTCGGGTTCACCAGCCCTTTCTGGAGAGGTATCCTTTCTCTATATACAGTTAATTCATGCCATCAATCTTTATTGAAGCTCAATCTTGAAACTTACAGTTACTGTGTCTTATCCTGGAACTACATTCAGAAACTTTCAGCAACAGTGTTTCTAAAATGATTGTAACATATTGTTACACTTTGAACTTTTACTCCATCAGTTCAGTGGGAATTTTTTATGCTACATATAATGATGTTATAGCCTAGATTTTTTATGTATTTTTACACAATTTGAAACATATGTATGTGGCAATTTGGATAGTTATGAATAACAACTCTCATGAATTATTTATATTAGAGGGTATTTTTATCAGATTATTGTGAACAATAAATATATACATTTTTTTAATTTAATTGATTCTTTGGTTGTTTTTTGAACCTTTGAAAACAATGTGTGTGGATTATATGAGCGCCTCTATTAATTTTTATAGTTATACTGAGACCGGCTATTGCTTCAGCATGGATGTGCAGTGCTGCAGCTGCGTGGCTACCGCGCTACAAACCCAAGCCGATGCTATTGCCGGTCTGAGCAAAGCACCCATATGTGTATAAATTGATTTTAAAGTCGTTTCCTGTCTGCGGTCAGCAGGATCCTTGAGGGCTGTCGTGTCTGGAGACGGTAGCGCCACCTTCTTGGATAAGCGCGTCAAAGCCTTGTCTACCCTGGGCGAGGATTCCCACCGTACTCTGTCCTGTGCCGGGAAAGGATACGCCATAAAAATTCTTTTGGGAATCTGCAGTTTTTTGTCTGGAGTTTCCCAAGCTTTTTCAAATAATGTGTTCAGCTCATGAGATGGGGGAAATGTCACCTCAGGTTTCTTTTCCTTAAACATGCATACCCTCGTGTCAGGGACAGAGGGGTCATCTGTGATATGTAAAACATCCTTTATTGCAATAATCATATAATGATTACTTTTTGCCACCCTTGGGTGTAATCTTGCATCATCGTAGTCGACACTGGAGTCAGAATTCGTGTCGGTATCAGTGTCTGCCATTTGGGAAAGGGGACGTTTTTGAGACCCTGAAGGGCCCTGTGACACAGTCAAAGCCATGGATTGACTCCCTGCTTTTTCCCTGGACTCTGCTTTGTCCAACCTCTTATGTAATAATGTCACATTTGCATTTAAAACATTCCACATGTCCAACCAATCAGGTGTCGGCGTTGCCGACGGAGACACCACAATCATCTGCTCGACCTCCTCAGAAGAGCCTTCCGCTTCAGACATGCCGACACACTCGTACCGACACCCCCACACACACAGGGATATTTATATGGAGACAGATCCCCAATAAGGCCCTTTGGAGAGACAGAGAGAGAGTATGCCAGCACACACCCAGCGCCAACTGACACTGGAAAAACCAATTCCCAGCTAAATAGCGCTTTTATATAATTATGTGCATATAATACACCCACTGCGCCTTACAAGTGCCCCCCCCCCCCCCTCTTTTCTGCCCTGTGTCACCGTGTTCAGCAGGGGAGAGTCCGGGGAGCCAGCTTCTCTGCAGTGTCTGTGGAGAAAATGGCGCTGGTTAGTGCTGAGGGATCAAGCTCCGCCCCCTCAGCGGCGGGCTTCGGTCCCGCTCAATTTCTTTAAATACTGACGGGGATTTACTATATACAGCCCACGGAGCCTATATATTCATTTTAGCCAGTCCTAGAGGTTTAAAATTGCTGCCCAGGTCTCCCCCCTGCGCCCTGCACCCATCAGTGCCTGTCTTGTGTGTTGTGTGTGGGAGCAATGGGGCGCAGCGTTACCTCAGAGAAGATCTGAAGTCTTCTGCCGCCTTTGAAGTCTTCCTTCTTCTTATACTCACCCGGCTTCTATCTAAAAGCAGAGCCTATCAGTTAAGTAGGTCTGCTTCTCTCTCCTCAGTCCCACGATGCAGGGAGCCTGTTGCCAGCAGTGCTCCCTGAAAATAAAAAACCTAACAAAATTCTTTTTTCAGAGAAACTCAGGAGAGCTCCTGTAATGCACCCAGTCTCCTCTGGGCACAGGATCTGACTGAGGTCTGGAGGAGGGGCATAGAGGGAGGAGCCACTGCACACCCATTCTAAAGTTCTTTATAGTGCCCATGTCTCCTGCGGAGCCGGTCTATACCCCATGGTCCTTACGGAGTCCCCGGCATCTTCTAGGACGTAAGAGAAAATAGGATTTTAAATACCTAACGGTAAATCCTTTTCTCTTTGTCCATAAGGGATATTGGGTGCCCGCCTCTGTGCGGTGACTTCTGCAGGTTATCTGTTCTGTGTTTCCTGTTCAGCTGTTGCTGTTTTTCTGTTGCCAGCCATTGCTGGCCAGGTTATATTATGGTTTGCTGGTGTGAAAATCTCACCACACTTCCTGTGGGAGGGGGCATACAGGGGAGAAGCCAGCACACCCAGTTGAAGAAATTTAAAGTGCACTGGCTCCTTTGGCCCGTCTATACCCATCGTACTAATTCTGTCCCCAATATCCCTTTATGGACTACGAGAAAAGGATTTACGGGTAGGTATTTAAAATCCTATTTTTTCTTTAGACCCACAAAGTAATGAGCCTCAGTCTCCAAGAAATGACACTGTGGAAATAAAAGAGGATTGGACATTCACTTTAAATTTGCTATCACACCACCATGGCCCTAAACTCCAAGGCTACCCAGCCCAGACTTATAAGAGCCAACGAGACAAGCAGGTGCTGATGCTGCCTGTTCCTTCCTCGCCTCCATGCAACACTATTATACACACAAATGAAGCACTTGTCTCAAACACGTTATCATTTGCGAAAATGTGACAGTAGTCTTAAGGCCCATATAGACGGGAGAGATGTGTGCTGAGCGAACCGCTCAGCACACATCTCTCCCGGCGCTCAGCACAGCGCGATCTGTGCTGAGCGGGCGGGGGGAGACGGGGGGGCCGCTCACTTCACCCAGCGGGTGAAATGAGCGAAGTGCTAGATTGGCCTGCATGCAGGCCAATCTAGCACCGGCGAGAGCGATGTGCGGGGCCACGCATCACTATCGCTGAGGGGGGTACACACGAGTGATCTGTGCTTAAAATCTAAGCAATCTAGTCAGATTGCTTAGATTTTAAGCATGGATCTCTCCTTGTGTACCCCCCTTTACAGAAAATAATGCAAATTTCATGCTTTTAAATGAAAATGAGTGTACTCTGAATCAAAATGTCAACCATGTTAACACCAATGTATCAGAGAGTTTTGGTGTTATGACCAGAATCTTAGAAACAAACCAACATTTATTAAAGGCACAAACAAATTCAAATATGGCCTTTCAACAACATTTCATACTACTACAACAAATTGTTAGTTGTTTCCTTGAGGCATCAAGTACCACTAGTAGTAGTGCCAACCCCTCACCTGCACCAGTGCCATGCAAGTGTGGGGCACGTACTAGAGATGGGGCCAAATGTAACAGAGTGAGAGTTTCAGAAAGTGAGAGATTTTTTTGCAGCTTTTTTTTAAGTGGCAATCATTTACACTGCAAAACCAGGTTGATCTTGCTGTGTAAATGGGATCAGTACGAAATCCCGCTGGACGGGATCCCGGCGGTCGGAATACCAACACCGGAATCCCGACCGGCGGGATGTTGACCGCATGCCGTTCAAATGATTGCCATTTAAAAAAAAAATGCAAAACCCTTCCAAATCTCTCACTTTCTGAAACCTTCACTCGATTACATTTGGCCCGTGGTGTTGCTGGGCTTTGCTGCTCATCCTCCCCTAGCCATCCACTGACATATCAGTGAAAGTGTATGGGCCAAATATAATCACATACTTTATCTCTAAGTGATGTGGCTAATGTTAACTTAAGCACTCTTTTAGAACTGGCTGCAGTACACATTTCAGGAGGGACTACATGCTTTGCACCTGAAGTACAATATTTCATTATAAAGGGCATCATCAGTAGCGGCTCTTACTGGGGTGGCGGCGGTGGTTAGGAAAACGTCCTCTCTGCGAAGGGAAACTAGACGTGCAATGAGGTAGCATCTAGTTTCCCTTCGTGCAGAGGACCTTTCCCCGCTACTGATGCCTGCCGTGCGGTGCACCTGACGTCAGTTTAGAACAGCCATAGACGCTAGAGGTCATAATTGACCTCTACTGTCTGTGCGCTTCAAGGAGTGGAGACGGAGGGCAGCAGCGGTCGGGAAACAGGAACGGGGCTGGTGAGTATTCTTTATTTCTCTGGCAGGGTCCACAGGTTATGCACAGGATAACAATGGGATATGATGGAGCGACAGCGGATTGGCACCAAACGTTCAAAAGCTTTCTGGCCCGTCCATATATCCCGCCCACTGGCTCAGGCAAATCAGTTTTTTGTTTGGTGCGGCAGGAGCCAGACCATGGTCAGAGGGCTGCAGTTTCCTTTGCAGCCTCAAGCTTTCTTATTTTATTTTTATAGTCTTACTATTTTTGAGTGATCTTTCTAAACGTCTTATACGCATATTGGAAAGAGTCGCTCCAACAACTCTCCGCCGGGTCGCAACAACGCTTACCCACGAGTACAGTGCTGTTTTGGCGGGCGTCTGTGTTGGATATACTAGCAGGTTCATCAGTTGTTACAAGGCTGTGGCCGGAGCACGGAGGGAAGGTAAGGCATCGGTTCCGCTTAGTAGATGGAATACGGACAGACACAGCCGCACTGTTTTGGGAGTAGACTACCAAACAGTAGCTGATGTGCCGCCACCATGGGTGCTCCAGCGCTAGGCCTTAGGGATCATAGGCACCAGGAATAGCATGAGGCCACGATACCTAGGGTTGATGTCAACGGTGGGGAGTCAGACGCTCTCCTGGTCACCCCTCCCCCCCGGTTCATGACCAGTTTCCACCGAGTCTCCCGCCATGGACTGATTCCTCGCTTCTGTCTCAGAAGCTACCAGAGGGGACTCAGTCACAGCATAGGCCGCTGCGTCAGTGTTTACTAAGCGCTACCACGAGAGATCTGATCGCAGCATAGGCGACTGTGTGACCAATGCGTCTGTGTTCACTGAACGTTACCACGAGTGCTCATATGACTAATATATAACATGTGACTGACTGCTAGTGTGATTGCTGACTTTAATATATGTTTGTCAGTTGTTCCTTCTGATCCTCAATGCTGGTGCATGGGTAGGGTCAGATTGATATCACTTTAAGAAGGTTAAAGTGATTACAGTCACAAATTGTGTAGTACACTGTGAAAGTGCTGATTATCACGTCTAAGAGCGGCAAAGGTGACGAAGGTACACTTACAGCAACACTCATATCATGTTTGTCTTGCAAAACTATTATCCTCTCAGGATCTGGTTCAGGATGGTTTATGTGTAAATTGTTTTGCTTTTCAGCAGAACACAAGGCAGATCCCTGTACAATATCAGGTACAGATGGATCCACCTTGGGCTATGTTTGCACAGACTTTGTCCAGTATAGCTGAACAGATAATTCCTACAGCTTCGGTACCAGGTATAGGGTACCCATACATGCAGCTCCCTACCTACGGTATATCAATCCCCCAGCAGCTTCTCAAATGAAACAAGCTGATAAACTGATGGTAAGTAAATTGTCACCTTCACAGGCTACACATGACGATTCATCGGAAGATGAAAGCTCAGTTTACTCTACCTCAACATATGAAGAGGAGGAAGAAGGTCTCAGCTCAATAGATATAGCTGAATTAATAAGAGCAATGAAGGCCATTCTGTCCTTAGAAGATTCAGCAGAGCCTGTGCTAAAAACCAAGGCACCTGTGTTTAAACGTCCCAAAACAGTTAAGACTGAGTTTCCAGCTGACGGAAATCATGGAAGAGGCTTGGGTAACACCCAACAAAAAATATAGAATGCCCAAAAAATGGGATTCAAATTATCCTTTTCCAGCCGGGGACTGTTCAAAAAGGGAGGTGGCTCCTAAAGTAGCTACACATGTGATTTGATTAGTGCGAAAATCTAGATTGCCTTTGCCGTCAACATCTTTAAATGTGTGGAGCAGTCATAATGCCAGCCATGACGTCAGCTTGGATAGCAAAGGCAGTGGCTGCCTGGGCTGATGCATTGGAAGGTGATTTGTCATTAGCTTCTAGAGAGCAAAAATCCTATATAGCCCATATTAAACAGGCTGCAGTATTCTTGGAAGAATTAGATATGCAGAGCAGTTTGGTTGCATACGTGGAAAGCCGGTTCAGAATCTAAGAGGGTTTTGGAATCTTTGCCTTTTTCTGGAAATATTTTGTTTGGTAAGGAATTGACAGATATTCTGGAGGCAGAAGCAGACTCCAAGAAGGTCAAGTTTCCTTCCACATATAACCCCAAATCTAGGGGTTCCGTTTTCCAGCCCTTTCGGTCTCAAGGAAAACCAAAGGGAAAAAGTGATCATAAACAGCCCCAATACAATCAGTTTGGTAAGTCAAAAAAGCATTGGGCTACCAGAGAGCTCACAGCCAAAAAGCAATGAAGGAGGTAAGTCACATACTAAAGTGGGCAGAACTCCATCTTTCAGCCTTGTCCGCAGTGTTTGTTCCGGGAGTCCTAAACTGGGAAGCAGACTTTCTCAGCCGACACACCATTCCAGCAAGCGAATTGGCCCTACACACGGAGGTCTATCAGACTCTAGTAGAAAAATGGGGGTTGCCAGAGATAGATCTCATGGCATCCCGTCTGAACAACAAATTGTCCGTATACGGGTCAAGAACAAAGGATCCCGAAGCGATCTTTGTGGACACCTTGTTGGTGAAATGGGACGTTCATCTGGCTTATCTGTTTCCTCCAATCACCCTGTTACCCAGGTACATGGTGCTTCATCAGAACAGATATGTAAGGTGGCCACATGGTCTTCCATTAACACATTCATTAGACATTATGCCTTGGATACTTTTGCCTCTCATGACGCTGAATTTGGGCGTAAGGTTCTCCTGTCTAATCAGGAGCGTCCCCACCACTAAATTGCTTTGGGAAATCCCATTGTTATCCTGTGGATAACCTGTAGACCCTGCCGGAGAAATATACGTTATGGTAAGAACTTACCGTTGATAACGGTATTTCTCCTAAGTCCACAGGTTCCACAGGGATCCCACCCTGACGCACCTGATTTGAGGATCTTTCTACTCACTAACCTCTTCCTTCTTGTATGTAAAGGTGTGCATGTGTGTTCTTCTTGCCTGATTACGGCTCTACATGATGCTCCTGCCTTGTGCTTTGGAATACAACTGATTTGCCTGAGCCAGTGTGCGGGATATATGGATGGGCCCATTGCATCCTGGGAGGCTAGAAAGCCTTTGATCATTTGGTGCCAATCCGCTGTCGCTCCATCATATCCCACTGTTATCCTGTGGAACCTGTGTACTTAGGAGAAATACCATTATCAACGGTAAGTTCTTACCATAACGTATATTTTTTTTACTATGGGCACAGCAACTGGTGGGCACAGTAATGGGGGCAAAACTACTGGGGGCACAACTACTGAGGGCGCAGTACTGGGGGCAAAACTACTGGGGGCACAGCTGCAGGGGGCACAACTACTGAGGGTGCAGTACTGGGGGCAAAACTACTGGAGGCACAGCTGCAGGGGGCACAACAGCTACTGGTGACACAACAGCTACTGGGGGCACAACTCTACAGGGGTGAAAACTACAGGGAGCAAAACTGACCATGCCCCTTCCCTAAGAAACCACACCCCTATTTTTGGTACGCACCTGCGGCATGCTCTAAACCTATTTAATCTGTGTGTGTGTGTGGGGGGGGGCAAAATAAACTTTCGCCCTGGGTGCCACAAGGTCTAGAACCGGCCCTGGGCATCATGTGTGTTGATCTTCTTAGGATATGTATTTTACCACAGTAGAGGGAAAACATTCATTTAGAGTGAAAGGCAGCACACACATAAATGAACACTTTCTTGGTATATTGTGTAGGATGCTGAATAAGTTTACCAATTTTAGGATACATTTTTTTTTTTTTTAAAGATAGCAAGTACTTGACTATCACCGAAGCCTTAACCTGACTCCCACTCTCTGTGCTCACATAGGGGGCCATTCCGACCCGTTCGCACGCTGCTGGTTGTCGCAGTGGTGCGAACAGGTCGGGTCTGCGACCAGAAGAACGAAGAAAGTGATCGCCGGAGCGATCGCAAGAAGACTGACAGGCGGAAGGCATTCCAGGGCGGCAAGTCACTCTGGGAGTGGTGAGTCCAATGCAGGCATGTCCAGGCGTTTGGAGGTCGGATGTCTGACGTCAATTCCGGGACCTGCATCGCTGGATCGATCGCACAGGGTAAGCAACTGTTACCCTGGTCTAGTTCTACACAAAACTTTTTTAGCATAGCAGGGCTGCACAAGCGTTCGCAGCCTTGCTATGCAAAAAAAGCCCTCCCCCATAGGCGTCGTCGAGTTGATCGCATGGGCAGAAAAAGTTGCTACATGCGATCAACTTGGAATGACCCCATAGTTGCCAGATTAAACCAGTAGCCCTGCCTGTTTTCTGTCCATTGCATAATCCAGCGAAGGTGTTTGATTAAGGCACAGATTATGCAACAATCAGCAGCAGCGTACAATGGGGGTCATTCCGAGTTGATCGCTCGCTGACATTTTTCGTAGCGCAGCGATCAAGTGGAAAACCTGCATTTCTGTGCATGCGTATGCCCTGCAATGCGGTCGCGCGACGTACGGGTACAAAGCTCTTTGTGGTTGTGCTCAGGTTCTAGAGAAGTTTTCCTTCGCACTGGCGGCCGCAAGAAGATTGACAGGAAGGGGGTATTACTGGGTGTCAACTGACCGTTTTCAGGCAGTGTTTGCAAAAACGCAGGCGTGTCTGAAAAAACGCAGGCGTGGCTGGGCGGGTGTACGACGTCAAATGCAAACACGAATAGGCTGAAGTGATCGCAAGTGCCCCAGTGGGCGGCGGCATAGCGTTTGCACGGCTGCTAAAACTAGCTAGCAAGCAATCAACTCGGAATGACCCTCAATGACACAGATCTTATTAAGACTATACAACAATGGAATCTAGATTTTAATAGCCCAAATATACATTCTATCACAGATCAAGTGTGTCACAATCCTGTCTAATTTCATATCGTTTGGTGATTTACCATCTGTCCTGGATCCTGCATCTTTTCTGCTTACTGGGCTAAACAGCTCACCAGTACCATGAGCTCCCTGGGTGCTGAGTTCTCTGTCTGGAAGGGCAGAGTTGCCTATGAGCTGCACTTGTGTTGATTAACCTTCTGTGTGAATACTGAATTCAGCAAGTCTCTCCATGCTGTGCCTACGCAGCAATCATTGAGGATTGTCCATGCTGTCCTTATACCACATGCCTCTCAGACTCCAGTGGTCACCAGATACTGCTCCCTGTGCTCTCAGAGCCTGCAGCCATTATTGCCTCCATGTGGTCCCATAACACTGGTGTTTCCCTCCAAGCCCAGTACGTTGTGCAGCCATGACAGTCCAGTTCAGCTGACAAGTCTGGATCCAATCTAGAGCCACTCTGCCGCCAGCTGATTGCCATGGCCAATCACCATCCAGCCAGGGGTAAAAAGCCAGTCTCCCAGCACTGTGGAATCGCCAGTGCTTTGTTGTATGTAGCCTGCAATCCTGCTCTTGGTTATTCTAGTCTTAAGTGCTAACTTCAAACATAGCACTGCCTGGACCCAACAGCTATCCTGAGTAGCTGCACCGCTGCTGTCATTAGTTCACCCCGGTGTTCCCAGATAGCTGTCCCGCTGACTATCTCTAATCATCAGTCTATCCCGGTACCCTGCCCTGCTCATTGGTCAATACCGGTGTTCAGCTGTGTATTTCTGCTCATTGGTCACTCCCAGTTTCCTGCCCTGCTCATTGGTCAATCCCTGTGTTTGGCTATGTATCTCTGCTCCTCAGTCAGTTCCGGTGTATGCCCAGCTTGTTGCTAATGGTTACACAGTAGCTGGCTTGCATTCTCCCAGTACTCTGGTATCCTGCATAGCTGGCCTGTATTCACCCAGCTCATCACTAATGGTCTACTGAATAGCTGACCTGTATTCTCCCAGTACTCTGGTATCCTGCAAAGCTGTTCTGCTTTCTCCCAGCTCACCGCTGACAGTCTACACAAGGTAATTCCATGTAACCGAGTAGCTGGCCTGCATTCTCCAAGTACTCTGGTATCCTGCAAAGCTGGCCTGCATTCTCCCAGCTACTTGATTTCATTCCTGGTCTCTTATCTGTTGATAATACAGTTTTTACCTATTGATCCTTTTATTGTGCATGAATAAATCTCATAAAAAAAACCTGCTACATTACATGTTGGTAATTGAATCCAGGGCCCCGTACTTCTGCTCAGTACGGGTGCACAACTAAACCAACCCGTACAGTGTGGACTAATTACAATTGCGCTGTGCAGGATTATCACGAATTGACAATGGAGTCAGAAGTTAGGAGAAACATCCATACCCCAAGTCCCATGTAAGACAAAATAATGAATTTATTTCAAGGTTAACATGACAACATTTCTAGGAGTGCAGTAATGAAGTAAATAGAGGAATATGTATTTGCCAATCAGCCATCCTTCTGGCATTTGTCCCACCTCCAACTTAGCAGACAGGGGGGTAAATTTACTAAGATTCGTATTTTCCAGAATCATGTCCAAGTTCAATCACGAATGACATCGACAGTGTAAAATTGCAACTTTTTGAATTGATTACGACTAATTTACTAAGCTGTCGTATTCGTGTTTTTCGTTTCTTCCGATGTCGATGTCATTCGTGCTTTTCTGCTGTAGATTGCGGCCGCGTTTGCTGTTTCGCGGCCGCGTTTATGTGCTTTTTTACGACTGCGTCACATGTCTGTTACGGCAGTGATTTAGAAATTGCTGCCGCGTTTTTAGTCCTAAGTTTCGTTTTCGTCACGCGGCCGTGATTGGATGTATTCGTGAAGGAGGAGTGTCTGTGCATATTACTATAAAACCGCCCCAAACACACCGCACCTCGTGGGTTTAGCTAGTGGAGAGGAGAGAGGAAGGTGTATTTGGAGTTGGTGAGTTTGGTGGAGTTTTTGGTGGATTTGGAGAGGAGTTTGGTGATTGTTGAGTGCTGTACTGTGTGTGTAAGTAGTCTTGTCATATTTGTAGTATTGTTTTTTCACAGTTTGTCTACTTTTTTGTCCTTGTTTTTTTTTTACAGTCTTTTGTCATTGTTTGTGAGTGAGTGAGTGAGTGAGTGAGCGTGTGTGTTGGCTGTGTGGTGTGTAGTAGTAGGAGTAGTGGAGGAGTGTGTTTTGTGTTTTGATTTTTCAGTGTTTTTTGTCGTTTGTCATGTCAGACTCAGAGGTCAGTGTGGTGGCGGAGGTTAGTGAGGTGGAGGCTGGTAGTGAGGTGGAGGCTGGTAGTGAGGTGGAGGCTGGTAGTGAGGTGGAGGCTGTTAGTGAGGTGGAGGGGGGTAGTGAGAGGGAGGAGGTTAGTGAGGAGGAGGAGGAGGGGGTGCCTGTTGCTGTATTTTCCAGTGATAGTGATGGTGTTGTGGCTCCGCAGCCACGCACCACTACCAAGACTGGCAGGAATATTAAGTTCAGCTATGCTGAAAACATGGCTTTGGTGCGTGAGCTGATGAAGCACCATCGCCAATTGTTTGGTCAGGATGCTGGCAAGGTGTCCTCCCGCAGGAAGTCTGTCCTGTGGGGGCAAGTAATACTTGCCGTGAATAGTGAGGGTGTGGTGAGGCGGACTGAGGACACGTGCCGCAAGAGGTTTTATGATATAAAGCGGCGTGTCAAGGCCAAGATGGCCAAAGAGTCCAAATCTGCACGAAAAACCGGAGGTGGCCCCCCTTTCCGGGCCACCTATCGGGACTGGGAGGAGCCTGTGCGGGCATTGATTCCTGCCGAAGTGGTGTCTGCTACTCATGTCCGGGATTCGGACCGACCCACGCAGGATGGTAAGTTTGATTTGTTAGATTTTTATTTAAATGTCCTCTAAATGGTGTAAATGTCATTTTTAAAGGGTAAAGGATGCATAAATTGTGTTTCACATATTTCAGGCCTATGCACCCTTAAGGTGTGTTTGTGTTTCGAATTTGCTTTTTTCACCTTGCATTGGCTGTTTGGTAAATTTAATATTGCGCAAAAACATGTGCAATGGCTGCTGTTTTTTTTTTTTTTATAAAATATTTTTTGCGATATTGCTTGGACATCTGTGTTGTATGCTTATTTAAAAAATATTTTTTGATTTATTTACTTCTGAAAAACGGTGCAATTATTCCAATATTACATTTTTAAAACATTTGCAAGTAGTCAATCTCTGCAATATCTGAGGCATAATTCTCAAATGTAACAGATTTATTGTGTGCAACATCATGTACATTTGGATATACAACACAAAATAATCAAGCTTGAAGCTCTTAATCAGAAATTATTTGTTTATCCAATACCTAATAGATGGTTACAGTACACTAAGGCTTTGCAGTTATAATTTTTACACAAAGCATGGTAATAATGTTTGGTCCACTTTTTCAACAGTCCCACAGACCAGCCGGCCAGACAGGCCTCAGACAAGTCAGGATGAGGCTGGGATTGCAGGTAAGACTTCACTGTAGTCACATATTCTGAAAACACATAGAAGTACAAAATATTAATGTTTATATTTTCACATAGGTTCTGCTTCTGGAAGCCGACCTCCTGTAAGGCGCCCATCACAGGGCTCGGGCCACTTACCCAGGAGGCCAAGTAAGACACGGCGTCTTGGCACGGAATCTGCGGCTCCATCATCCCCACCCAGGCGACGCATTTCGGCAGTGTCACCCCAGCCACCACTGGCACTATTGGCGAGTTCGCAGAGTGATGAGCCCCGATCACCTCAGTTATCTGGTGAGTAAAAACAGAAATTAAACACATAGGCAATAATATACACAGTACAGTTAATATGTTGTTAGTTGGTTTTGAGATTACATGTTTTCCAGAACAAGCAATGTGATGTTACGTCTTCAATTGCTAAAGGTGAAAATGTTTTTTTTTAAAAGGTCTTAGTGGATGATCTCGCCAACATCATTTTTAATAAATAACAGACATTTGTTTAAAATTTGGCCACACACGTGCACATTAAAATAAAATACCAATAAAATTCCCAAACAAAAACAGCATCCACAACATTATATTGTTCACACATCTCCCCTGTCCAGTATGTAGATGGCTTACTTGCTCCGCTCATCTGGACTATCCAGGTAAGTAGTCTATATCGTGGTCAGGGGAGGTGATATAACACTGTAATGCTGTGGAGGGGAGGTAGTTAGGTGTGGATTATGCAAATCTGTCTATGTGGCCGCCTGTGTTGGTATATATGTTTTTGAACAAAAAAAACATTATAAGTTTTGAAAAACAACGCCAAAAACTATACAAATGGAGTATTATGAATGTAGTAATGTGTAGAAGTAGCCTTTAAACAAATTGACAAATAAACATTGCATGTTGGCCACCCCATACAGAGCCCAGCTTGATGGCTGACGTGGACCAGCAGGGACAAGACCAACAGGCAACCATCACACTGCAACTTACACCTGTTGACCCAAGCCAGCCAATACAGCTGCAGGATATCCCCCAAGCCTCCATCAGTCCACAACTGGCACAAGCTCCGCCCCCAACCCAAATACCAGATGACTTTTGGGCCAGTTGGACAAGCCAACAGGCCCAAAGCAATGCCAGCCTGACCGCACATACACAACACCTTGCCAGTCTGCCCCATCATCTACCGCGCATTAGTCGCAACTCGGGCAGACTGATTGTACAAGTAGGGCGAATGGCAACCTCAATGGAGCAAATAAGGGCTGACAACAGCCAAATGCTTGCTCATTTAACGCGCATCATAGATGAGCAACAGCGCCATCAGCAGGCACTCGTTCAGCTCATTCAGCACAACCAGGTTGTGAATGAGTCCTTATCCCGGATTGTAGCCAGCCACACTGCAACCAACACTCAACTGATTGCAAGCATTAATAATTTGAGCAGCAATATTACATTGATGGGAGCTCACCAAGTAACCTCCAGCTCGGGGACCACGACCCCTATCCAAACGCCAGTAACCTCCCCTGTTCGGCGTTCCTCCAGAGCACGTGCCAGTGAGCCAGCACAAAGCACAGCACCCAGCACACACAAGCGGAAAAAATAACCCCAATGTGATTTGCAAAATAAAAATTTGTATTTGACAAACACACAACTTCCTGTGTCCGTCTCAAACATTGTCGAAGCTGCTCTGTATGTATGTATGTTTTTCATGGGTAATGACTGAAAATGTATTTTTAGCATAAACTAAGTACAATGTACACACCACTATAAACAACAAACAGTAAGTTACAAAACACACAATAGAAAGTAGTGCAAAGTGTTTAGTCAAGGATAATTACAGCCTACTAAAACTGACCTGAAAAATAGCGCAGGATCACTTCTTGCCGTACGTGCCTCCCTACATATGTACTCACACTGTCACCAGATGGGTCTAACTCCTCTGCTTGCTGACTGCTTTCTCCCTCATCATGTGCCAGATATTGGTTTAAACACAGATTATGGAGAAAACAGCAGCAGAACACAATTCTAGTCACCTTTGAGGGACTATACAACAAAAGGCCTGCAGATTTATCCAGACACCGAAACCGTGACTTCAGCACACCAAAACATCTTTCTATCACATTCCGCGTAGCCTTATGTGCATGATTGTAACTGTGTTCAGCAGGAGAATCAGGTTGGGACAATGGAGTAAGGAGCCAAGAGTAGCAGCCGTAACCCCCATCACCTGAAAAACAGATATAGTCAACATTAGTACATATGTTAGATTATTCTTTCACCTAATCAAAACTCGAGTTTGTGGTTAAAAGACATACACACAAAACATTTTAAACATACCCAACAGCCAGCCATCAGGCATTTGTCCGTCCTCAAATTTATCGAAGAGCGATGACTGACTGAGGATGAAGGAGTCATGGCAGCCACCAGGGTAACCTGCAACAACACTCATAATTTTTATGTTTGCATCACAGACCACCTGGACATTAGTTGATTGTGCCAGATGCCTATTAGTATATATATATTGGCGGCCCTTAGGTGATCTCAGCTGAACGTGTGTGCAATCTATGGCCCCCAGCACATTGGGCATGCCAGCAAGCTCATAGAAAGCTACCCTGACAGCACTCCACTCCGACTCCTCGGTAGGGAAGCAGATTGAGGCATTAATGTGTGGCTCCAACACATCCAAAACCTGAGTGGACATTAAACAAGCTAAGGTGAGTGTCATGTTAGGTATTCTCTACAATACTGTGTTGTTTGTACTTACAGAAGCAACACTTAGACATAACCGCCTATGTATTTTTAGACTCACCTGATTCAAATATCTGGAAAAGGTGGGCTGTGAGATACCAATGACGTCGCCTGCCACAGCCTGGAAGCTCCCAGTAGCCATAAAGTGTAACACAGCCAGGAGTTTGTGTAGGCCTGAGACAGAGCGAGAGCGTGCTGTCTCAGGGTCTATGCCCAGTTTGACAAGGTCATACAGGTGGAAAATGTTGGTTCTATTTAGGCGGAACATCTGTATGACCCTATCATCGGACAATGCATTTAAGTTTAAACGCCCTCTAAAAAAACGAGGCTGGCGCAGCCTCCGCGGTACCTGGACAACCTGTTGACCATGTTCACTTACCTGGGCCTGATTCCTGGAAGCCTCATGGAGCAGTCTAAGGTATCCCACAGCAAACCAAAAATCATTGGCACACACCACAGCCGCCATTTCAGAGTGAGAGAAGTTCAAAATGTGCCTGGAACACTTTTATAGGGCCAAACATTCAGGTGTGAGTAATGGATAATTGAGTACACATGTAAACACGCTTTTCAAATGCTGGCGCGTTTTTTTTTAGGAAAAAATTACGATGTTTAATTTTTCGCGGCCGCGAATGCATTTTCACGGCAGCAATTACAATTACGAATGGATAGTAAATGACCGAGATTCATATCTAAACAGGCGTAATTTGACCGATGGTGTATTCATTCGTAATTTTTTACTTGGACTTGCAAAAAATTACGAATGCCCTCATCTCTGCCGTGATTAGTGTTTAGTAAATTACCGAGATGACACTTTGCTGAAAAAACGGCATCTCGGTCAAAATCGGGAGCTTAGTAAATTTACCCCAGGGATGGCTGACTGAGTCTGAAGGAATCATGGCATGAACCAGGAGAACCGACCACAATGCTCATGATTCTTTGGTGTGCATCATAAACCACCTGCACATTGGTGGAATAGGTGTGATGGCAATTAAGGAACATATGTGCTCTTACCCTAGGTGGTCTAAGCTCAATGTGCATGAAGTCTATAGTAACCAGGACATTTGGCATGCCTATAAAAAGCTAATCTGACATCATGCCACTGTGACTGCTGGCTAGGGAAGCAGATGAAGGTTCTGGAAAGGATCTTGAGTGCAGCAAAGACTTTGCCCAGGTAGTGTGAGAAGGTGGCTTGGGACATCCCTACCACCCTCCCTGTCACTGACCATGGTTCAGAGTAGAAAGTGAGTGCTGTAGGTAATTTAGTGGGCTTTTATTATCATTGTGATTGGTTTAAGCTTAATTATAATAGGATTTTAATACCTACCGGTAAATCCTTTTCTCTTAGTCCGTAGAGTAGGGGTGGGCAACATGCGGCCCGCGGGCCGGATGCGGCCCGCGAACCTATTCTGCCTGGCCCGCTGTCCCATACCACTGTGCAATGACAAGCGGCCCGGCTGAGCCGCTTGTCACTGCGCTACGAAGCTCCGAGATGCGGCGCCGCTGAGGAAATACCCGGTCTGCTGACCGGGATTTCCTCTGTGACATCAGGCGCTGGGCGGCATAGGGGGCGGAGCCACGGCAAGAGTGCAGAGGGCAGCGGGTAGCAGCAGCGGCTCTGCGCAGCGCAGCGGATCTGGCAGAGAAGGCGGTGGATAATCTGGGCAGCAGATCTGCCACAGTGAAATAAAAACATCAATGGTAAAGCTGCTATATGGGTCCGGGGAGGGGAGGGGGGGGGGGGGGGAGGGGAGGGGAGGAGGGGGAGAGAAGGAGGAGGGAGAGAGGAGAGGAGGGGGGTAGAGACTGCTGTATAGGTTCAGGGAAAGGGAAGTAGAGACTGCTGTATAGGTTCAGGGGAGGGGGTGAAGGGGGTGTCACGATCCGGGTATCTGGACGCCATTTCTTACCCATCAGATGCCTCCTAAGGCTGGCTCAGCGCTCCAGGACCGGATCCCATCTGTTATCCTAATGTTCACATTCCTGCATCCTCTCCTGTCTCTCTGAGACGCTGTCACAGTAACGCCTTATTACATCTGGCATGGCGTCTCCCGCGGCCTCCGCCGCCGTCCCTGAGCTTCTGCATGCAGAGTGTCAGAGTGGCGATTACGTCAGCCGCGGCCTCCGCTGTGTCCGCGTGGTTGGATGTGCACTTGTCAGCCTGGCGTCTCCTGTCTCCAGTGGCCGGCGCCGCCATTACTGTTTTCATTACCACATGGATTACAAACCAAACTTCCCTCCAAGTGTCTGCATGGGCGCAGCCATCTTGGATTCTGTCAGCTGATCATTTCCTCCAATCTGTTGTCAGTATTGTTAATCTGCATAATTGCCTAGCCAATCCCTTCCTTGCTGCAGGTATAAATACACTGTGCCTGAGCAAGGAAGGCGTCAGTGCTTTGGTTGTCAAACCTAGTTCCTGTTTGTCTCTCTCCTGTGATTGTCTTCCAGGTTCCAGCTCCTGTCTCAAGACTTCCACCATAGAGACCCGCACCAGCATTCCACCTGCGGTGTAGCCTGACTCTCCAATCCATTGTGGATTCATCTGTTTCCAGCTACAACATTACCTGCTTCCAGCTCAGCTTCCAGCAGAGTACAGCTTCCCTTAAAGGGCCGGTGTCCTTTCTACACTTTACCACTCTCCACCGGTATTATTATTTCTCCGCTCTCAAGTTCTACATTTCAGTTCATATTTCATCGCTCCCAAGTTCATTTATTATTTAACTGGTTCCAGCCAGTATCCACTCCGTGCTAACAACAGTCTGGTTCCAGCCAGTATCCACAGCAGCTGTTTTATCTTCAGCAACCCAGCTTTTCCTGGAACACCAGCTGGCACAATCCTGGGTTATCTCCATTGCTACAGTCGGGCCTGGTAAGGACTTTCCATCTAGAAGATCATAAGAACTATCTCACACTACCAGTGCCCTGTGGCTCCTGCCATCCTGTAGTACCCAGGAACTGTATTTATTCTTTGCTGACTTTTACGTTTTCTTTTACTGCTGCTGTGTTGCGGAGTTGTCATAATAAACATCATTGACTTTTATCCAAGTTGTCGTGGTCACGCCTTCGGGCAGTTATTATTCATGTTACTTACATGTCCAGGGGTCTGATACAACCTCCCAGGTTCCGGTACATCTCAGCCCCTACAACTGAGGCTGCCTCCCGTCAGCTCAGGCCCTCAGTTGTGACAGGGGGGTAGTGACTGCTATATGGGTTCAGGGGTGGGGGAAGGGGGGTAGAGACTACTATATGGGTTTAAGGGAGAGGGGAGGTTTGAGACTGCTATGTGGGTTCAGGGAAGCGGGTGGGGGGAGCTAGTAACCAGCTGTGAATACGATTGATAACAGCATTACACAGGATGCTGTTTGTTTGTTTGTTTGTTTTCAGCAGTTTTTTATTTTTATTTTTTTATTACTGGATGTGTTTTTTAAGCCCAGTACCCACGGGCCGATTTGGGAGAGATGTGTGCTGAGCGAACCGCTCAGCACACATCTCTCCTGCCGCTCAGCACAGCGCGATCTGTGCTGAGCGTGCGGGGGGAGACGGGGGGGGGGGGGGGGGGCGCTCACTTCACCCAGCGGGTGAAGTGAGCGACCCGCTAGATTGGCCTGCATGCAGGCCAATCTAGCAGCAGCGATAGCGATGTGCTGGGCCGCGCATCGCTATCGCTGAGGAGGCTACACACGGAGCGATCATGCTAGTCAGATTGCTTAGAATATCGCTCCGTGAGTACCCCCCTTTAGACATTTGTATTTTGCCTGTAAAAAACTACGTATGCGGTGTAATGTATATTGTGGTGTGTGTGTTTTTATAGATAGATATATATATATATATATATATATATATATATATATATAATACTATGGGGGTAATTCCAAGTTGATCGCAGCAGGAAATTTTTTAGCAGTTGGGCAAAACCATGTGCACTGCAGGTGTGGCAGATATAACATTTGCAGAGAGAGTTAGATTTGGGTGGGTTATTTTATTTCTGTGCAGGGTAAATACTGGCTGCTTTATTTTTACACTGCAAATTAGATTGCAGATTGAACACACCACACCCAAATCTAACTCTCTCTGCACATGTTATATCTGCCTCCCCTGCAGTGCACATGGTTTTGCCCAATTGCTAACAGAATTCCTGCTGCGATCAACTTGGAATTACCCCCTATGTTTTTATAGTTATAGTTTATATATATATATATATATATATATATATATATATATATAAAACTATGGGCCTAATTCAGAGTGTGATTTTTGCACTGCTACGATCAGGTAGTCGCCGCCTACATGGGGAGGGGGTAATCGCTGTGCAGGGGAGCGATCGCATGTGCAGGAGAGCTGCAGAAACAGAAGTTTGTGCAGTCTCTGCACAGCCCAGGACCTACTCTTCCAATGCGATGATCGGGGCCGGAGCTGACGTCAGAAACCCTCCCTCCAAACGCCTGGTCCCTCCTGCATTTTTCCGTGCACTCCTCTAAACTGGTCAGTTGCCACCCACAAACGGCCTCTTCCTGTCAATCACCTTGCGATCACCTGTGCGATCGCTTTGTTCGCACCATCCCATCACTGCCTGACGCTCCCCAGCGCGGCGGACCGATGTGCCTGCGCACTGCAATGCATGCGCAGTTCAGACCCGATCACCCGCTGTGCGAAAATACACAGCAGCGACCGGGTCTGAATTGGGCCCTATAACGGGTCTTATTTTGCAGCAACTGCTGACTAAGGGGCTGATTCAGACCTGATCACTGTGCTGCAAATTTTGCTGTCCTGCGTTCGGGTAGTCGCCGCCCCCAGGAGGAGTGTAAATTCACCCGTGCAAGTGTACGATCGTATGTGTACACAGAGCTGCAAAAATCTACTTTGTGCAGTCTCTGCGCAGCCCAGGACTTACTCCTACAAATGTTTGTTATTCATATTAGTCCCCACCCTTGTGTGTGGCCCTCGAACATTCACTGGAAGTGTTAAGCGGCCCCCCAGCTGAAATAATTGCCCACCCCTGCCGTAGAGGATGCTGGGGTCACTTCAAGAACCATGGGGTATAGACGGGATCCGCAGGAGACGTGGGCACTTTAAGACTTTAAAATGATGTGACCTGGCTCCTTCCTCTATGCCCCTCCTCCAGACTCCAGTTTAAGGAACTGTGCCCAGGGAGACGGACATTTCGAGGAAAGGATTTATTGTTAAACCACGATGAGCATCTTACCAGCTCACACCTCAAGCATGCCGCAGAACGTGGTATTCAACAGAACACAAGCCAACGGCATGAAGAATTTGCAGCAATATGCTGACAAAAAACGTAAAACAACTTGTGTGTAACCACAACCAATAACTGCAGATACAGTACGCACTGGGACGGGCGCCCAGCATCCTCTACGGACTAAGAGAAAAGGATTTACCGGTAGGTATTAAAATCCTATTTTCTCATACGCCCTAGAGGATGCTGGGGTCACTTCAAGAACCATGGGGTTATACCAAAGCTCTAGAATGGGCGGGAAAGTGCGGACGACTCCGCAGTACCAAATGACCAAACGTGAGGTCAACCTCGGCCAAGGTATTAAAGCTGTAAAACTTAGCCCAATTTTTTTCTAAATAGCTGCTCGGCAAAGTTGCAATGCCGAGACTCCCCAGTCAACCGCCCCGGACGAGCCCACCTTTCTAGTAGAATGGGCCTTCACCTATTTTGGTAAGGCAATCCTGCTGTGAGATGAGCATGCTGAATCATACCACAGATCCAGCGCGCAACGGTCTGCTTGGAAGCAGGACACCCAATCTTGCTGGGAGCAAACAGGACAAACAGAGGCTGTGTTCCTAAACGGAGCCGTTCTGGCGACATAAATTTTCAAAACTCTGCCTACGTGCAGAGACTTCGATTCAGTGAAGGCGTCCTTAGCCACAGGCACCACCATAGGTTGGTATATGTGGAAAGAAGAAACCACCTTCGGTAGAAACTGTTAACGAGTTTGCAACTCTGCTCTATCTTCATGGAAGATAAAGTAAGGTCTCTTGTTAGACCAGACCGCTAACTCAGACACTCGCCTTGTGTATGTCAAGGCCAACCTGATGACCACTTTACAAGTGAGGAGTTTCACTCCGCCTTACGTAAAGGTTCGAACCAATGTGATTGAAGGAACTGCAACACCCCATTAAGATCCCCTGGTGCCACCGGGGCACAAAAGGAGGTTGGATGTGCAACACTCCCTTCATGACAGTCTGAACTTCTGAAAAGGAGTCCAACTGATTCTGAACGAAAACCGATAAGGCCGATTTTAATTGCTGAAAACTCTACCGTAGGCGTCTTCTTGGATTCACACCAAGAAACATATTTTCTCCAAAACGGTAGTAATGTTTCAACGTTACCCCTTTACTAATCCGAATAAGTGTGGGAACTACTTCCGTGGGAATACCCTTATGGACTAAGATCTGGCGTTCAACCGCCATGTCGTCAAACGTAGCCGCGGTAAGTTCTAATACACGCATGGCCCCTGCCGCAACAGGACCTCGCACATAGAAAAAAGCCAGGGATCTCCTATGAGTAATTCCTGAGGTCTGGATACCAAGCTCTCCTTGGCCTGTCTGGGACCATGAGGCTCGCCCGAATTTCCTTTTTATGAACCCAGAACTTTTGGAACGAGAGAAAACGTAGCGAATACATATACCGACTGAAAACACCCACGGTGTCACCAGTGCCTTCACTGTTCCTGTTTGAGGGTCCGTTGACCTGGAACTCTGAAGCTTCTTGTTGAGACGAGATGCCATCATTCCACCTTGAGGAAATCCCAACGACATGTCTTCGAAGACTACTTGGAAGAGGTCTCCCCTCTCCTGGATGGAGAACATCTGCTGAGGAAGTCTGCTTCCCAGTCGTCCACTCCTGGAACGAACATTACTGACAAAACGCTTGTATGTTTTTCCGCCCCGCGGAAAATCCTTGTGGCTTCTGCCATTGCTGTTCTGTTTTTCGTTGTAGAAAATCGATGTAAACGGCCCTTAACTCTAGACCGTTAATGTGGTTATCAGTTTCCTAACTTGACCATCTTCCTTGGAAGTTTTCCTCTTGAGAGACTGCCCCCCCCCCCAGCCTCGGAGGCTTGTATCCGTGGTCACTAGGATCCAGTCCTGGATCCCGACCCTGCGCCCCTCTAGGAGGTGAGAACTGCGCAGCCACCACAGGAGTGATATTCTGGTCTTGGAAGATAGGATTATCCTCCGGTGTAAGTGTAGGTGGGAACCGGACCCCTTGTCCAACAGGTTCCTCTGGAACACCCTGGCGTGGAACCTGCCAAATTGAGTGGCCTCATAGGCCGCAACCATCTTTTCCAGCAACCGAATGTATTGATGAAATGACACTCTTGCTGGTCTCGGAATTTGTTTGACCAGACTCTGGATCTCCAGAGCCTTTTCCACTGGAAGAAAAAACTCCTTGTAGTTCTGTGTCTAGTATTATTCCCAAAACAGACAACCACGTCGTTTGGACCAACAGTGATTCTGGCAAGTTCAGGAGCTAACCCTGTTGTTGAAGAACTGTCAGGGAGAGTGCAATGTTTTGCACCAACTGGTTCCTTGAACTCGCCGTTATCAGGGGATCGTCCCAGTACGGGATAACTGTGACTCCTTACTAGCGACGGAGAACCATCATTACCACCATCACCCTCGTGAAAATACTCGGAGCCGAGGACAGACCCACGGCAACGTCTGAAATTGGTAATGACACCCCTGAATTGCAAACCTCAGGCAAGCCTAATGCGGAGGTTCTTTATGTCTACTGAGACCATGGGAAAAAAATTCCTGATTGGAGATCACTGCCCCGAGAGATTCCATCCTGGGCCAATATTTACTAAGAATTCGAGTTTGTCCATTTTGTGTTTTTTTTTTCTAAGTCCCAATCCGGGAATTCACTAAGCACCAATCTCGGCAGTGTTTGGACTATTCGTAATGGCTTGATTTGCAAAGTTCCGAAATACGAATGAATAGACCATCAGTCAAACGCGGCTGTTATTTCATACAATACGGGAATTCACTATTCATTCGTATTTGGGTGTTAGTTTCTGAGTGCTCAATTGCGGTCGTATTTTTTGGCGAATCGGTAAAAAAGCGGCAAAAAAATAGACCTGCTTTTTTCAATCGTGTTTACATGTGTTGCAACTCAAAAATCAATCACACCTGAATTAGGATGCCCATAAAAGGATGTTAGGCCCATTTCAAGACACCTACACTCAGAAATGGCAGCAGGACTGTGGGCCAGTGATCTTTTGTGTGCTGTGGGATTCCTCAGACTCAGACATCAGCCTGTAAGTACCCAGGGCCAAGAAACTGAACATGGTCAGCAGGTTGTACAGGTTCCGTGGAGGCTGCACAGGCCTCGTTTTTTTAGGGGGCGTTTAAACTTGAACGCATTGTCCGATGATAAGGTCATACAGATGTTCCGTCTAAATCGTAACAACATTTTCCGTCTGTATGACCTTGTCAAACTGGGCCTAGACCCTGAGACAGCACGCTCTCGCTCTGTCTCAGGCCTGCACAAACTCCTGGCTGTGTTGCACTTTCTGGCTACTGGCAGCTTTCAGGCTGTGTCTGGGGATGTCATAGGAATCTCACAGCCCTCATTACCCAGAATCTTAACAAAGTTTAACAAAGGTGATGTATACCTAACTACCTCTTCTGTTTTGTGTTTGTTTTAATTTCTCGGTGGCCAGTTCTGTCCTAAAATCTCATGTTTATTGTTCTTTAAAATATACACACAGGTGTTGGCTGTTTTGCAGCCCCACATCGAGGCCTCAATCTGCTTCCCTACCCAGGAGTCTCAGTGGCATGCCGTCAGGGTAGATTTCTATGAGCTGGCTGGCATGCCCAATGTGCTTGGAGCCATAGATTGCACACACATTCAGCTGAGACCACCTAGGGGCAGGCAGCACATATATACGAATCGCCATTTCGAACACTCCACAAATGTGCAGGTAGTTTGTGATGCAAATCTCAAAATAATGAGTGTTGTTGCTGGTTACCCTGGGGGCTGCCATGACTCCTTCATCCTCAGTCAGTCATCCCTCTTTGATAAGTTTGAGGACGGACAAATGCCAGATGGATGGCTGCTGGGTATGTAATTTGATTTGTGTAGGCCTGCGTATACTTTGTCCAAATACAGGTGCAGATGTATTAACCTGTAGTAGGCATAAGGAAGTGAGAAACCAGTGATCTGTGCAAGGTGATAAAGGCATCAGCTCCAATATGTAAATGAACATTTAGGAACAGATTGCTGCCTTTATTACCTTGCACATATCACTGGTTTTTCACTTCCTTATGCCTTCTACAGGTTAATACATCTGCCCCACAGTGTGTTACTTATGTGTTGCTGTATCTTAACATGAATCACGTTACTATATCTGTCTTTTAGGTGATGGAGGATATGGCTGTTTCTCTTGGCTTCTAACTCCATTGTCCCGACCTGATACCCCTGCTGAACACAATTACAATCATGCACATAAGTCCACGTGGAATGTGATAGAAAGATGTTTTGGTGTGCTGAAATCTAGGTTTCGGTGTCTGGACAAGTCTGGTGGCCTTTTGTTGTATAGTCCCTCCAAGGTGACTCAAATTGTGTTCTGCTGCTGCTTTCTTCATAACATGTGTTTGCAACAACATCTGCCACATGTTGAGGAGGAGGAGGAGGAGGAGGAGGAGGAGGAAGAAAGCAGCCAGCAAGCAGAGGAATTAGAGACATCTGGTGATACTTGGAGTACAGATGTAGGGAGGCAGGTTAGGCAAGAGATCATCACTCGGTATTTTTAAGGTAAGTTTGGTTTGCTTATTTCATTTGTTGTGTAATCATAAATAGATGTGTTGCCATTTTTATTGCCAAAACCATTACTCAGAATGTGTCTGTCTCCTTGACACATACAAACATACCCTCACTTTATGAGAATCAAATGTCGCATGTGTATTGTGTGTATTTTTAAACTCAAATCAACAGATTATGAGTGCCATGCATTAAGTCTGGATAAGTGATCGAAAACTTGCAGTGCGAATGTCACGATCCGGGTATCTGGACGCCATTTCTTACCCATCAGATGCCTCCTAAGGCTGGCTCAGCGCTCCAGGACCGGATTCCATCTGTTATCCTGATGTGTACATTCCTGTATCCTCTCCTGTCACTCTGGGACGCTGTCACAGTAAACGCCATATTACACCTGGCATGGCGTCTCCCGCGGCCTCCGCCGCCGTCCCTGAACTTCTGCATGCAGAGTGTCTGAGTGGCGATTACGTCAGCCGCGGCCTCCGCTGTGTCCGCGTGGTTGTATGTGCATCTGTCAGCCTGGCGCCTCCTGTCTCCGGTGGCCGGCGCCGCCATTACTGTTTTCATTACCACATGGATTACAAACCAAACTTCCCTCCAAGTGTCTGCATGGGCGCAGCCATCTTGGATTCTGTCAGCTGATCATTTCCACCAATCTGTTCTCAGTATTGATAATCTGCATAATTGCCTAGCCAATCCCTTCCTTGCTGCAGGTATAAATACACTGTGCCTGAGCAAGGAAGGCGTCAGTGCTTTGGTTGTCAAACCTAGTTCCTGTTTGTCTCTCTCCTGTGATTGTCTTCCAGGTTCCAGCTCCTGTCTCAAGACTTCCACCATAGAGACCCGCACCAGCATTCCACCTGCGGTGTAGCCTGACTCTCCAATCCATTGTGGATTCATCTGTTTTCAGCTACAACATTACCTGCTTCCAGCTCAGCTTCCAGCAGAGTACAGCTTCCCTTAAAGGGCCGGTGTCCTTTCTACACTTTACCACTCTCCACCGGTATTATTATTTCTCCGCTCTCAAGTTCTACATTTCAGTTCATATTTCATCGCTCCCAAGTTCATTTATTATTTAACTGGTTCCAGCCAGTATCCACTCCGTGCTAACAACAGTCTGGTTCCAGCCAGTATCCACAGCAGCTGTTTTATCTTCAGCAACCCAGCTTTTCCTGGAACACCAGCTGGCACAATCCTGGGTTATCTCCATTGCTACAGTCGGGCCTGGTAAGGACTTTCCATCTAGAAGATCATAAGAACTATCTCACACTACCAGTGCCCTGTGGCTCCTGCCATCCTGTAGTACCCAGGAACTGTATTTATTCTTTGCTGACTTTTACGTTTTCTTTTACTGCTGCTGTGTTGCGGAGTTGTCATAATAAACATCATTGACTTTTATCCAAGTTGTCGTGGTCACGCCTTCGGGCAGTTATTATTCATGTTACTTACATGTCCAGGGGTCTGATACAACCTCCCAGGTTCCGGTACATCTCAGCCCCTACAACTGAGGCTGCCTCCCGTCAGCTCAGGCCCTCAGTTGTGACAGTAAGCACTGACCTAATGAATCCAGCCGGAGACCAGGATCAAGCGGCCAGGCCGATGCAAGAACTGGCAGCCCGACTAGAACATCAGGAGGCTGCACAGGGCCACATCATCCGCTGTCTCCAGGATCTCTCTACTCGGCTGGATGGGATTCAGACAACTCTCTGTGGATCAGGCGCGTCTGGTGCGTCAACCACAGTGACTCCAGCTATAACCCCACCCACCTTACCCATTTCTGCTCCACGTCTTCATCTTCCAACGCCAGCAAAATTTGACGGATCTCCAAGATTCTGCAGGGGATTTCTCAACCAGTGTGAGATTCAGTTTGAGCTACAACCTGGCAATTTTCCCAGTGACCGTACAAAAATTGCCTACATTATTTCTCTTCTCAGTGGCTCAGCCCTTGATTGGGCATCACCGTTATGGGAGAGGTCCGACACCCTGCTATCTTCCTACACTGCCTTCGTGTCAACATTCAGGCGCATCTTCGACGAGCCAGGCCGGGTAACCTCAGCTTCATCCGAGATTCTCCGTTTACGCCAGGGGTCACGTACTGTAGGACAATATCTGATACAGTTCCAGATCCTGGCATCCGAACTGGCATGGAACGACGAGGCCCTGTATGCTGCATTCTGGCATGGCTTATCTGAGCGTATTAAAGATGAGTTAGCTACCAGAGACTTACCTTCTAAGTTAGATGAGCTAATCTCACTCTGCACGAAAGTTGATTTACGTTTCAGAGAGAGAGCAACTGAGCGTGGAAGATCATCTGCTCCAAAATCTTCTGCTCCTCCTCCTCGTCAACTGTCACCATCTAAAGATGAGCCCATGCAACTTGGCCGTTCCCGTTTAACTCCTGCTGAGCGCCGAAGACGTCTCTCCGAGTTTCTCTGTCTCTATTGTGCAGCTCCGTCTCACACCATTAATGCCTGTCCCAAACGTCCGGGAAACTCCAAATCCTAGCTCGCCAAGGAGAGGGCCGGCTAGGAGTAATGATCTCCTCTCCATCTCCTCAAGATTGTAATCTCCCAGTCTCGCTTCAAGTTGCTCAACGTTATCGGAACGTCATTGCCCTCCTTGATTCCGGAGCAGCTGGGAACTTTATTACCGAAGCCTATGTTAAACGGTGGTCCCTACCCACCGAGAGACTTCCTTCGTCCATTTCTTTAACTGCCGTGGATGGCAGCAAAATTTTTGATGCAGTTATTTCTTTAAGGACTCTACCAGTTCGTCTGAGAGTGGGAGTTCTTCATTCCGAACTTATTTCTTTTTTAGTGATTCCAAGAGCCACACATCCTGTGGTCCTGGGCCTTCCATGGCTCCGTCTTCACAATCCTACAATTGATTGGACGACTACGCAAATCCTGGCATGGGGTTCCTCCTGTGCTGAGACATGTTTGTTTAAAGTATTGCCTGTCTGTTCTTCCTCCCCCAGGTCGTCTGATGTTCCACCTCCTCCATATCAAGATTTCACGGATGTGTTCAGTAAAGCTTCTGCTGATATCCTTCCTCCTCATAGAGAATGGGACTGTCCGATTGATCTCGTTCCAGGGAAGGTTCCACCTCGAGGCCGAACTTATCCGTTGTCTCTGCCTGAGACGCATTCTATGGAGGAATATATTAAAGAGAACCTAGCAAAGGGGTTCATTCGACCTTCTTCTTCTCCAGCCGGCGCAGGCTTCTTTTTTGTAAAAAAGAAAGATGGTGGTCTGCGGCCGTGCATCGACTACAGAGGTTTGAACGACATTACCATCAAGAACCGTTATCCTTTACCCCTGATTACTGAGCTCTTTGACAGAGTTAGCGGAGCTACCATCTTTACAAAGCTGGACTTGCGAGGTGCATACAATCTCATCCGGATCCGTGAGGGTGACGAGTGGAAGACCGCCTTTAACACCCGTGACGGACATTATGAGTACCTCGTCATGCCCTTCGGATTGAGCAATGCTCCAGCTGTCTTCCAGCATTTTGTCAATGAGATCTTCAGAGACATTCTATACCGTCATGTCGTGGTCTATCTAGACGATATCCTCATTTTTGCCAACGATTTAGAGGAACATCGTTTTTGGGTTAAAGAGGTTCTGTCCCGTCTTCGTGTCAATCATCTCTATTGCAAATTAGAAAAATGCGTCTTTGAAGTCAAGTCCATTCCGTTTCTAGGGTACATTGTGTCCGGTTCCGGACTAGAGATGGATCCTGAGAAACTACAAGCAATCCAAAATTGGCCGGTACCCTTAACCCTCAAAGGGGTCCAGAGGTTCTTAGGGTTCGCCAACTATTACCGAAAGTTTATACGAGACTTTTCCACCATTGTGGCGCCTATTACTGCTTTCACTAAGAAGGGTGCTAACCCGTCCAAGTGGTCTGAAGAAGCCATGCAAGCATTTCATCTTTTAAAACAAAGGTTCATCTCTGCGCCTGTTCTGAAACAGCCTGACATCGATTCTCCTTTCATCTTAGAGGTGGATGCCTCCTCCGTTGGAGTAGGAGCGGTGTTATCTCAGAGGGCTAAAGATGGCCATTTACACCCTTGCAGTTTCTTCTCCCGGAAGTTCTCCCCAGCTGAGCGCAACTATGCCATTGGCGACCAGGAGTTGCTAGCCATCAAGCTCGCTCTAGAAGAGTGGAGGTATCTGTTGGAGGGAGCTTCTCATTCAATCACCATACTTACAGACCACAAGAACCTTTTATACCTGAAGGGCGCACAATGTCTCAACCCTCGTCAGGCCAGATGGGCACTTTTCTTTTCCAGGTTCGACTTTAAACTCCAGTTCTGTCCGGGCTCTCAGAATCGCAAGGCCGATGCCCTTTCCCACTCATGGGAGCAAGAAAATGAGTCAGAGTCTTCAGACAAGCATCCTATTATAAATCCGTTGGCATTCTCCACGGTAGGGATGGACTCTACGCCCCCATCAGGGAAAAGTTTTGTGAAGCCGATGCTAAGGAAGAAGCTCATGCATTGGGCCCATGCTTCCCGTTTTGCCGGACATACAGGTATCCAAAAAACCCTGGAGTTTATCTCTAGGTCCTATTGGTGGCCAACTCTGAAAAAGGACGTCTTGGAGTTTATTGCATCTTGCCCAAAGTGTGCCCAACATAAAGTATCCCGCCAGTCGCCTGCGGGGCAACTGGTTCCACTATCCGTTCCCCGTCGACCATGGACCCACTTGTCGATGGATTTCATTACAGACTTACCCATGTGCAACAAGTTCAATACCATCTGGGTGGTAGTTGACCGGTTCACCAAGATGGCACACTTCATTCCTCTCACCGGTCTTCCGTCAGCTTCCAAGTTGGCTCAAGTATTCATACAAGAGATCTTCCGACTCCACGGTCTTCCTGAAGAAATTATCTCAGATCGAGGAGTTCAATTCACAGCCAAATTCTGGCGAAGTTTATGTCAAGTCCTCCAAGTCAAGCTAAAGTTTTCCACGGCTTACCATCCTCAGACCAATGGTCAAACCGAGAGGGTGAATCAGGACTTGGAGGCCTTCCTCCGCATCTATGTGTCCTCCTCTCAAGATGACTGGGTTCAATTACTTCCCTGGGCCGAGTTCTGTCATAACAACCAGTATCATTCTTCATCTGCTTCAACACCATTCTTCACTAACTTTGGATTCCACCCTAAAGTCCCTGAGTTCCAACCGCTTCCAGCAACTTCTGTCCCCGCAGTGGATATCACCTTGCATCAGTTTGCCAATATCTGGAAGAGCGTACGATCAGCAATGCTCAAAGCATCGTTCAGGTACAAGAAGTTTGCGGATAAGAAGCGTCGAGCAGTTCCTGCTCTCAAGGTGGGTGATCGGGTATGGTTATCCACGAAGAATTTGAGGTTAAGAGTTCCCAGTATGAAGTTTGCACCTCGCTATATCGGTCCTTTCAAGATTGAACAAGTCATCAATCCTGTTGCTTACAGACTCCAGTTGCCTCCCTTCTTAAAAATACCCAGGACATTCCATGTTTCCCTGTTGAAACCGCTGATCTTGAATCGGTTTCATTCCTCACTTCCTCCAACTCCGAAAGTCCAAACTCAACGAGGCGTTGAGTATGAAGTGGCCAAGATCCTGGACTCACGTCACCATTACGGTCAACTACAATATCTTATTGACTGGAAAGGTTATGGTCCTGAGGAACGTTCATGGACCAATGCTTCTGATGTCCATGCTCCTGCCTTGGTCCGGAGATTCCATTCCAAGTTTCCTCAAAAGCCAAAGAAGTGTCCTGGGGCCACTCCTAAAGGGGGGGGTGCTGTCACGATCCGGGTATCTGGACGCCATTTCTTACCCATCAGATGCCTCCTAAGGCTGGCTCAGCGCTCCAGGACCGGATTCCATCTGTTATCCTGATGTGTACATTCCTGTATCCTCTCCTGTCACTCTGGGACGCTGTCACAGTAAACGCCATATTACACCTGGCATGGCGTCTCCCGCGGCCTCCGCCGCCGTCCCTGAACTTCTGCATGCAGAGTGTCTGAGTGGCGATTACGTCAGCCGCGGCCTCCGCTGTGTCCGCGTGGTTGGATGTGCATCTGTCAGCCTGGCGCCTCCTGTCTCCGGTGGCCGGCGCCGCCATTACTATTTTCATTACCACATGGATTACAAACCAAACTTCCCTCCAAGTGTCTGCATGGGCGCAGCCATCTTGGATTCTGTCAGCTGATCATTTCCACCAATCTGTTCTCAGTATTGATAATCTGCATAATTGCCTAGCCAATCCCTTCCTTGCTGCAGGTATAAATACACTGTGCCTGAGCAAGGAAGGCGTCAGTGCTTTGGTTGTCAAACCTAGTTCCTGTTTGTCTCTCTCCTGTGATTGTCTTCCAGGTTCCAGCTCCTGTCTCAAGACTTCCACCATAGAGACCCGCACCAGCATTCCACCTGTGGTGTAGCCTGACTCTCCAATCCATTGTGGATTCATCTGTTTCCAGCTACAACATTACCTGCTTCCAGCTCAGCTTCCAGCAGAGTACAGCTTCCCTTAAAGGGCCGGTGTCCTTTCTACACTTTACCACTCTCCACCGGTATTATTATTTCTCCGCTCTCAAGTTCTACATTTCAGTTCATATTTCATCGCTCCCAAGTTCATTTATTATTTAACTGGTTCCAGCCAGTATCCACTCCGTGCTAACAACAGTCTGGTTCCAGCCAGTATCCACAGCAGCTGTTTTATCTTCAGCAACCCAGCTTTTCCTGGAACACCAGCTGGCACAATCCTGGGTTATCTCCATTGCTACAGTCGATCCTGGTAAGGACTTTCCATCTAGAAGATCATAAGAACTATCTCACACTACCAGTGCCCTGTGGCTCCTGCCATCCTGTAGTACCCAGGAACTGTATTTATTCTTTGCTGACTTTTACGTTTTCTTTTACTGCTGCTGTGTTGCGGAGTTGTCATAATAAACATCATTGACTTTTATCCAAGTTGTCGTGGTCACGCCTTCGGGCAGTTATTATTCATGTTACTTACATGTCCAGGGGTCTGATACAACCTCCCAGGTTCCGGTACATCTCAGCCCCTACAACTGAGGCTGCCTCCCGTCAGCTCAGGCCCTCAGTTGTGACAGCGAATTTCTTACAAGCCCACATAATCCATTTAGTATTTCACTTTATCATTGTGTGTAACGTCCTAATGCACAGGTTCACAAACTCGGCCCTCAGGACCACACACAGTGCATGTTTTTCACGTAACCCAGTAGAAGCACAGGTGTATGAATTACTCATAGACATATGTTAAAAGGTTCACAGGTGGAGCTAATTATGTCACTTGTGATTCTGTGAGGAGACCTGCAAAACATGCACTGTGTGGGTTCCTGAGGGCCGAGTTTGTGAACCTGTGTTCCCAAAAAACACACCTCAACATATAATATGTTAGCCTTCAGGAATACATGTGTCCCTATGTGTGATGCACCATCATATTTAAGACTCACAAACTTACTGTAATCAGGAATAATTTATTTCCTAATGTTTGATGCAGTAAACTTGATGATGTGTAAGTAAATACACAGTTTGCCACATATATATATATATATATATATATATATATTTTTATACACATTTTTTGTTTTTTCTTTAAAAAGTACATATTTGTTTTTTTCATCATCATGTGTAATAACATTCTTACTAATTTTTATCACACACAAACATGTCCCAACAATACTGACATTCATTTGGTCAATGTTTTTTTAAAGAATCAAATGCAACATATTAAAAGCTTTTTACGCAACTCAATTGTGTTCTTCTTGTAATGTTGTATAGAGAAGAAAGGTAAAATATGTATCAATAACATTGTAATTTGGATTGTCTGCAGGAAAAGAGAATGATTGGAATCTAGAAAGAGTAATGATTAGAAAAAAATCAAGTGGTCAGTTTACTTCCTGCTAAAGACATTCTGCCTGGCTGCCAATTATTGGGTCTGCAGGAAAAGAGAATGATTGGAATCTAGAAAGAGTAATGATTAGAAAAAAATCAAGTGGTCAGTTAACTTCCTGCTAAAGACATTCTGCCTGGCTGCCAATTATTGGGTCTGCAGGAAAAGAGAATGATTGGAATCTAGAAAGAATAATGATTAGAAAAAAATCAAGTGGTCAGTTTACTTCCTGCTAAAGACATTCTGCCTGGCTGCCAATTATTGGGTCTGCAGGAAAAGAGAATGATTGGAATCTAGAAAGAGTAATGATTAGAAAAAAATCAAGTGGTCAGTTTACTTCCTGCTAAAGACATTCTGCCTGGCTGCCAATTATTGGGTCTGCAGGAAAAGAGAATGATTGGAATCTAGAAAGAGTAATGATTAGAAAAAAAATCAAGTGGTCAGTTTACTTCCTGCTAACATGTATGTGCGGCTCCATCAACATTTCCATCCTCCAATACAAAAAAAATGGTAAAGAATAAATGTGCGTACAAATTTTATGTTGTTGTTTGTAGCACTTATAATTAATGATGTTGTTAAAATTGTCAAGGAGCTAAGTGTTATATATTTTTTGCCAAACATACACTTACTAACTATTTTGAGTTACTTATTACAAATGTCTAACTTGTATTTTTTTCACGTTCTTTTTGGTGGCTGCTTGTCCTGCCCTTTGCCTTTAGCACTGTCATGTTGTCGTGCTCTGGTGGAGCGTCTTGGTGGTGATGAGACTGGCGTGATATTTGGAGTAGTCGTACCAGAACTGCTGCTTGTTTGCTGTTGGTGCATGCATCTGAGTGTTTCATTCAGGTTAGTGAGGGTGGCATTGAGTTCACGTGTAGCAGCATTTTGATTGTCTACTATTCTGAATAAACTTTCATTAATCTTTTGATTGTTTTGAAAAATGTTCATATAACTTTGCTGTTGTCTGTGCTGTTCTTCCATTAGTCTGTGCTGTTCTTCCATTATGCGCTGTAAGTTGACCATGACCTGTATAATGTCTGTACGCATGAGTTCCATGGTATTGCCTATTCTGGTTGTTTGTTCATTTTGTCTACTCAGATTTCTTGATATTCTTCTGAGGTGAGATGGTAGGCTTGCAAACATTTGTGTCTGCCTACGCAGGCAATCTTCATTAGTGGCCTGCTGTCTAGCCCAAATGGTCCAAAACACCTGATCAGGGCCTTGTGTTCCTGGTGTTGTTGGGCTGTGTTGTGGTGGTGGTGTGCTTTGCTGTGGTGGGTACTCACAGGTGCTGAGGGGCTCATTCCTTGCCTTAATGGCTGCATTTCTAAGATGTTTGTCTCCTCCATGTCGCTGTGTGTATGTATATATATATATATATATATATACATACACACACATATATAGAGCCTTTCTGATATGCATCACATTATCATGCAAATTTTTACCCAGTCAGATATTAGTGATGCCTCTTGGGAAAAAACATTCAGCCACCGACATGTTGACACACATGTACCAAGTCCCATCAGGAGTCGGCGGTGCCGACAGGGTCACTCCCACTGCCGTTTGTGGGAAGAGGACTCAGCCTCAGACATGCCGACACACGTGTACCAAACACCCACCGAATCAACTGTGCACCCCCCCCCCTGTTTTTCACTCTGTTATGTGTACAGTAGTGTGAGGAAGGACCAGTGTTTCTACAGCTCTGTGGAGAGAAAATAGCGCTGATGAGAGCTATGAGGGCTATGCCTCGCCTCCTTAATGGCGCGCTTCAGCCCAGCTATTTTTCATTATATTTATACTGGCGGGGTCAGGAATTAGTGCCCAGGCACTCATACCACTCTATACCAGTCACGTATACCAGTGCCGCTGTGTGTGGGAGCATGACGTGCAGCGTGATCGCTGTGCGGTACCTCAGAAGACGTCACTGAAGTCTTCTTTTCTTTTTCTACTCACCTGTCTTCTGACTTTTGGCTCTGCAAGGGGGTGACGACCAGCTCTGGGAATGAACCCCTAGGCGTACCTAGTGTTCCAAACCCTCAGGAGCTAATGGTGTCCTGTAGCCAAAGAAGCAGAGCCTTTAAACTCACTAGAAGTTGGTCTGACTTCTCTCCCCTAAGAAAAACCTAACATAAGTCTTTTCCGAGAAACTCAGTAGAGCTCCTCAGAGTGCATCCAGTCTGCCTGGGCACAGATCTAAACTAAACTGGAGTCTGGAGGAGGGGCATAGAGGGAGGAGCCAGGTCACACCATTTGAAAGTCTTAAAGTTCCAATGTCTCCTGCGGATCCCGTCTATACCCCATGGTTCTTGAAGTGACCCCAGCATCCTCTAGGACGTATGAGAAAATGGTTTACACATGTTGCTTTTTGGAAGTGGTACATTGATGTGCGATTTTTATATGAATATGGTGGGGCTTTTGATGGGAACAAATGGGCAAAATCAGCCAAAACTTGACTTTTAGTAAATTTACCCATAGGTGTGAGATTTTGTGTTTATCTGATACCAGAGGCATCACTCACCTCTTATGTACCTGGTGCGGGAGCAAAGGGGGTGTGGCTTCACAGGAGGTGCATGGCTATGCAGATCGTCCCACGGGAGGGTCGTGGATAAGCACCCCGTGCCGCATTTTTGTTGGGGTCCGGTAGTTGTGGCCTGCCCCCAGAGACTAGCGTGTCTGCAGTGCCAGCTCCTACATGGTGACATGAGCTGGGTGCACTGTATGTAATGTTACAGTGCAGCACCCGACTCCTGTCACTGAGCAGGAGCCGGCATTTTGGTGTCACCCCTCGGCAGATGACACCCGGGTGTGGGCTGCACCCCCCGCACCCACCTTGTGACGCCACTGTCTGATACTGTCCTGTCCTCAAGGTCATAAGTCATATATTAAGTACACACAGATACGCCAAATTGCCCTTCTCTTTGTAGAGTTACTAACCTTATGGGAGTATCTCCATCTGGAAGTTTGATATGCCTTGTCCTGGATATATATGATACGAAGGGGCATCAGAACATTTATAGGTTGGGGGGCAAGTTAGAGCCTCATTCTGGCGCCCCTGGGGAGGAGGTGGAACTATGGCAATGAAATGGAGGCGGCACCACGGTGGGGAGAGAGAGGAAGAGTGTCTAGGATAGAAAGAGGGAGAAAGTGAGAGACAAGTGTCTGGGCGAGAGAGAGGGAGACAGTGTCAGTGAGAGTAAAGGGCCCCACACGCTTATGCGACATGTCCGACCGTCATGTCGCAGGCGATCACCCCGGCAGCCTCCTGGGCGGCAGGATCACCCAAGATACATCGTATGCTGTCCTTCTGCATACGATATATCTTAGGCGATCCCAGCCATGCCTGCGGGGTCGGACATGATCGCTAGTGCAGCACTTTCAATCTGGGGGATCCGATGCTCACGGAAACGTGCATCGGATCGGAAACACCTCCAAAATGCCTGATTTCACCCGATATATCGGGCCGAAATCGGATTAAATTGGGCATTATCATTCTAGTGTATGGGGCCCTTAAGAGGGAGGCAGTGTCAGGGAGAGAGAGAGGAAGAGTGTCAGGTAGAGAGAGAGACAGTGTCAGGGAGAGAGAGGAGCTAGAGTAGAGAGAGAATGTTAGGGAGAGAGAGGAGCAAGAGAAGAGAGAGTGTAAGGGAGAGAGGAAAAGGAGGACAATGAGTGTTAGGGAGAGAGAGGAACAAGAGGAGAGAGAGTGTTAGGGATAGAGAGGAGCAAGAGGACATTGGGGCAGATGTATTAACCTGGAGATGGCATAAGGAAGTGATAAACCAGTGATACATGCAAGGTGATACGCTCACCAGCCAATCAGCTCCTAACCGTTAATTTACATATTGGAGCTGATTGGCTGGTGTATCACCTTGCATTTATCACTGGTTTATGACTTCCTTATCCCTTCTCCAGGTTAATACATCTGCCCCAATGAGTGTTATGGGGAGAGAGTAGCAAGAGGGCAGAGAGTGTTAGGGTGAAAGAGGAGCAAGAGGAGAGAGAGTGTTAGGGAGATAGATTGGGATAGGGAGTGGAGTGAGCGGGAGACACTACCTGATTTCACAGCACAGCCAAACAGGTCTCTTCATGGAGGTGGGCACTCCTCGACATTACGCCACACCTCCTGAACACCCACGAATCTTGCCACTGCTCTGTTGGGAGTCGAGGTGGGGGAGTGCATTGCTTGGTCCCTGCATTGCTTGGATGTGATGTGCGGTCTTTCAACTTTGCTTCTCATGTACATCATCCGGCGCCTCTCATGTTTGTGGGGGCGAGCTGGCCCCTTAACACCCCCATTCCAACATTTGTGATGAAATAAGCAGCAACAACTAAGTACTGATGTAGGCTGTTACCTGCAACAGAAAAGCACTGATGTAAACTGTTACCATTATGAGCTCTGACAGATTTTTACCACCAGTAAAAATCACCACTCCCCTGTGTGCCTTCAGTCCCTCACTGCATGAATCAGTAGTGACTTCCCATTTGAAGAGGTAATCAGACATCAGACACGCATCCCAGGAGGAAGTGTTTTCTCCCCCTGGGACTGCCACTGTGGACCAGTGCTACAAGTATGGCGGTACGAGTGGTACTGTGTACCGGTAAGAACTTGGCAGTCGGTATGCAGTACCGCCGAGCCGACTACCTTGCAGCTGCTGCGTCTGAGGGGAGGAGAGCGCAGCAACCGCCTCCCCAGTCATCATTCTGGTCTCCCTGCCACAGTAGTGGCATGTATCACAATCAGGCGCTGGTTCGTGAGTCAATCAGAGCTTTCAGACCGGCAGCCAATCAGGAGCCACCGCTGCTGGATCAAGAGCTCTGACTGGCTAATAAACCAGCACCTGATTTTAGATACATGCCACTGCTGCAAGATACTGGACTGAGGGCAAGAGAGGCACACGCTGCGCTCTCCTCTACTTGTACACAGTGACAGCAGAGCTGGGCACAAGCAGCAGCAGCAGTGGTGAGTTGCACTGCTGGTGTCATATGTGTATCTGGCACTATTGGGGGGGGGGCATATGTGTATATGGCACTGTGATGGCATATGTTTATCTGGCACTATGGGGGTGTGTCTGGTGCTGTGGGGGCATATGTGTATCTGGCGCTGTGGGGGCATATGTGTATCTGGCACTGTGGGGCATACTCTATGTGTATTTGGCACTGCGGGGGCATGTGTGATGCTGTGGGGACATATGTGTTTCTGGCACTGTGGGGGCATATCTGGCGTTGTGGGAGCATATGTGGCACTGTGGGGGCATATGTGTTTCTGGCACTGTGGGGGCACATGTCTATCTGGTACTGTGGGGGCATATGTGTATCTGCCACTGCTGGGGTCATATGCATTGGCGGATCCAGGGGGGGGGGGGGCGGCACTCGGGCCTGTGCCCCCCCCCCCCCTGTCATTTCTGACTTCTTCTTTTTTTCAAAAGAAGAACAGCAGCAGCTACTGCTATTTCCGTCAGTCAGATTTGATAAAAGAGCCGGCAGGCACTAGGACCCATCGCAGCTCTAACAGCAAGTCCGTGTGGCAACCAATGGGGAGGCTGGAGATGCAGCTCCAGCCTCCCCCTGCTCACACCGCAACCTACCTCCCCCACTACCAGCTGGCCAGAGTCCAGCCCAGGTGCGCGGTTCAAATGCCAGCATTGAGTAAGACTGTTACTTATGACGGCACAGAAGGCTTCATTAGCCCTCACTGCACTGCACAGTTTCCCAGCGCTTCCTCCTCCACTTCCTTTACCACCATGCTAGGTGCAGTCAAACTCAGCCTCAGCTTTGAGAAGGCGGCCCGTGTGATTGTGACAGGGCTGTCCTGCAGATGTCTTATGCTGCTTGTTGGATATCCAGCTGGCTGCTTCTGCTAATCAAAGATGGGCAGTTCGTGTCCTGCAGTCTGAGTCTCACTGCAGTGCCCAAAACAAGGTATGCTGCACCTGCCACCACCAACTAAAGACTATAATAATTATAATGTGCTGGGGTGCCTTCCAGGCTCCCATAACTAATGGAACAGGTGACCAACATTTCAAGGCCCAATCAGCCTTTTCATCAGGGTGAAACATTGGCAATAAACCAGGAAGCGCTCCTACAGCCAATCATTACCTGATAGCGTATTCTGTGAGGCCACGCCCCCTGTGATACCACACCCCTTATCTGGGAGCACGCGTGACTTAGGGGCATGTAAATATAACACCGTTCCCCTATCATGGTGCCCCCCCTTTCATTTTCTTCTGGACCCTGGTCATATGTGTATCTGGCACTGCGCTATTGGGGTCATATGTGTATCTGGCCACCCATATGTGCATCACGCCCCAATTTTTTGGCATGCGCACACAGTACCACTAAGAAAAAAAATTTCTAATTGCACCACTGATCTGGACTGCCATTAGCATAGATACCTCTTCCAGTGGGAAGCCTTTTCTACTTTTATTATAGCAGTCCTATTTGGCTTCTAGGGGGTGCAGCTGATGTGGCCCTTAGCTGATGTTGTTTTTTTTGTTTTTGTATATGCGCAATGGCTAGAAGCCGGACCACAGCCAAGGCAGCCCCTCCACAGGAGGAAAGTAGGAACTGTCCCTGATTATGTGGTCAGAACATGAATGCTCAATTTAAAAATGAGTCATAACCCCTTTAGCACTCATTACTAATGCTAAAAGGTATTATGACTGCTTACCTCTTTTTCTGAAGAAAGTTACGCCATCTATAGATGACATAAGTGTTACTGTCCCCTGTGCAGGCAGTGGAGACCCAGCAGTGCTTTCTTGAAGAGCTTCAGAGAAGCCTTCTAGACTTTGCAGAGTCCCCACTGGTTTTGAGCAGCATGTGCATACAGCTGTCACACATGTGAATTACTCAGTATCCCATCAACATCAATGATAGGTTGCTGGCAACACACCAGACGTTGCTGCAGAGGAGAACATCACTGGACCTCGCTGGACAGGCAAGTGATGGTAAATACCAGATGCATGTGTATATACAGTATGTATTACAATAATACTAAACTAAATAAACATGCCATCACTAATTAGTGTCACTCTTAAATGGAGCCGACAGTATAATATAGTTGTAACATTTATAAATGACAGTATTGGATAAAAAAAAGTAATAGCTAAAGCACAATATAATACTCTCACAGCTCTACAAATGAAACAATGTGGAACAGCCCACTCTATCGGTATACTAGAGTCACGGCTAGACCAGTTTTTGGGTTCGGTCGAGGTGTTTCTATGGGAGTGGGACGTAGAAGACTGGGTTGTAGTCAGTGGCGTAACTAGAAGTTTTTCTCCCCCAAGCCAAAAAATTCTTCGGCCCCCCCCCCTTCAATCCGCCATCCCCAATAATTGGCACTATGAAAGGGACAAACAAAAAAGGGTGTGTGGCTTCGTTGGAATGGGCGTGGCTTTGCATAAAGGGGCGTGGTATTGCAGGAAAAGACTTCCTCAGTACCCCCAGTTTCTCTAACGTCCTAAGTGGATGCTGGGGACTCCGTAAGGACCATGGGGAATAGCGGCTCCGCAGGAGACTGGGCACAAAAGTAAAGCTTTAGAACTACCTGGTGTGCACTGGCTCCTCCCCCTATGACCCTCCTCCAAGCCTCAGTTAGATTGTTGTGCCCGAACGAGAAGGGTGCACACTAGGTGGCTCTCCTGAGCTGCTTAGTGAAGAGTTTAGTTTTAGGTTTTTTATTTTCAGTGAGACCTGCTGGCAACAGGCTCACTGCATCGAGGGACTAAGGGGAGAAGAAGCGAACTCACCTGCGTGCAGAGTGGATTGGGCTTCTTAGGCTACTGGACATTAGCTCCAGAGGGACGATCACAGGCCCAGCCATGGATGGGTCCCAGAGCCGCGCCGCCGGCCCCCTTACAGAGCCAGAAGACAGAAGAGGTCCGGAAAATCGGCGGCAGAAGACATCCTGTCTTCAACAAGGTAGCGCACAGCACTGCAGCTGTGCGCCATTGCTCTCAGCACACTTCACACTCCGGTCACTGAGGGTGCAGGGCGCTGGGGGGGGGGGGCGCCCTGAGACGCAATAAAAACACCTTGGATGGCAAAAAATGCATCACATATAGCTCCTGGGCTATATGGATGAATTTAACCCCTGCCAGAATACATAGAAAAACGGGAGATAAGGCCGCCGATAAGGGGGCGGAGCCTATCTCCTCAGCACAGTGGCGCCATTTTCCCTCACAGCTCCGTTGGAGGGAAGCTCCCTGGCTCTCCCCTGCAGTCACTACACTACAGAAAGAGTTAAAAAAGAAAGGGGGGCACTAATTACGCGCAGTATTAAAAGATACAGCAGCTATAAGGGGAAAAACACTTATATAAGGTTATCCCTGTATATATATATAGCGCTCTGGTGTGTGCTGGCAAACTCTCCCTCTGTCTCCCCAAAGGGCTAGTGGGGTCCTGTCCTCTATCAGAGCATTCCCTGTGTGTGTGCTGTGTGTCGGTACGTTTGTGTCGACATGTATGAGGAGAAAAATGATGTGGAGACGGAGCAGATTGCCTGTAATAGTGATGTCACCCCCTAGGGGGTCGACACCTGAGTGGATGAACTGTTGGAAGGAATTACTATACAGTGTCAGCTCTGTATAAAAGACAGTGGTTGACATGACACAGCCGGCTACTCAGCTTGTGCCTGTCCAGACGTCTCATAGGCCGTCAGGGGCTCTAAAGCGCCCGTTACCTCAGATGGCAGATATAGACGCCGACACGGATACTGACTCCAGTGTCGACGGTGAAGAGACAAATGTGACTTCCAGTAGGGCCACACGTTACATGATTGAGGCAATGAAAAATGTTTTACACATTTCTGATAATACGAGTACCACCAAAAAGGGGTATTATGTTCGGTGAGGAAAAACTACCTGTAGTTTTCCTGAATCTGAGAAATTAAATGAGGTGTGTGATGAAACGTGGGTTTCCCCCGATAACAACTGATAATTTCTAAAATGTTATTGGCATTATATCCTTTCCCGCCAGAGGTTAGGGTGCGTTGGGAAACACCCCCTAGGGTGGATAAAGCGCTCACACGCTTGTAAGAACAAGGGCTCTATCCTCTCCTGAGATGGCCGCCCTTAAGGTTCCTGCTGATAGAAAGCAGGAGGGTATCCTAAAATGTATTTACACACATACTGGTGTTATACTGCGACCAGCAATCGCCTCAGCCTGGATGTGCAGTGCTGGGTTGGCGTGGTCGGATTCCCTGACTGAAAATATTGATACCCTAGATAGGGACAGTATATTATTGCCTATAGAGCATTTAAAAGATGCATTTCTATATATGCGTGATGCACAGCGGAATATTTGCCGACTGGCATCAAGTCTAAGTGCGTTGTCCATTTCTACCAGTAGAGGGTTATGGACACGACAGTGGTCAGGTGATGCGGATTCCAAACGGCATTTGGAAGTATTGCCTTATTAAGGGGAGGAGTTATTTGGGGTCGGTCTTTCAGACCTGGTGGCCACGGCAACAGCTGGGAAATCCACGTTTGTACCCCAGGTCGCCTCTCAACATAAGAAGACGCCGTATTATCAGGCGCAGTCTTTTCGTGGGCAAGCGGGCAAAAGGTTCCTCATTTCTGCCCCGTGACAGAGGGAGAGGAAAAAGGCTGCAGAAATCAGCCAGTTCCCAGGAACAGAAACCCTCTCCCGCCTCTGCCAAGCCCTCAGTATGACGCTGGGGCTTTACAAGCAGAATCAGGCACGGTGGGGGCCCGTCTCAATGAATTTCAGCGCGCAGTGGGCTCACTCGCAAGTAGACCCCTGGATCCTTCAGGTGATATCTCAGGGGTACAAATTGGAATTCGAGATGTCTCCCCCTCGCCGTTTCCTAAAGTCGGCTTTACCGATGTCTCCTTCTGACAGGAAGGCAGTTTTGGAAGCCATTCACAAGCTGTATTCCCAGCAGGTGATAATCAAGGTACCCCTCCTGCAACAGGGAACGGGGTATTATTCCACACTGTTGTGGTACCGAAGCCGGACGGCTCGGTGAGACCGATTCTAAATCTAAAATTTTTGAACACTTACATACAGAGGTTCAAATTCAAGATTGAGTCACTCAGAGCAGTGATTGCGAACCTGGAAGAAGGGGACTACATGATGTCTCGGGACATCAAGGATGCTTACCTTCATGTCCCAATTTACCCTTCTCACCAAGGGTACCTCAGGTTTATGGTACAGAACTGTCACTATCAGTTTCAGACGCTGCCGTATGGATGGTCCACGGCACCCCCCGGGTCTTTACCAAGGTAATGGCCGAAATGATGATACTCCTTCGAAGGAAGGGAATTTTAGTTATCCCTTACTTGGACGATTCCCTGATAAGGGTAAGATCCAGGGAACAGTTGGAGGTCGGTGTAGCACTATCTCAGGTAGTGTTGCGGCAGCACGATTGGATTCTCAATATTCCAAAATCGCAGCTGATTCCGACGACTCGTCTTCTGTTCTTAGGGATGATCCTGGACACAGTCCAGAAAAAGGTGTTTCTCCCGGAGGAGAAAGTCAGGGAGTTATCCGAGCTAGTCGGGAACCTCCTATAACCGAGCCAAGTCTCAGTACATCAATTAAATGGTTCTGGGAAAAATGGTGGCTTCCTATGAAGCAATCCCATTCGGCAGATTCCACGCAAGAACTTTCCAGTGGGACCTGCTGGACAAATTGTCCGGGTCGCATCTTCAGATGCATCAGCGGATAACCCTGTCACCAAGCACAAGGGTGTCTCTCCTGTGGTGGTTGCAGAGTGCTCATCTTCTAGAGGGCCGCACATTCAGGACTGGGTCCTGGTGACCACGGATGCCAGCCTGCGAGGCTGGGGAGCAGTCACAAAGGGAAGGAATTTCCAGAGCTTATGGTCAAGCCTGGAGACATCACTTCACATAAATATCCTGAAGCTAAGGGCCATTTACAATGCTCTAAGCTCAGCAAGACCTCTGCTTCACCCGGAGTTGATCCATTCGGACAACATCACGGCAGTCACCCACGTAAACAGACAGGGTGACACAAGAAGCAGAAGGGCAATGGCAGAAGCTGCAAGGATTCTTCGCTGGGCGGAAAATCATGTGATAGCACTGTCAGCAGTATTCATTCCGGGAGTGGACAACTGGGAAGCAGACTTCCTCAGCAGACACGACCTCCACCCGGGAGAGTGGGGACGTCACCCAGAAGTCTTCCACATGTTTATAAAACTCGACAAGTATTGCGCCAGGTCAAGGGACCCTCAGGCAATAGCTGTAGACGCTCTGGTAACACAGTGGGTGTACCAGTCAGTGTATGTGTTCCCTCCTCTGCCTCTCATACCCAAGGTACTGAGAATTATAAGATGGAGAGGAGTAAGCACTATATTCGTGGCTCCGGATTGGCCAAGAAGAACTTGGTAACCGGAACTTCAAGAGATGCTCACGGAGGATCCGTGGCCTCTACCTCTAAGAAGGGACCTGCTCCAGCAAGGACCCTGTCTGTTCCAAGACATACCGCGGCTGCGTTTGACGGCATGGCGGTTGAACGCCGGATCCTGAAGGAGAAAGGCATTCCGAATGAAGTCATTCCTATCCTGATCAAAGCCAGGAAAGATATAACCGCAAAACATTATCACCGCATTTGGCGAAAATATGTTGCGTGGTGCGAGGCCAGTAAGGCCCCGACGGAGGAATTTTCAACTAGGTCGATTCCTACATTTCCTGCAAACAGGAGTGAATATGGGCCTGAAATGGGGGTCCGTTAAGGTTCAAATTTCGGCCCTGTCAATTTTCTTCCAAAAAGAACTAGCTTCAGTCCCTGAAGTTCAGACGTTTTGTGAAAGGGGTACTGTATATACAGCCTCCTTTTGTGCCTCCAGTGGCACCTTGGGATCTAAATGTAGTTTGTGGGTTCCAAAAGTCACATTGGTTTGAACCACTTAAATATGTGGAGTTAAAATATCTCACATGGAAAGTGGTCATGCTGTTGGCCCTGGCCTGGGCCAGGTGCGTGTCAGAATTGGCGGCTTTATCCTGTAAAAGCCCTCATCTGATTTTCCATTCGGACAGGGCGGAATTGAGGACTTGTCCTCAGTTTCTCCCTAAGCTGGTTTTCAGCGTTTCACCTGAATCAACCTATTGTGGTGCCTGCGGCTACTAGGGACTTGGAGGACTCCAAGTTGCTAGACGTTGTCAGAGCCCTGGAAATATAGGTTTCCAGGACGGCTGGAGTCAGAAAATCTGACTCGCTGTTTATTCGGTATGCACCCAACAAGCTGGGTGCTCCTGCTTCTAAGCAGACTATTGCTCGTTGGATTTGTAGTACAACTCAGCTTGCACATTCTGTGGCAGGCCTGCCACAGCCAAAATCTGTAAAAGCCCATTCCACAAGGAAGGTGGGCTCATCTTGGGCGGCTGCCCGAGGGGTCTCGGCTTTACAACTTTGCCGAGCAGCTACTTGGTCAGGAGCAAATACGTTTGTAAAATTCTACAAATTTGATACCCTGGCTGAGGAGGACCTGGAGTTCTCTCAATTGGTGCTGCAGAGTCATCCGCACTCTCCCGCCCGTTTGGGAGCTTTGGTATAATCCCCATGGTCCTTACGGAGTCCCCAGCATCCACTTAGGACGTTAGAGAAAATAAGAATTTACTTACCGATAATTCTATTTCTCGTAGTCCGTAGTGGATGCTGGGCGCCCATCCCAAGTGCGGATTGTCTGCAATACTGGTACATAGTTATTGTTACCAAAAAAAAAAATCGGGTTATTGCTGTAGTGAGCCATCTTTTCTAGAGGCTCCTCTGTTATCATGCTGTTAACTGGGTTTAGATCACAAGTTATATGGTGTGATTGGTGTGGCTGGTATGAGTCTTACCCGGGATTCAAAATCCTTCCTTATTGTGTACGCTCGTCCGGGCACAGTATCCTAACTGAGGCTTGGAGGAGGGTCATAGGGGGAGGAGCCAGTGCACACCAGGTAGTTCTAAAGCTTTACTTTTGTGCCCAGTCTCCTGCGGAGCCGCTATTCCCCATGGTCCTTACGGAGTCCCCAGCATCCACTACGGACTACGAGAAATAGAATTATCGGTAAGTAAATTGTTATTTTTGCAACCTGCACGCCCAGACGTTAGCCACCACTGGGAAGAAAAATAATCCTGATTCATGCCCCTTACATTATTTGTCATTTTTCCTCCTTATAGTAATTCCCAGTATACATTATGCCACATACTGCAATGGCCCTTAGACATTATTCCACGCACAATAATGCACATGACACAATATGCACACACCATAATGCCCCCGACACATTATGCCACACACCGTAATGCCTGTGACACATTATGCCACACACCGTAATGCCTGTGACACATTATGCCATACACCGTAATGCCTGTGACACATTATGCCACACACCGTAATGCCTGTGACACATGACGACAGGAATCGCAATGCCCGTTATACATTATGCTACACACTGCAATGCCCCTGATACATTATAGCACATACAATGTCTGTGACACATTATGCCACGCACCGTAATGCCTGTGACACATTATGCCACACACCGTAATGCCTGTGACACATGACGACAGGAATCGCAATGCCCGTTATACATTATGCTACACACTGCAATGCCCCTGATAGATTATAGCACATACAATGCCTGTGACACATTATGACACACACTGCAATGACCCTGAGACATTATACCACAATGCCCGTGATATAGTATACAACACACAGTAATGCCCGACACATTATGACACATACCGCAATGTCCGTGATACATTATGCCACACACTGCAATGACCCTGAGACATTATACCACATACCACAATGCCCGTGATATAGTATACCATACACCATAATACCTGTGACACATAACGCAATGCCCGTTATACATTATGCCACACTGCAATGCCCCTGAGACATTATACCACATACCACAATGCACGTGATATAGTATGCCACACACCGTAATGCCTGTGACACATTATGACACACACCGCAATGTCCGGTATACATTATGCCACACACCGTAATGCTCATTACACATTAAGTCCTACAGTAAGGCTTCTAATTACTTTTAAATTACCTGCTCGTTGCCAGGGGTTTCATGCTCTTGGTTCCATGCACGGTGCCAGGGGTTTTCATGCTCAGGGTGTCATGCTCGTTGCCAGGTGTTTCATGCACTGGGTGTCATGCTCATTGCCAGGTGTTTCATGCACTGGGTGTCATGCTCGTTGCCAGGAGTTTCATGCACTGGGTGTCATGCTCGTTGCTAGGGGGTAGTGCTTGTTGCAAGGGCTGTGCTCCCAGTGCCACATATGTCCCCAGTGCCACATATTCCCCCACAGTGCCAGGTACTCACATGCCCCCAGTGCCAAATATAGCCCCCCCCCCTCCCCCAGTGCCACATATGCCCCCAGTGCCAGATATTCCCCTACAGTGCCAGGTGCTCACGTGCCCCCAGTGCCAAATATAGCCCCCCCCATGTGCCAGGTACACATGCATTGCCATATATCCCCCTCAGTACCCCCCCCAGTGCCATATATGCCCCCTCAGTGCCATATATGCCCCCACACTTCCCCCCCAGTGCCATATATACCCCCTCAGTGCCCCCCCAGTGCCATATATGCCCCCTCAGTGCCCCCTGTGCCATACATGCCCCCTCAGTGCCATATATGTCCCCTCAGTGCCCCCTGTGCCATACATGCCCCCTCAGTGCCATATATGCCCCCTCAGTGCCCCCTGTGCCATACATGCCCCCTCAGTGCCATATATGCCCCCTCAGTGTCCCCTGTGCCATACATGCCCCCTCAGTGCCATATATGCCCCCTGTGCCATACATGCCCCCTCAGTGCCATACATGCCCCCTGTGCCATACATGCCCCCTCAGTGCCCCCTGTGCCATACATGCCCCCTCAGTGCCATATATGCCCCCTGTGCCATACAAGCCCCCTCAGTGCCATATATGCCCCCTCAGTGCCATATATGCCCCCTCAGTGTCCCCTGTGCCATACATGCCCCCTCAGTGTCCCCCCCCCCCCTCGCTGCTGTGAAGGAGGGACAAGGAGGGCACAGCGCGCGCCTCTCTCATGTCCCTCCTGCATCTCCGTCTCTCTGGTCTAATAAAGGAAGTGCCGGTTCGTTAGCCAATCAGAGCTCACGAACGGCACTTCCATTATTAGACCAGACGGACGGAGACGCAGGATGGACACTGGAGAGGAGCGCGCGGCGCGCTGTGCCCTCCGTGTCCCGTTACAGCAGGGAGGGAGAGGAGACAGCAGATTGACATGCGGACGCTCGTCCGCATGTCAATCTGCTCTAAATCAGTGGCGGCGCCCCCGCAGCCCCTCGCCCCCAAGCCACAGCGAGGGCTGCGGGGGCAGTAGTTACGCCACTGGTTGTAGTGTAACTGTGGCAAGGAATGATGGATTGCTGAGGACTGAAGCTGGGTGAATGAGACTTGGAAGAACAACTGCCAAAGACTGGAACTGGAATGAGCGAAACCTGAAAACACAAACTGCTAAGGGCTGAATCTGGATCAAACGAAACTTGAAAACACGGAATGCTGTAGACTGAAGCTGGGATAGATGGAACTTATAAACACGGACTGCAGGAAGACTGAATACTGGATGTAAATAATAGCTTGGAAGCAAGAACTGCAGAAAATCTGGATACTGTGGCTTAGAAACGAGAACTGAAATATTTAAGAACCAGGCTGTGAAACAGGACCTCTTTGCACTGGACAGCCAGGACACTACTGCAGTTTTTGAAAACCGTAATGTGACGCAGGACCGGTTTGCAGGATAGCTGGGACACAGCTGCAGTACTTGAGAACTGAACTGCGGAGCAGGACCGGTTTGCAGGATAGCCGAGATATGGCTGCAATACTTGAGAACCATACTGTGGAACAGGATCGGTTTGCAGGATAGCTGGGACACAGCTGCAGTACTTAAGAACCGAACTGTGGAGCAGGACCAGTTTGCAAGATAGCCGAACCATGGCTGCAATACTTGAGAAATGAACTGTGGAGCAGGACCAGTTTGCAGGATTGCTGGAGTACAGCCAGTGGTTCAGGACTACCGGATAGTCAGTGTGTGCTAAGATGACACAGCACAGGAGTCCTAGTAGCTACAGAGTGTATCCCTGCGGATCTGTAGTTGAAAACAAAGCACTGACATCAAGAAGTGCTTTTGCAGGATCTTTATACCCCTGGATGACTGCAGATTGGATGGGAGTATCATGTTATCACTGACTGGCTTCCAGTTGGTGTTTGACCGATCATCATCCAAACTGTCATCGCTGTGTCCATCTCTAAATCTGGAGAGAACTCTGGCCACTAAGAACTTGCAAAGAGAATAGTGACAATGGGGTAATTCTGAGTTGATCACAGCAGGAACTTTATTAGCAGCTGGGCAAAACCATGTGCACTGCAGGGGAGGCAGATATAACATGTGCAGAGTTAGATTTGGGTGGGTTATTTTGTTTCTGTGCAGAGTAAATACTGGCTGCTTTATTAGATTGCAGATTGAATACACCACACTCAAATCTAAAGGGCCCTACACACTGGCCGATTTTTTGAAAGATATGAACGAGCTCTTTTATAAATGAACGAGAACTAGTTCATATCTTTCAGTGTGGAGACTCCTGCGATGAACGATGCGCGGCCCCGCGCTCGTTCATCGCTGGTCTCCCGTCGGCTGTGCATGCAGGCCAATATGGACGATCTCGTCCATATTTGCCTGCACTTCAATGCAGCCGCGTGACGGGGGAAGTGAAGAAACTTCACTCCCCCCGTCACTGCCCCCCCCGCCGCCGGGTCGCTCGTCGGCCGTATCCGCCGTCGGGCAGCCCGACGGCGGGTCGGCCAGTGAGTAGGGCCCTTAACTCTCTCTGCACGTTATATCTGCCTCCCCTGCAGTGCACATGGTTTTGCCCAATTGCTATCAAAAATCCTGCTGCGATCAACTCAGAATTACCCCCAATACCTCCACATGAACTTTGCAGCTTAGGTCTAGCACTTCCAGCTGGATACTAAGGGGTCTATTTACTAAGCCTTGAACGGACATTGGGGGTCATTCCGAGTTGTTCGCTTGCTAGCTGCTTTTAGCAGCATTGCAAACGCTAGGCCGCCGCCCTCTGGGAGTGTATCTTAGCTTAGCAGAATAGCGAACGAAAGATTAGCAGAATTGCTAATAAATAATTCTTTGCAGTTTCTGAGTAGCTCCAGACCTACTCCTAGATTGCAATCAGCTCAGTCCGTTTAGTTCCTGGTTTGACATCACAAACACGCCCTGCATTCGGCCAGCCACTCCCCCGTTTCTCCAGACACTCCCACGTTTTTCCCTGACACGCCTGCGGTTTTTAGCACACTCCCGGAAAACGCTCAGTTACCACCCAGAAACGCCCCTTTCCTGTCAATCATTCACCGATCAGCAGTGCGACTGAAAAGCGCCGCAGAATCCACAGCAAATCTACTAAGTTTTTAGTTAAATAACTAAGCGCATGCGCCCTGTGTACCATGCGCATGCGCATTTTGCAACAAATCGCAGCATAGCGAAAATCGGCAACGAGTGAACAACTCGGAATGACCCCCATAAAGTGGACGGAGATAAAGGCCCTCATTCCGAGTTGATCGCTCGCTAGCTACTTTTAGCAGCCATGCAAACGCATAGTCGCCGCCCACGGGGGAGTGTATTTTCGTTTTGCAAGAGTGCGAACGCCTGTGCAGCCAAGCGGTACAAAAACATTTTGTGCAAAACAAGACCAGCCCTGTAATTACTTATTCTATGTGATGATTGCTGCGACGAAGGTCCCGGAATTGACGTTAGATACCCGCCCTGCAAACGGCTGGACACGCCTGCTTTTATCCTTCCAACCCCAGAAAACGGTCAGTTGACACCCATAAACTCCCACTTCCTGTCAATCTCCTTGCGATCGGCTGTGCGAATGGAATCGTCGCTAGAAGCAGTGCGAAACAACGATGCTCTTTGTACCCGTACGCCGCGCGTGCGCATTGCGGCCCATACGCATGCGTAGTTTTGCTGTTTTTTTAAAATGATCACTACGCAGCAATCAACTCGGAATGAGGCCAAAGTACCAGACAATCAGCTCCTAACTACAATGTCACAGGCTGGGTTTAAAATATGACAGTTAGGAGCTGGTTGGCTGGTACTTTATCTTTGTGCACTTTATCTCCATCTAAGGCTTAGTACATAGACCGTTAAGTTTGCTATAATCAGGAGTCTATACAGGGTGAATGGGTCTAGTGGCTGTAATGAGAGGTGCTATCTGCTGAGATTTTATGGTACTACACGAGAAGGAATGGGTGCAGATGTACTATGCAATCATTACTGTAGATTACAATATAATATTAAATAAGAGGTTGTTAGCATATAATTGGCCAATGATATGGGCTTGCCCCCCACGAGCAAGTCCCTAACACTTTGGGGTTCACGCTGGAATGGGAAAAAACAGACTGATGGCTGATGATTCAGCTGGGAGTATTATTAGGCAGAATAGGTAGATTTATGCACCTATTCTGGAGGGAAACATCTTCCTAGTAACGATCAGAATTTCATCGGATTCATTATCCAGATAAGTATTCACTCATTTTTTCTTACCCACCAGTAATAATAATCCCAGCTGAATCATCAGCCATCGGTCTGTTTTTTCCCATTCCAGCGCCAACTCCCCACACCCATCCATTTTTTTGTAGCTTTGTTCAGTTTTGGATTTTCTTGGGATTAATCCAGGTGTGTTGGGGAGAGGCAGCAGGAAGTCCATATTCCAAGGAGCGCCCCTTATGTTCTACCAAACCTTCTTTGCTTCACTTTGGGGTTCACATCGGGGTGCAGGGCACCCCCTAAATAGCCCAGCCACGAAACCCCCCCCAGAACATCACAATAGCAGAAAATAGTGAGGTGTAATAAAGTATAGGATAAGAATAATCATTAGTCTGCAAGCTTCTCAGTCAGAAAATCCTCAGGTGCTCGATCAATCAGCAGCTTGGAAGCTGAAGTCTGTATGGAGCTTAGCAAGGCTGAGAGAAATCCTGTAAACACTGCAGGACCAGAGGTAAGGCACAAGGAAACACTTAGGGGGTAATTCAGACCTGATCGTAGCAGCAAATGTGTTAGCAGTTGGGCATAACCATGTGCACTGCAGGGGGGGGGGGGGGGGGGGGGGCAGATATAACATGTGCAGAAAGAGTTAGATTTGGGTGGGTTATATTGTTTCTGTGCAGGGTAAGTACTGGCTGCTTTACTTTTACACTGCAATTTAGATTTCAGTTTGAATATACCCCACCCAAATCTAACACTCTCTGCGCATGTTACATCTGTCCCCCCTGCAGTGCACATGGTTTTGCCCAACTGCTAACAAATTTGCTGCTACGATCAGGTCTGAATTAGGCCACACTTGCCTACCTGACCCTCTCCATGAGGGAGAGAATGCTCTGTTCCTGGACTCTCCTGGTAATGTATGATTGCCATCACCTGGGGTGAAACACCTTTCTTATCAATTACCTAGCTCACCACAGGTGATGGCAATCATACATTACCAGGAAAGTCCAGGATGAAATAGGCCAGGATCATGACAACTAGAATCTAGGAGATGGAGTCTGAGTGTACAGGATCTAGGAGACAGACCCTAATGCAGGCATTTCCAAACTGTGGCCCTCCAGCTGTTGTGAAACTACATATCCCAGCATGCCCTGACACAGTTTTGCTGTCAGAGAATGCTAAAGCTGTGTCAGGCCATGCTGGGATATGTAGTTTCTCAACAGCTGGAGGGCCGCAGTTTTAACATGCCTGGCCTAATGGATTCAATTCATACTTGCCTACCTGACCCTCTCCATAAGGGAGAAAATGCTCTGTTCCCGGACTTTCCTGGCAATGTATGATTGCCATCACCTGTGGTGAAACACCTTTCTTATCAATTAACTAGCTCACCACAGGTGATGGCAATCATACATTGCCAGGAAAGTCCGGGAACAGAGCATTTTCTCCCTCATGGAGAGGGTCAGGTAGGCAAGTATGATTAAATCGAGAAAATATAGGGGGTGATGCCGAGTTGTTCGCTCGCTAGCTGCTTTTGCAGCATTGCACACGCTAAGCCGCCGCCTACTGGGAGTGTATCTTAGCATAGCAGAATTGCTAACGTAAGCTTCGCTAATTTTCTCGTAACGATTACCCCGCAGTTTCTGAGTAGCTCCAGACTTACTCAGCCATTGCGGCCAGCTCAGTCCTTTTCGTTCCTGGTTTGACGTCACAAACACACCCAGCGTTTGCCCAGCCACTCCCCCGTTTCTCCAGCCACTCTTGCGTTTTGCAACTCGAACGCCTGCGTTTTTCCGCACACTCCCATAAAACGTCCAGTTTCCGCCCAGAAACACCCACTTCCTGTAAATCACACTATGATCAGCACAGCGATGAAAAAGCTTCGTTATGCCGTGAGTAAAAAAACGAACTTTTGTGTAAAATAACTAAGCTCATGCGCTCTGCGAACCTTGCGCATGCGCAGTAAGTGACTAATTGCAGTATAGCGAAAATCGGCAACGAGCGAACAACTCGGAATGACCCCCATAGTTCCTTCCAAATGTCACTTACCCAGATGCAACCACTTGTGGCTGACAAGTATTTTAGGATTTAATTTCGAACATATAGGGGCAGATGTATTAAGCCTGGAGAAGTGATAAAGCAGTGATAAGTACAAGGTGATAATGCACCAGCCAGTCAGCTCCTAACTTCAATTTACATATTGGAGCTCATTGGCTGGTGCATTATCACCTTGCACTTATCACTGCTTTATCACTTCTCCAGGCTTAATACATCTGCCCCATAGCAGGGCCGAAACTAGGGGGGGGCTAGGGGGGCAGGCGACCTGGGCGCCGGATTGGAGGGGGCGCCGAGACCCCCTAACACCCGCCGCGGCACTTTTAAACCCCCTTCTCCCGAGTGCCCAGCTCGGGGGGCGGGGTTTCGCGGAATGACGCGATTGCGTCGTGACGTCACGGCGCAAACGCGTCATTCCACGAAACCCCGCCGGAGGAGGGAGAAGGGGGAGCCGCGCAGACGAGGAGGGAGAGGCGGCTGAAGAGCGGCGAGAACCGCTTCAAATGTAAGCCAGCCCCTCTCCCTTCCTCTCTCTCTCTCTCTCTCTCTCCCTCCACCACCTGCCGCAATGTGTAAAATGGGGACCTGTGCCTGCCGCAATGTGTAAAATGGGGACACTTGCCAGCGTACTGTGTAAAATGGGGACCTGTGCCTGCCGCAATGTGTAAAATGGGGACACTTGCCAGCGTACTGTGTAAAATGGGGACCTGTGCCTGCCGCAATGTGTAAAATGGGGATGTGTAAAATGGGGACACTTGCCAGCGTACTGTGTAAAATGGGGACTTGTGCCTGCCGCAATGTGTAAAATGGGGACACTTGCCAGCGTACTGTGTAAAATGGGGACCTGTGCCTGCCGCAATGTGTAAAATGGGGACACTTGCCAGCGTACTGTGTAAAATGGGGACCTGTGCCTGCCGCAATGTGTAAAATGGGGACACTTGCCAGCGTACTGTGTAAAATGGGGACCTGTGCCTGCCGCAATGTGTAAAATGGGGACACTTTTTCCTGCCGCAATGTGTAAAATGGGGACACTTGCCAGCGTACTGTGTAAAATGGGGACACGTGCCTGCCGCAATGTGTAAAATGGGGACACTTTTTCCTGCCGCAATGTGTAAAATGGGGACACTTGCCAGCGTACTGTGTAAAATGGGGACACGTGCCTGCCGCAATGTGTAAAATGGGGACACTTTTTCCTGCCGCAATGTGTAAAATGGGGACACCTGTCTGCCGCAATGTGTAAAATGGGGTCACCTGTCTGCCGCAATGTGTAAAATGGGGACACTTTTTCCTGCCGCAATGTGTAAAATGGGGACACCTGTCTGCCGCAATGTGTAAAATGGGGTCACCTGTCTGCCGCAATGTGTAAAATGGGGAATGGGGACACTTGCCTGTCGTACTGTGTAAAATGGGGACACTTTTTCCTGGATATGAAATTTATGTTAGAAAAGGCAATTTTTCAGGTAAAAAAGTTCTGAAAGAGATATATATATATATATATATATATATATAGGTTTAACAGGCGGATCGGCACTCACCTAATCAGTTATATTATGCTCCGGTGCCCTCTGGAAATCCATTATAGAAAACAGCTCTATCCCATACAGCGGCACTCGGAGACTGGTTCAAAAATAAGAATTTACTTACCGATAATTCTATTTCTCGGAGTCCGTAGTGGATGCTGGGGTTCCTGAAAGGACCATGGGGAATAGCGGCTCCGCAGGAGACAGGGCACAAAAAAGTAAAGCTTTACTAGGTCAGGTGGTGTGCACTGGCTCCTCCCCCTATGACCCTCCTCCAGACTCCAGTTAGGTACTGTGCCCGGACGAGCATACACAATAAGGGAGGCATTTTGAATCCCGGGTAAGACTCATACCAGCCACACCAATCACACCGTACAACTTGTGATCTAAACCCAGTTAACAGTATGACAACAGAAAGGGCCTCTTAAAGATGGCTCCTTAACAATAACCCGAATTAGTTAACAATAACTATGTACAAGTATTGCAGATAATCCGCACTTGGGATGGGCGCCCAGCATCCACTACGGACTCCGAGAAATAGAATTATCGGTAAGTAAATTCTTATTTTCTCTATCGTCCTAAGTGGATGCTGGGGTTCCTGAAAGGACCATGGGGATTATACCAAAGCTCCCAAACGGGCGGGAGAGTGCGGATGACTCTGCAGCACCGAATGAGAGAACTCCAGGTCCTCCTTTGCCAGGGTATCAAATTTGTAAAATTTTACAAACGTGTTCTCCCCCGACCACGTAGCTGCTCGGCAGAGTTGTAATGCCGAGACCCCTCGGGCAGCCGCCCAAGATGAGCCCACCTTCCTTGTGGAGTGGGCTTTTACAGTTTTAGGCTGTGGCAGGCCTGCCACAGAATGTGCAAGTTGAATTGTGTTACAAATCCAACGAGCAATCGACTGCTTAGAAGCAGGTGCGCCCAACTTGTTGGGTGCATACAATATAAACAGCGAGTCAGATTTTCTGACTCCAGCCGTCCTTGCAATGTATATTTTTAAGGCTCTGACAACGTCCAACAACTTGGAGTCCTCCAAGTCGCTAGTGGCCGCAGGCACCACAATAGGTTGGTTCAGATGAAATGCTGATACCACTTTAGGGAGAAAATGCGGACGAGTCCGCAGTTCTGCCCTATCCGAATGGAAGATTAGATAAGGACTTTTATAAGATAAAGCCGCCAATTCAGATACTCTCCTGGCAGAGGCCAGGGCTAGTAACATAGTCACTTTCAATGTGAGATATTTCAAATCCACCTTTTTCAATGGTTCAAACCAATGGGATTTGAGGAAATCTAAAACTACATTTAGATCCCACGGTGCCACCGGAGGCACCACAGGAGGCTGTATATGCAGTACTCCCTTGACAAAAGTCTGGACCTCAGGGACAGAGGCCAATTCTTTTTGGAAGAATATTGACAGGGCCGAAATTTGAACCTTAATGGATCCCAATTTGAGACCCATAGATAATCCTGATTGCAGGAAATGTAGGAAACGACCCAGTTGGAATTCCTCCGTCGGAACCCTCCGATCCTCGCACCACGCTACATATTTTCGCCAAATGCGGTGATAATGTTTCACGGTGACTTCCTTCCGTGCCTTAATCAAGGTAGGAATGACTTCTTCTGGAATGCCTTTCCCTTTTAGGATCTGGCGTTCAACCGCCATGCCGTCAAACGCAGCCGCGGTAAGTCTTGAAAAAGACAGGGACCCTGCTGTAGCAGGTCCCTTCTCAGAGGTAGAGGCCACGGTTCGTCCGTGAGCATCTCTTGAAGTTCCGGATACCAAGTCCTTCTCGGCCAATCCGGAACCACTAGTATTGTTCTTACTCTTCTTTGCCGTATGATCTTCAATACCTTTGGTATGAGCGGCAGAGGAGGAAACACATACACTGACTGGTACACCCAAGGAGTTACCAGTGCGTCCACAGCTATTGCCTGTGGATCTCTTGACCTGGCGCAATATTTGTCCAGTTTCTTGTTGAGGCGAGACGCCATCATGTCTACAATTGGTCTTTCCCAACGGTCTATTAACATGTTGAAGACTTCTGGATGTAGACCCCACTCTCCCGGATGAAGATCGTGTCTGCTGAGGAAGTCTGCTTCCCAGTTGTCCACGCCCGGGATGAACACTGCTGACAGTGCTATCACGTGATTCTCCGCCCAGCGAAGAATCTTGGCAGCTTCTGCCATTGCACTCCTGCTTCTTGTGCCGCCCTGCCTGTTTACATGGGCGACCGCCGTGATGTTGTCCGACTGAATCAACACCGGCTTTCCTTGCAGGAGAAGTTCCGCCTGGCTTAGAGCATTGTAGATTGCTCTTAGTTCCAGAATGTTTATGTGAAGAGACTTTTCCAGACTCGTCCATACTCCCTGGAAGTTTCTTCCTTGTGTGACTGCTCCCCAGCCTCTCAGGCTGGCGTCCGTGGTCACCAGGATCCAATCCTGAATGCCGAATCTGCGGCCTTCTAATAGGTGAGCCTTCTGCAACCACCACAGAAGTGACACCCTTGTCTTTGGTGACAGGGTTATTCGCAGGTGCATCTGCAGATGCGACCCTGACCATTTGTCCAACAGATCCCTTTGGAATATTCTTGCATGGAATCTGCCGAATGGAATTGCTTCGTAAGAAGCCACCATTTTTCCCAGGACTCTTGTGCATTGATGTACTGACACTTTTCCTGGTTTTAGGAGGTTCCTGACCAGATCGGATAACTCCTTGGCTTTTTCCTCTGGAAGGAAAACCTTTTTCTGAACCGTGTCCAGAATCATTCCTAGGAACAGCAGACGAGTTGTCGGGATTAAATGGGATTTTGGAATATTCAGAATCCACCCGTGTTGTCTTAGCACCTCTTGAGATAGTGCTAAAGCTGTCTCCAGCTGTTCTCTGGACCTTGCCCTTATTAGGAGATCGTCCAAGTATGGGATAACTAATACGCCTTTTCTTCGAAGAAGAATCATCATCTCGGCCATTACCTTGGTAAAGACCCGAGGCGCCGTGGACAATCCGAACGGCAGCGTCTG